>NW_012117376.1:15177457-15193727 GCF_000951035.1 Colobus angolensis palliatus
GTGTTAGCCAGGATGGTCTTGATCTCCTGACCTCGTGATCCGCCCGCCTCGGCCTCCCAAAGTGCTGGGATTACAGGCGTGAGCCACCGCGCCCGGCCTCTCCATCACTTTTGAAGGACAGTTTCACAGGGTACAAGATTGTAGGTTAGTGGGTTTTCTTTTTGTCTCAACACTACACATTTTCCTACACTTGCTTCTTGCCTGTATGGTTTCTAAGGAGTTGAGTGTAATTCTTATCTTTACTCCTCTGTAGGTAAGGTGTTTTTTTCTGTCTGACTTCTCTTAAGATATTTTCTTTATGTTTGATTTCCTGAAGTTTGAATATGTCTAGATATATAGTCTGAATATGTCTAGGTGTCATTTTGTGGGGTTTTTGGCATTTATCCTGCTTAGTGTTCTCTGAGTTTCCTGGATCTGTGGTTTGGTGTCTGACATTAATTTGGGGAAATTCGGCTGGGCATGGTGGCTCATATCCTAGCACTTTGGGAGGCCAAGGCAGGCAAATTGCTTGAGCTCAGGAGTTCAAGACTACCCTGGACAACATGGTGAAACCCCATCTCTACAAAAAATACAAAATTTAGCAGGCGCCTGTAGTCCCAGCTACTAGGGAGGCTGAGGCAGGAGGGTGGCTTGAGCCCAGGGGGCAGAAGTTGCAGTTAACCGAGATCGCACCATTGCACTCCAGTCTGGGTGACAGAACCAGATCCTGTCTCAAAAAAGAAAAAAAAAAAATTTGGGGGAGATTCTCAGTCATTATTACCTCAACTATTGCTTCTGTTCCTTTCTCTCTTTTCTCTCCCTGTGATAGTCCCATTACATGTAGGTTATACCTTTTATAGTTGGCCAAAAATTATTTGATATTCTGTTGTTTAAAAAAATTTTTTTAGACTTTTTCTCTTTGCTTTTCAGTTTTGGAAGTTTGTCTTGTCATATGTTTAAGCTCAGAAATTCTTTACTCAGCCATGTCCAGTCTACTAATGAGTCCATCAAAAGCATTCTTCATGTCTATTACGGAGTTTTTCATCTCTAGCATCTTTTTGACCCTTAGAATTTCCATCTGTCTGCTTACGTTATCCATCTGTTTGTGCGCATTGTTTACTTTTTCCATTGAAGTCCTTAGCATATTAATCACAATTAAAAAAAAAAATCCCTGGCCCGATAGTTCCAGGATTCTTGCCATATCTGACTCAGATTCTGATGATTGTTCAGACTTTTCAGATTGTGATTTTTGCTTTTTAGTATATGCCTTGTACTTTTTTTGTGAAAGGTGGACGTAATGTACTGGCTAAAAGTAACTGTCATAGATAGGCTTTTAGTAACGCAGTAACGTTTGAGGATGGCGGGTGTTCTATAATCCTATGATTTGGCTGTGGGCTTTTCATAGGTGTGCCTGTGCCCTTGGACTGTGAACTTCACCAGTGCTTCTCTTGGTGAAGTTCCCTTAGGTGGTCAGAATGGCTAGAGGGGGTTGGAATTGGGTATTTCCCTTCCCTCAGATAGGTTAGCCTCTGCTGATAAAACCACAACACTAGTGTGTGTGTGTGGCGGTGGGGGGGGCCCTGTGATTGGGTCCCCCTGGACTTTTTAACTCTCAGAGTTGTCCACACTGAGCAATTCATCAATTACAGTTTAGGTTTTCCTACCCCTGCACCTTTTCCACACTAGTAAATTGTGATATTCTGTATCCACCAGTGCATCTCTCCAATTATGGGGGCAGCAGTTTGCCCTGTGACCTCACTGCTCTGACATATCTAAGAAGAATTTTGTTGATTTTTCCATGTGTTCAGCTTTTTAATTGTTGTTAGGATGGAGTGGTGACTCCTAAGCTCCTTTTGTGTCAAACCAGAAATGGGAAGTGCTAATTTTTTTTTTTTTGAGTTGGGGTTTTGCTTTGTCATCTAGGCTGGAGTGCAGTGGTGCGATCTCAGCTCACTGCAGCCTCTAACCCCTGGGCTCAAGTGCTCCTCCCGCCTCAGCCTCCTGAGTAACTGGGACTACAGGCACGTGCCACCACACCAGAACCCGCAGCTAATTTTTTTTTTTTCCCAGTAAAGATGAGGTCTCACTATGTTGCCCAGGTTGGTCTTGAACTTCTTAAGCAAGGGCTTAAGCAATCCTCTTGCCTTGGCCTCCCGAGGTGCTAGGATCACAGGCATGAGCCACTGCACCTGGCCCCTTTGTAATATTTTTAATTGGCTGGCAGACATTTTGAATTTTATATTGTTGAGAAGTGGAATTTTTGGACTCAAGTATTTTTGAGCTTTGTTCTAGCACATCATGTTATTTAGAAAAAAATGTGGCCGGGCGCAGTGGCTCAAGCCTGTAATCCCAGCACTTTGGGAGGCCGAGACGGGCGGATCACGAGGTCAGGAGATCGAGACCATCCTGGCTAACACGGTGAAACCCCGTCTCTACTAAAAAAATACAAAAAAACTAGCCGGGCGATGTGGCGGGCGCCTGTAGTCCCTGTTACTCTGGAGGCTGAGGCAGGAGAATGGCGTAAACCCGGGAGGCGGAGCTTGCAGTGAGCTGAGATCCGGCCACTGCACTCCAGCCCGGGCTACAGAGCGAGACTCCGTCTCAAAAAAAAAAAAAAAAAAAAGAAAAAGAAAAGAAAAAAATGTATTTTGTAAAATAAAATGTATAGGAGACCATTATTTTGGACTAGCCTTGTACACTAGGCAATAGCAGACCAGGCCAAATCGGAATGGAGTCACTCATGCTGGGTGCCACATAATTAAACTGAATTCTGAAACAGGCCAGTCTACCCCCGACCCCGGTACCAAAAAAAATACCCCCAGGAGATTCATAGCAACCAATCAAAAGGGGCCCAGTTTATCTGAGCTGGCATGAAAATGAAGTTCCCTCTGGTTTTTTTTGTTGTTGTTGTTGGTTTTTTTAATTTTTAAATTTTAATCTTTTTATTTATTTAGAGACTGGTTAATTTTTGTTAAATTGCTTGTCTGTCCGAGTTTCATGGCAGAGTTTTTGGTTTGTTTAAATTCATTCTAAATAGACATTTAGGATGTCAGTTTCTGACTTCATGGACTCTGAGCTTATGAGTCCCCTGGTCTATCACAGGCCATGTGTATGAGGAATAAAAAAATCAAAACATTTAAAATAAGTAATTTTGTTATAAAGAAATATAGTTATGCACCCCAAACACAGAAACAATTTCATTAAAAATTGGTCTTAGTTCTGGTGGGTGTGCCAGTGATTCTTGTAGGTTTGGACCTTGACTGAGAGAATTTCTAGTAGCTCTTTCCTCTCTGGACAGAAGTTCCAGATGATGTGAAGGGCAGGGACTTAGGCCGTGTGTCCCCTGGGGGCTCTGGTCAACTAGTTGTTGGGACTGCCTGGGAGGGCGCAGCAACCCACTGTGCCTGTGTCTGTTTTAACCCTATGAGGAAAGTAACTTTGAAACAACCTAACAATTTTTTGTTCTCTGTTTCTGCTTTTCTCAGCCCTTTTCTGTCGATAAAACCAAACTCTTCTGCTTGGCTTATCAGAACACTCACTGTATTTTATAGAATAAGGTGTTGCCTTTTTCTAGAATCACAAAGAAAAGCCAATATAGATCTTTAAATCAAATTTGCTGTAATTTTGTCTGAGTACCTTTCAAGACTTATTTTTAAGCTTTATAGACAGGTCCAGAATAGCTGTTAGCCTTGGCCTCACTACTGAGACAATACTCTTCTGTGATGCTCTGTGTATTGGAAGAAGATCTTTCTGTTCTGGCTAGTAGAAATATCAATTATTCTTGGTCCTGTGTGAGCTCCAGGATTCTTCTGCCTAATCCTTTCAGGTGATCTTTCCTGCATTCAGGTCCGATAGTTTCTTCATAAGCATGACTGATTAGTACTTAGCTGATACCGTGTGTGTGTGTGTGTGTGTGTGTGTGAATGTGTGTGTGTTTGTGTTTTCTTTAAGGCAAGTCTTGCTCTGATGCCCAGGGCGGAGTGCAGGGGGACGATCCCAGCTCACTGTAGCCTTGACTTTCCCAGGCTCAGGTGATTCTCCCACCTCGGCCTCCAAGTAGCTGGGACTATAGGCATACACCACCCCACCTGGCTAATTGTATTTTTTTTGTAGAGATGGGGTTTCACCATGTTGCCCAGGCTGGTCTCCAACTCCTGGGCTCGAGTGATCCTCTTGGCTTGGCTTCTTAAAGTACTGGGATTACAGGTGTGAGCCACCTGGCCCTGCCCCAGCTGATGTCTTGAAGAAACTTTCTGCAAAGGTCTGGAACTCTCACTGACAAATAAAAAACAGAACAAAAAAGAAAAGAAAAAAATAAATAAGGTCTGCAATTCTTTGTTTCTCTCTCTCTCTCTCTCTCTCTCCCCCTCTCTCCCTCTCTCTCATACTCTGCCCCATGAATCCTAGCTGGTTTGTGCTGCCTGAACCCTGAACTCTGTCTCCTCAACTCAGGGAGACTGTTGAACTCTGTTTAGGTACTTATTCCCTGTACAGCAGCCTAAAGATTCCCTCCAAGTTGGAGCAACCACAGGGCTCACCCCATTTGATCCTTTTCTCCCAGGGATCGCTGTCCTGCACTGTTAGTTTCCCAGTGTCTGAATTTGAATTGTTTATAGCAGGAATAGAACCCTGTTACTCCATAATGGCCAGAAGCAGAAGTCATCAGGATTTTTGCTTGCTTTTGTCCTCCTCAGATTAAAATTATAACATGCAGCCAGAGTTGAGAACCACTGAGTCTACTGTAATTCCAACTTCCAAGTTCTAGACATTGCTGCCCTTCTCAACACTCGCCTCGCAGCTGTGCTTCTACTGTTGCTTCTCAAATCACATCGGTAAACTCTCCCTGCCTTCTACCTAAAGCCAGGAGAAATGGCATGTCATTCTAGTATTTGGTACTTATTACTGCTTTCCTAATTTCCACACGTGGTAGTCTATCTGAAAGAGACAGTAAACATTCTGAATTACTATCAATCATGTTATCAGCAAGTAGAAGGAAGAAAGAAAACTGGGCTAAGGGGATTTTTATTGAACTATCCTTGTTCTTAAATAGGGCTGCAGGGCAAAGAGACACGCAGGACATTATCATAACTGATGCATTTCTATAAAATTGTGGTAAAAATGTAAGCTAAACAAACCAATCAACGTGCTCCCTATCAGCAGTACAAATTAGCAGTAAAGGTAGCTCAGAGTCATTTCCTATGAGTCCTCCTGGGTGAACGGGAAGCGCTCACATTTCCTGAGCATGCCACACATTTCTACATGCATCGGCTCCTTTTATCTTCATAGTGCTCTGAGTCAGGTACTGTCTCTGCTTAAACATGTGGGAAACTGAATTTGAGGGGCTAGGGAACTCATGAAAGTCATACAGCTAGTAACAGAAAGGTAAAGAGTCTATTTTCAAAGTCTGTGTCCTTTCCTTCTGCCTGACAATAGCTGTCACCAGTAGCCCCAATGCACATTTTTTAAAAATAAAATTTTTCTTGAAGTATAACATACCTAGAGAAAAATGTAAACATTTTAAGTGCAGCTTGATGAATTTTCTTTTCTTTTTTTCTTTTTTTGAGACAGAGTTTCGCTTATTGCCCAGGCTGGAGTGCAATGGCATGATCTCGGCTCACTGCAACCTCGGCCTCCTGGGTTCAAACGATTCTCCTGCCTCAGCCTCCGAAGTAGCTGGGATTACAGGCACCCGCCACCACACCCAGCTAATTTTTGTATTTTTAAAAATATAGATGGGGTTTCACCATGTTGGCCAGGCTGGTTGCGAACTCCTGACCTCAGGTGATCCACCCACCTCGGCCTCCCAGAGTGCTGGGATTACAGGCTACCACGCAACATCTGCTACTCTAAAACCTGGGCTTTTTCTGCTAGACCAGGATGCCTTTGGTAATACCAAGTTGCCCAACTTCTGCTCAGAACAAGCTGAGCTTGAAATACTGGGCTGAACAGGAAATAAAAGAGTAAAGTCAAAAGCCCAGGGTTTTTTTCTTCTTCTTCTTCTCAATTTCCTTCTAACCAATGAAAAATGATTTCAAAGGTGAAAGTACTGCCTTTAAAGACGCACTTGGCCTTCAAGAGGTGTGGCAGCCTTGTAGGTTTTCTCCAGTGGGAGTTACTATCTAACCACAAACCAACCGTCTGTCATTACACTGCACTTTAGAGGATGTCTATGATTGGTTGGCAAAGAGAGCAACATTTGAATTTAAAGAAAAGGCCAAAACAACCAAGTGTCATTACTTCAGTGAGAGATAAAGTTTCCTTGTCAGAGAATACTCCAACTGGAGTCAGAGATTAGGCACCAAAACCCTGCCTTAAGGTAAAACCTTTTGTCATCATCTCAGTAACTGGTGTTATTACTGTTAATTTCATCAGGAAATCAGCCCCTATTTTAAGTAAAACTCAGTGAAAAAGATATGTAAAAACCATGTGAAGGTGCTTTGTAAACTGCAAATGATTACAAAATGCTAGTAAATATCAATATTTAAAGCTTCAATTAAAAACAATCTCTAGAAAGCAAAATTTGTCTGTCTATAAAGGGAAAGCAGAAGAGTCAGAAGCTACAATTCTTTTTTATCCCCCATTTTTTGGGTTTTATTTTTGAAGCCACAATTCTTGATGTCCACTTTCACTAAGTCACATGTAGAGTTGTTTTCTGTCTTCCATATTCCCCTCTGCTGTTCCACTAGACCACTAAACAGACTGTATCTTCAGGCATAAATGATAAACATAAAAAAGTAGGCCCGACTTTTTAAAAGAAAATTAAACCATGGTCTCAAGTTACAGACTGAAAAATTGCATCCCCTCATTTATTTAATATATACTATGCTTAGTCTGAGCTGCATCCTCAGCTTAATGAAACAGAACGATAAATGAATAAAAAATTTCATCTCTGGCAATACGAGTTCTTCTTGTATGCAAAGCAAATACAGCAAGACAGCATTAAAATTTTAGAGAACTTGAAATGCTGAAACTCCTATAATTCAATCATCTTTTCCTTGGCAATCAATTCTATTTCAGAAAGAATCATTTAATAGGTTAAGTCTGAAAAATACATTGTTTCAGATTTTATACCTTCTATTTTGTGCTCATGAAGTAAAGTACTACAGAACTACTCACAGAGCCACTAAAGCAGCAATGTAGAATTTTCATGGTGTTTTTTTTTTTGTTGAAACTCACTTTATTTAAAAAAAAAAGTCATGAACAATAAATTACAATCATTTCCCCCTTTTATAAATTCTTCATAAAATATATTTGACAATTTTAACAGAAAATTTCAAAAGTTGCTTTCATTTCTTAAGTGCTGATGACTTATTTTTTGACCATTTTGTCATGCTGGTGAATTATTTTGTAGCTGCTACAATAGTTTGATTGATAACAATTTACAATTAAAAACAACAACAACGAAGAGAAAAAACAGACCAGCAGAAAGAACTATTCTGTGTGCTATTTATGTGACACTTAACACTTACTTCATCATAATGACAAAGTATCCCTTAGCACCAAAAAATCTACAGGAACCCCATCTTTCTAAGTGACAACTAGTGCAAAATAACATTCTAGGAACTAACTGTACAACCCCATATTTTAACTGGCCACAGTTGCCTATAAGCTTATTTGAAATATTTGGTCTTTTTTCAATTAAGACAAATTTCAAAAAACACCATAAACCATGGCAAGAGACTCTATGAGGAACAATTGCTTATTGAGTACCTATTATGGGCAAGGCACTGTGCACAAAGTTTTGCTTTCATTTTTCCTCTAGCAAATATCCAGGTATTTCCAAATATCACTAATCATCTTTTCTTACTCCTGGCTGGAAAAGGCCTTTGGCTAAATGCCATTTTTTAATTGTCATTTTATCAACAAACCTTTAGTGCTGAGCACACAGTAGGTACTTAATAAATACTTCTGACTGAAAGAACAAAGACAAAGAATTTACTATCATTTTGCTTGGCTATTTTAGAATACAAGGACTTGAGAAAATTCCAGAAGAAACTTCCTGATTACCTCATACCCTTACCCCCAATCAAAGAATTACACTTCACAGGTAAAATCTTTCCAAGTAAATGATAATCATTAACTATTTTACATGAGGCAGGACCAAAAACTATGCGCTTAGGAAACTGTGGCTCCAAGCACATAGATATTTGAAGAGCAAATGATGCATGGGCATACCATCATCTATGAATCTCTGCTGAAGTGCCATGTTATTGACGAAACATTATCATGATGCTTTTTCTTACTCCCTATAGCTCAACTTCCTTGGACATATCTGTTAAATTAAACTAATCTGGTGATCCAGAGGGTCAATTATCATGAGGTTCCAGGGTGTTTCCACTTCTAATTTCCAAAAGAATTCTTATACTTACTAGCTTGAAAGTGATGTTAAAAGTATATGATTTTTCATTTTAAGAGGCTTTATTTCAATAAAACCTTTTAGTCCAAATTTTAAACTTCCAGATCAAGTAACAACATAGTCCAGAAATTTTACGTACTGCAATTTTTTGGTGATGTTTTATATTCTGTTTCCTCTGAACACATTTGAAACAGGGAAAAATTATGACATATTCCAAAAGTTGTGGAAGTTCAAAAAAGCTGAGATTATGCAAGCTATCAATAATTTCAGCATTCTAGGCCGGGTGCGGTGGCTCACGCCTGTAATCCCAACACTTTGGGAGGCCGAGGCGGGCGAATCATGAGGTCAGAAGATCGAGACCATTCTGGCTAACACGGTGAAACCCCCGTCTCTACTAGAAATTAAAAAAAAAATTAGCCGGGCATGGTGGCGGCCGCCTGTAGTCCCAGCTACTCGGGAGGCTGAGGCAGGAGAATGGCGTGAACCTGGGAGGCGGAGCTTGCAGTGAGCCGAGATCGTGCCACTGCACTGCAGCCTGGGCAACAGAGTGAGACTCCGTCTCATAAAAAAAAAAATAAATAATGTCAATATTCTAATACTATTTTGTTCGACTTTTGACCAAAAATTCTAGTGCTTTATAAAGATTAACTTAGATACAATGTAAAGTCTATTTAACCTTAAAGGCTAATGTTCTGTTTTAGGGAAGCATTCTATCCTTTAGATTTTAACTATCTGCATTTACAGGAAAACAAATCGTAGACAATCATACAAAGTTAAAATCAAACTAACTTCAAGAGGAATAATGGTCTGTTGGTTTTTTGACATAGACTATATCAGTGATTGTATAAAATGGATAGTTTTTCTACTTTAAAAGTAGTGGTTGCCACAATATTTTATCCATTTGCCATACTGTATACGTATCTTCTCCTATATTAAAGGTGATCAATATTTTCAACAACCATATTACTATCATTACTGTCTCAAATCAGACAAGAGAAAACAGCATCAGTGCCAAAATGAAAGGAACTCCAGTGACTCAACAAGTGATCATATCAGGGCAGGCAAAGTGAGGGTAGAGCTCATTTGGTTTCTTCAACTTCAGTATAATGAGGCTTAGACAAAGTCTTCAAACCAAAAATATATCAAGTATTACAGTTCATACATAGCAAAGTTTTCAGAAAGAGAATCCTGTATTCAGATTTATATCAGATTGTAGAAGCTCAAGTGCAGACGTCCCAATGCAGTGGTTTAGTTGGTTAAATAAATGCTCGGTTACCTAAAGAAGGTAGGACTGAATCACCAACCTGCTACCATATGACTGCGTGACTAATTCAACTCTTGCAGCTACAGGGCACTGGAGAGTTCAAACATACTTCAGCAGCTTTGGATCACTTAATTTCATTTATGTTTTACCAGATAATTTTAGACCCTCCAAAATGATGCCTTTAAAAAAAAAAGCTGTATATTACAAAAATAAAAAAAAAACCTAATATGATTTCATTAGGGGAAGGGGCAGAGTAGGAAGATAAGGGAAGGTTTGTTTATTTTTCATCACTGATTTCACCAGCAAATCTCAAAAACCCAAACCTACATCAAATAATTTAAACAGATGTGGCATTTTTTTCATATGGAATGCAAAATGCGTACATTCACATACCTACATATACATAAATATATACATATATGTTTCCTTTACAAAGTTTCAAAGGTTGCATTACCAGCATGCAAACCTCTTTTCCCATGGAAATTCCTAATACTGACAAGGAATGTCTAAAATACTTAGAGACATATTTCCAGAAAACTGGATGCTCTTCTCTTCTTAGCTTTTAGAGAATTTTCCTGCCAAACTTCTATCAATAATCATTTTTTAAAAATTTACACCCACATTGGTAATACACATTTGAAACATACTAATATAATAAAACAGCCAACTTGGATTTAAGAAAAATGAGGAAAAAAAAAATCCCACAAAAAATCTAAACCCTTAGAGGGTGGAGTCTAGCTTTTTATATTCTTTTTCAGCCACATAATGTTGCATCACTGTTAAACAGAAGCAGCATATCATCCATGGTATTTGCAAATAATATGTGTCACGTTTCCCAGCTGCTATCTTTAAATGCAATTTGTACTAATCTGAGTTCTAGTTCAAAAGCATCTGGGCGATCCTGAGGGTTTGCAGCCAGCATTTCCTTAATCAGTTGTTTCATTCGCCCATTCATAGATTTTTTCTTCACAGGAATGAGAAGTTCCATTTTGGGATTTTCCAGAAGTGCCTCCCCAACAGGCACAATCTCAGTTCCTTGTTTTACGTAACTCCCCAAGAGTTCCTTCTTTGTCTCTGTGTCTATGAATGTGATCCTTTCCAGCATTGCCCAGATGATAATCCCCAGAGCAAAGATGTCAGCTTTTGCTGTGTAATGTCCTTCCCAAACTTCAGGAGCCATGTAAAAATCTGTTCCACATGCTGTGGAAAGGAAACACTTGTTTACGCTTACAGGTTCTTCTGGGTTCTGCCCAGAGGCTGAACAAACTTTACTTAGACCAAAATCAGCCACTTTGAGTGTAGGTTCCAAGTCACTGGTATCCAACCTGGTTTGAGAAATCAGGATGTTATCAGGCTTAAGATCTCGGTGGATGATCTGGTTTTTATGCAAGAAAGCCAGGGCACTGCTCAGCTGAAGCATGAAGCTGGTATTAGTTTTACGATTGGGTTTCCTGGACAATAGATACTCATTCATATCTCCTCCGTCACAAAAATCCATCACAAACCACAAATAATAGGCGCTTCTGGGATCAAAGGCAATTTCTCCTTTTAATGAAGTTTCTACAAGCTACAAGAAGGAAAAAAAAAGATTACAATCATTTGCATAGGTTATACAGTTCAGTTATAGGAAAAGAATAATTTAAAGGTTAAGTCAGTCTCCACCTTTAAGTGGAAACTCTATTAATATTTAATCAATGCTTTCATATATGCATTTTATTTTAAACTTTAAAAAATGCTTCAAACTGTCATTTTGTCCCTGATAAATATACACCAAAGTTCTAAACCAAGGGGTAAAAATTTTAAAATAGTTTTATTTTGAAAAGCGTCCAAGTGGCCACACATTTTCTCCATGTGTCAGTGGAGCTGAATTCTACCCACCTAGCTCATAGCTTCATGAAAAGACCAAAGTTTCAGCAGATAGACCTAGGAAATTGCCAGTTGGGGTATAAACCTCAATTAGGAAACTCTATTCAATGAAATCGCCTGAAATACACTTCTTACTCATTGCACATACACTGTCAACATAACCTGTGAAATCGAGAGAAAAACGATCAAGGAACAACTAGTTGTTGCAGAAATAGCTGTTCCTGTAGTCACTAATAAAGACTGACATCGTTACTTCATAAACTTCTATAGGCAGAATGCAAACATGTTGCCTCTTTCACTGGATGACTTTTAAAAACCAATTTATAAAAATCAAATATGCATTTTTAAAATTTTTAAATATTTTGTTTTATTATTTTGTTTTAAAATATGCATTTTGATATAAAAAATCAACTCTGAATTTGTATATTTCTTCTTTCATACAAGCTGAAAACCTAGACTAAATCACAGTTTTATTTGTTATTTATCTAGTTACAACTCTCCTTTACTTGAAATTCAATAGAATTACTTCACTGGACATGAACTATCACTCTAAAACACAGTATATAGTCTTTTTTTCTTTTTTTTGAGACAGAGTCTTGCTCTGTCACCAGGCTGGAGTGCAGTGGCGCAATCTCGACTCACTGCAACCTCCGCCTCCTGGGTTCAAGAGATTCTCCTGCCTCGGCCTCCCAAGTAGCTGGGACTACAGGTGTGTGCCACCATGCCCAGCTAACTTTTGTATTTTTAGTAGAGACAGGGTTTCACCATGTTGGCCAGGATGGTCTCAATCTCTTGACCTCATGATCCACCCACTTCGGCCTCCCAAAGTGCTGGGATTATAGGTGCGAGCCATGGCGCCGGGCCCGTATATTGTCTTTTAAAAGCATTTGTTGTATGGTGTCCTTTTCAGACCCATGAGTTGAACAGAAAAGACCAAAGAGTTGCTGAAGAGTGAATGAATTGTTAATTTCACATTTAAATCTACTGGTACTTCCTCTACCATTTGGCCAAGCACAAGTAAAGAACATCCTTTCACACCATCTCTCCACACAGCAGACAATAGTAATTGCAATGATCTGCAGTTATCTCTTTTGCATGAGTTTTCCTTGTTGCATGTGTTTGCCAGGGAGACAGAAAATGAAAGAATAGAAAGGTACAGATCACATAATTATTTACCAGGTGCACTGATACTAAACATGCTTTTCTTCTTCTGTCTTTACTCTCAAAAGCAAACTTCCTCAATAGCTTTGAGCAATGCCGAGTCCCAGCGTTCAAAGAATGGTTTAGAGTAAGGCCAGATAGTAAATATTTCAGGCCTGACAGCCACATAAGGTCTCTGTACCATATACTTTTTCCTTTCCTTTTTTCCCCCACAAGTCTTAAAAAAAAATCTAAAAACTATTTTTAGCATCGAAAACCATATGAAAACAGGCCACAGGGCCTCTGGTTGAGAGCTATGGAAATGCAGCACCCAATCTGCTTATTTTAACATGTAGAGGATGTTAGCCATTGGTTTCTCTTGACTAAGGCCCTTCAATGGCTTCCCTGTTCTCTTAGAATATAGTCTAAGCTCTTTAACATGGGTTATGAGACCTTGTGCGCTCTGATTCCTGCTGTCCCCTCTAACCTCATCTAAAACAACTCTATCTTCTTTCAATTTTTTTTTTTTTTTTTTTTTTTTTAGATGGAGTCTCGCTCTGTCGCCATGCTGGAGTGCAGTGGCATGATCTCAGCTCACTGCAACCTCTGCTTCCCAGGCTCAAGAGACTCTCCTGCCTCAGTCTCCCAAGTAGCTGCGACTACAGGCATGCACCACTATGCCCAACTAATTTTTGAATTTTTTGTAGAGATGAGGTTTCACCATTGTGGCCAGGATGGTCTCGATTTCTTGACCCTGTGATCCGCCCCTAGGCCTCCCAAAGTGCTGGGATTACAGGTGTGAGCTGCTGTGCCCAGCCTCTTCTTTCAATTTTTAAACACTTCATGCGTTTTGCTTCAAGACCTTTGTATGTACGGTTTTTTTCTGCCTAGGAAATTTTTCTCACTTATCTAGCTAACTCCTCTGCACACTACAAGTTTTAGACAATTATATATATATATTGTGTGTGTGTGTGCAAGACAAGGTCTTGTTCTATTACGCAGGTTGGAGTGCAGTGTCACAATCATGGCTCACTGCAGCCTCAGTCTCCCTGGCTCAAGTGATCCTCCTGCCTGAGCCTCCCAAGTAGCTGACACTACAGGCACGCACCACCACACACAGCTAATTTTTAAACTTTTTGTAGAGATAGGGTTTCACCATGTTGCCCAGGCTAATCTTGAACTACTGGGCTCAAGTGATTCACCCGCCTCAGCCTCCCAAAGTGCTGAGATTACAGGCGTAAGCCACTGCGCCCACCCAACGATTCATAACTTTTGAGCCACAGGATTATGTAGGTTTCCCTGCTGTATGCATCCTGTACTTGTCATTCATGATATTTATCACAAGTACACAGACTGGCCACTAGGTTCGCATGAGATTGTAACTTCTGTGAATTGTTTTACATTTTCTTCTAGGTGAGGCTTTTGGCTATCAGGAACTGATTTAATGATTCTAACTGAGAAGAAGGAAGAAGACATCTGGAAAAACATGGAGAAAAATTAAAATCTGTATGGAGAATACCATACATAGGGACTCTGTAGTCATACTACAGATTTGTTTGTCTTTACTAAATGTAAATATTGGTTGTCTTTACTAGATGTAAATTTAGAGAAGGCACTTGCTAAATGTGTTGATGAATGTCTGGACAACTAAATAAATCCATAGAAAAGACAATTTTAATAAAGGTACCAATTACTGAGTACTTATATGTACCAAGTATTGTTTTTGCAACATCTCTAATTTTGACAACTCCTATACAAAGTAGGTATTATTACCCCTTATCTTAAATATCAAGAAATAGATGCTAGGAAGAGTTGGGTTATTTATCCAAGGTCATTCAGCTAGGAAAACGTACCAAAAGTGAAACACAAGTCTATTAGGCTTTAAAAGATGAAAGAGATTTACTAAACAAAAAGGTGCTTTAGATATAAAAATCACTGAATCAAATCTGGTAGGCCTTTACATCTTAAAACTTTATGAGCTAATGCCTAGCTACTATAACAATTGCTGGATCTGGACTCAGCACTAAATAATATGTTTGTTTGTTTGTTTATTTATTTTTGAGACAGGGTCCCACTCTGACAACAGCTAGAGTGCAGTGGTGCGATCATGGCTCGCTGCAGTCTTGAACTTCTGGACTCTAGCAATCCTCCTGCCTCGGCTTCCTGAGTAGCTGGGACTAAAGGTGCGTGCCACCATGCTCAGCTAATAAATCTTTTGTTTAAATATCTTTGCTTTTCTGGTTCAAAATAGATCATGCCTCTCAGTCTCTAAAACTCAATGTAAAGTTCAGCAAGGTTCTATCCACCTTTTTTTTTTCTTTTTTTTTTTTGAGACAGGGTGTCTGGCTGTCGCTGAGGCTAGAGTGCAGTGGCCCAATCTCAGCTCACTGTAACCTCCGCCTCTAAGGCTCAAGTGATCCTCCCACCTCAGCCTCCTAAGGAGATGGGACCACAGGCGTGTGCCACCACACCCTGCTAACTTTTTGTAATTTTTGTAGAAATGGGGTTTTGCCATGTTGCCCAGGCTGGTCTTGAACTCCTGGCCTCAAGTGATCTGCCCGCCTCAGCCTCCCAAAGTGCTGGGATTACAGGTGTGAGCCACCATGTTTGGCTTTCTATCCACTTTTTTTTTGTTCTTGTTTTGGAGATGGAGTCTCGTTCTGTCACCCAGGCTGGAGTGCAGTGGCATGATCTTGGCTCACTGCAATCTCCGCCTCCCAGGTTCAAGCAATTCTCCTGCCTCAGTCTCCTGAATAGCTGGGACTACAGGCACACGCTGCCATGCCCGGCTAATTTTTTGCATTTTAGTTTCACCGTGTTGCCGAGGCTAGTCTCAGACTCCTGAGCTCAGGCAATCTGCCCGCCTCAGCCTCCCAAAGTGCTAGGATTATAAGTGTGAGCCACTATGCCTGGCCTCTATCCACTTTTCAGAGAATATAGTAAGAATGTTTCCAATATTTTCTATCAATTCAACTTACATAATAAGCACTTTTAAAAAAGCAATAAAATGAACAGATGCTAAATAGTTATTTTTACTGTCATAAAATGGAAAACTGCAGGGCATTGGCTGGGCGAGGCGGCTCACGCCTGTAATCCCACCACTTCGGGAGGCTGAAGCGGATGGATCACTTGAGGTCTGGAGTTCAAGACCAGCCTAGCCAACATGGTGAAACCCCGTCTATACTAAACATACAAAACTTAGCCAGACATAGTGACAGGCACCTGGAGTCCCAACTAGTCAGGAGGTTGAGGCAGGAGAATCACTTGAACCTGGGAGGCAGAGGTTGCAATGAGCTGAGATCGTACCACTGCAATCCAGCTTGAGCGACAGAGCAAGACTCTGTCTCAAAAAAACTAAAAAAAAAAAAAGAAAAGAAAACTTCAGGGCACAGAGTGCTAAACTGCAATATAAATTCTCAAGATGAGCAATATAAATTGCTCATCATACAAGGAAACTTGCAAGTTTCTTAATACATGCATTCATGTATTTTGTTTTGTTGTTCCTAGTCCAAAACTTTTGTTTTAAAAACAGAGGTTTTGTTTTGTTTGTTTTGAGACAGAATCTCGCTCTGTCACCCAGGCTGCAGTGCAGTGGCATGATGTCAGCTCACTGCAACCTCTGCCTCCTGGGTTCAAGTGATCCTCCCACCTCAGCCTCCCAAGTA
>NW_012117376.1:15194775-15196867 GCF_000951035.1 Colobus angolensis palliatus
GCTCACTGCAAGCTCCGCCTCCCAGGTTCACACCATTCTCTCGCCTCAGCCTCCCAAGAAGCTGGGACAACAGGAGCCTGCCACCACGACCTAATTTTTTGTATTGTTAGTAGAGACAGGGTTTCACCGTGTTAGCCAGGATGGTCTCCATCTCCTGACCTCGTGATACGCCCACCTCGGCCTCCCAAAGTGCTGGGATTACAGGCGTGAGCCACCATGCCTGGTCCTCATTGGATTGTTTTGAGCAATTGCTTTTAAAGCACTCAGCACAGAGCATGGAACTGAGGGCAAATTCAAATGTTAGCTGTGAGCACTGCTAATAACATTCAGGTGTTAAACCATGTACTTCATGAAAATTAACTGGAATTGCATGGTGAAGAAACCAAATATCCCTCTAAAACAGCAGAGGTTTACATTCAAACCAGTGATTTATAAAAGAGATGCTCAATTACCTAGGGGTGTTGCTACTGCTTGTGGAATTTTTCCTTTTCTTCTGTCCTCAAGTCCAAAATTATTGATTTCAAAGAAATGAAGTTATTAGACTGTAGTCTCAAGCACTTCTCTAGCTCCTATCTTGCCCCATTCCTATGCAGACTGGCAAGTACCATTGCATAACAGGTGGCTTATGTTATTTTTAGGTATGTGCATCACAGGTTTAAATAAAACCTTGTTTTAAGCAAACATCTACTCAATTCTTGGCAGACACTTATCTATTTCTAACTACAAAACACCTGCATTTAAAGGGAAACGTTCTTCTGACCCTTTCATTCCTCTTCTTGCTGACCAATGCCATGTTCAAATCATTTCTATTTCCCAATCAACAACACATACCTGTAAATAAAGGGAAGAATTAGAGCCGTGGGACATCTTTTGCACCATCCCATCCTTTTGTAGGATGCATTCCTCCAAGTGAATCACATTTGGATGTTGGCTCTTGATACTGCTTAGTGCCCAGAACTCACGAAGGGCTAGTTCAACATTTTCAGGTGCGTGACATCGAATTTTCTTCACTGCCACCCGTGCAGAGGTCTTTCTGATGACTGCTTCATACACAACACCGTAACTACCTCGGCCTACCTCCCGTATTAGATCGTACTTTGGCTGGCTACTCACCATCTTCAAGGTCGAGGTTTCTGGAAAAATCAACAAAGTGCTCTGTTGAAATTATGTGTACCTACTGGCTTGTATTTCTTCTTATGTATGATTTACTTGTCATCTGTCTGTCTGCAGTGCTTGAAGGATATTTGCTATATCTAGGGGAAATCTAATTTTAGGAATAGTAACAATAAAGCTAACAGGTAGTATTTACCATATATCAGGAACTGTTTTAAGTTCTTTAGAATATTAAATTCAGTTAATCCTCATAATAATCTTATGAGGTGGATACTATTATGGTCTTTTTATAGATGAAACTATATAATGGAGAGGTTAAATGAAATGCCTAAGGTCAATAGCTAGTAACTGGTGGACCTGGGATTTGAAACCTGGCCATCTGCCTCAGACGACCAAGATATGAAGCACTACAGTATACTGTATCTTATATGAACTGCTTGAAAACGTCACTGTTAAAAATACACCCCTAAAATTCAGCATTCTTATTTACTGATCAGGAAAAAACAGGCAAGCAAGCAAAATCCCAGCTTCTCCTTCAGGCTACCACACACATAATGGTCATAAACAGCAAAAACAGAACCCCCTCACAGTTAGGAACACAAACACCTGGCTTATGCTTAAGGCCTGAAAGTGAACCAAATCATTTATAGAACTGAAAATGTTTGTTTTCATTCGTAAAAGTGGCCAAACTCTATTTATATTTTAATTTTGTCTCTTACGTCATCTCTTTCTTACAAAACAAATGAAAACAAAGTTTGTGGAAAAGAAACGTTTCTTTTTTTAAAAATTTTTTTATTATACTTTAAGTTCTAGGGTGCATGTGCACAACGTGCAGGTTTATTACATATGTATACATGTGCCATGTTGGTGTGCTGCACCCATTAACTCGTCATTTACATTAGGTATATCTCCTAACGCTATCCCTCCCCCCTCCCCCTCTTTTTTTTTTTTGAGATGGAGTCTCGCTCTGTCACCCAGG
>NW_012117376.1:15196992-15198346 GCF_000951035.1 Colobus angolensis palliatus
CGATCTCGGCTCACTCCAAGCCCCGCCTCCCGGGTTCACGCCATTCTCCTGCCTCAGCCTCCCGAGTAGCTGGGACCACAGGCACCCGCCACCACGCTCGGCTAATTTTTTTGTATTTTTTAGTAGAGACGGGGTTTCACGGTGTTAGCCAGGATGGTCTCGATCTCCTGACCTCGTGATCTGCCCGCCTCGGCCTCCCAAAGTGCTGAGATTACAGGCATGAGCCACCACACCCGGCCATTAACGTTTACTTAAAAATAAAATAAGCTACTTAGAATACAGCTACCTTTTTGTAGTCATTTAACAATAGCTATTTTAAAATTTTTATGTTTCCTTTTCACTAATCATAAGAGAGCTGGAGTACACAATATCTATTTAGTTCTAGGTCATTTTTGCCAACAAAGATCCTGCATATCAAGGGGCTCTCTGACAGAGTTCTTGGGAATTCAACTTAATGAACGGTTTAAAGGCGAGAGAGCAAAGGCCCTGCACAGAAACGCTGTGTTGAATGCAGAAAGTCTAAAGTGTGCTTCCTCACTCCCCAAACAATGTCTAGATTCTAACCAACTCCACGAACGAATTCTCATTTGTAGATTGTGACCACGGGCAAGAAAAGTAACCTGAGATTGTACAATATTTATTCAGTACAGCTGGGGAAGCAAAAGGCTACTACTGACCCTAGAGCCTGAGAAGTTGGGATCCACTACTTTAAGTCCGTAGGATAGATTTAATAAAAAGAAATGACTTCTGAGATTGCTTTCAGTCCCACTTCCTCTAACTGGACACCCACCCTACAAATCGCTACTGAATTTCCTAGTGTCTAATTTCCTGCCACAGAATCCTCTGCCCTGGCTGCACAGCAGACGAGCTTTCCTGCTCTACGGGGATCGCCAATCACATCCACTCAAGGTGGCTCGTGTCTCTGAAGCAGTCCCATGTCCTCTCCAGCCTGGTACGGTCCCCATGGGGAAGAGCACCCTCCTGAATAGGGAGGAGAGGGGTGTTTATGAAACCCGTGGGATCCCGGATCAAATGATGCATTCGGTGCGAACCTAAGTGACTTTCGACCGAAAGTGGCGGGCCCTCGCTCCTACTGCTCTAACCAGGCGCTGGGACGCGGGCCGGCCAGGCCAGACACCTGCTGGCACCCGGGAAGGGCTAGTCCCGGCCAGAGGTGTTGCCCGACGCGGCCACTCAGGCCGCGCTCATTGGCCAAGTGTCAGGCCCTCCCCCTCCTCGGCCGTGCTCAGATGAAGCCCGGAGGGGAGCCTCCCGAGCCCCTTTGCTCAGAGGAGCCAGCCCTGCAGTTGCCTCAACTCCTCGGGGCAGGGGGCTGAGGGCCGAGGGAAGGTGG
>NW_012117376.1:15204306-15204749 GCF_000951035.1 Colobus angolensis palliatus
CCCGGAGGCTCCTGGTGGAGGGTTGGCCTGCAGTCGGCGCGCGGGAGAAGCCTCGGTACGAGCCAGGATCCACCGCGCTCCGGCCGCTCTCGGGGCGGGACAGTCAATGGGGGCCCAGCGGCTGCCGCAGCCGCAGTCGCTCGGCTGCCACGCGCTGTCAGTCAGATCCCTCAAGCTGTCGGCCCCACAGCCAGCCGGGGTCACTCAGGGCCGCATCTCTCAGTCATCCAGTTGTTAGATCAGTAAGCATCCGCCAGAAACGTCCATTCCTTCTTCCCCAATTTTTTCTGCACCTATTACTTCTCAGCAGGGTGATGATTCCTCCTCCCAGCGCTCGCTCTTTAAGGCACGATGTACAAAGAATCCCTGTCGCTGTGCTCAAAGATCAACCCATTTTATTTTCTGCCCTCCATTTATTCCCCTTCTCCCTAGAGTCTGGCACT
>NW_012117376.1:15211173-15212661 GCF_000951035.1 Colobus angolensis palliatus
AGATTGCGCCACTGCACTCCAGCATGGGTAACAGAGCAAGACTCCATCTCAAAAAAAAAAAAGTATTTTTTTTAGCTCTGTCTGCCAAAAAGGCCTAGAAGCAATGACCAACTCAGTGCACAGATTTACTCTCTAAATACCATTTAGAGGAACCATGTTGGCCAGGCCGGTCACCCAGCCCTGGAACACCCCTAGTGCACAGATTTAGTCTCTAAATACCATTTTCCAGTTTTAAAAAAATTAAAAATAATTTAAAAGTCATTGACCAACCTTAAAATCACTAAAATGTTTTAAGGTTAGTGTCTATTCCTCAAACAACAGTCCTGGAATTGAGTCTTGTTGGACTTAATTGGCTAGGGGATGGAGGATTGGAGATAGGGTCCTTGGGCCCTTCCTTGACAAGCTCTCTGTGTCTTGAAGGATGGGGCTTACTGATGGCCTTAAATCCAGAGGCTGTGGAGGCCACTAACAAATGTCTTGACATATACCTTCCCTAAAGAGTCAACTAGTGCCTGGCATGTGGTGGCACTTTGTTCATTAAGTCAACAGTGCTCTCCACAAAATATCCTTGCCTTTAAAAAAAAAAAAAAAGATGTCTGGGTGTAGTGGCTCACACCTGTAATCCCAAAAGTTTGGGAGGCCGGGGCAGTCAGATTACCTGAGGTCAGGAGTTCAAGACCAGCCTGGCCAACATGGTGAAACCCCAACCCCAACAAAAAAAAAAAAAAAAAATTAGCCAAGTGTGGTGGTGCACGCCTATAGTCCCAGCTACTAGGGAGGCTGAGGCAGGAGGATTGCTTGAACCTGGGAGGTAGAGCTTGCAGTGAGCCGAGATCTTGCCTCTGCTCTCCAACCTGGGTGACAGAATGAGACCCTGTCTCAAAAAAAAGAAAAACAACAACAAAAGAAAGAAAAAGAGCCTAAGCCTTATGAAGCCAAAATCTAATTACCAGTTTACCAGAAATATGAGGGATATACAAAGACCATAATCAGTCAAACTCCAAATGTGGAGCATTCTACAGGACAAGTGTCCTGGATTCTCTGGTAGATTCATGATACAGAAGCAAAACTGGACAGTAGAATGTGAAAGTGACTTACCAAATGCAGTAACCTCATTTGGATGGAGATTCAAATGAGTTAGCTGTCAAAAGACGTCTTCAGAAATTTAAATATAGGTTAGGCACTGTGGCTCACACCTGAAATCTCAACACTTTGGGAGGCTGAGGCGGGCAGATCACTTGAGGCCAGGAGTTTGAGACCAGCCTGGCCAACACAGTGAACGACACAGTCTCTACCAAAAAATGCAAAAATTAGCCAGGCGTGGTGGCACACACCTGTAGTCCCAGCTACTTGGGAAGCTGAGGCAGGAGAATCGCTTGAACCCAGGAGGCAGAGGTTGCAGTGAGTGGAGATTAGGCCACTGCACTCCAGCCTGGGCTAGAGACAGAGTGAGACCCTCAAAAAAAAAAAAAAAAAAAAAAAAAAAAA
>NW_012117376.1:15212773-15215522 GCF_000951035.1 Colobus angolensis palliatus
CAAAAAAAAAAAAAAAAAAGAAAAGAAAAAATAAATTTAAATAAGAACTTAGATAAAATTAAAGAATTATTGTTCTTTTTTGTTAAGTGACACAGTGGTTGTGAAAGTAAGTCTTTTTCTTTCTTCTTTTTTTTTGGAGATGGAGTTTCGCTCTTGTTGCCCAGGCTGGAGTGCAATAGCGTGATCTTGGTTCACCGCAACCTCTGCCTCCCGGTTTCAAGCGATTCTCCTGCCTCAGCCTCCCAAGTGGCAGGGATTGTAGGCATGTGCCATCGTGCTTGACTAAGTTTGTATTTTCAGTAGAGACAGGGTTTCTCCATGGTTGTCAGGCTGGTCTCAAACTCCCGACCTCAGGTGATTCGCCCACCTCAGCCTCCCAAAGTGCTTGGATTACAGGTGTGAGCCACCGTGCCCCGCAGAAAATAAGTCTTTTTCAATTGGAGCAGCACACGTGCATTAGGGATAAAACAAAATGAGGTCTGGAATATGCTTTAAAATACTCCACTAGCAGCAGAGCAAACAAACAGAGAGGGGAAGATTGATGAAATGTTGATAGTTGTTGAAACTTAGTGCTGGGTACATGAGGCTTATTATACCATTCTACTTTTGTGTATGTTGGACTCTTTCCATAATAAAAAAGTTAGACAATCATGCTCAAAAAGGAAATGAGTATGTTGGACAAATGGGAACTTGGATGTAGCAAGCCTGCCCCCTGGTGGCAGGTTCCATTGGTGAAGCTGATGCTCCAGTCTCACTAAAGCAGGTCTGAATTCCCAGACCTGTCAAGATCCAAGTCCTTTATCCCACAAGAACCCTACGAAGTGGAGAATATGAGCCTAGTCTTTTACATCTGGAGAAACTGAGACTCAAAGGGACTCAGTAATTTAAGTTCCTAATAAGTCACTGGTGGAGCCAAGACTCCTGGAGTCTTTGGACTCCAGGTCCCCAGCCCCATAAATCAATATGAATCTGAGCCTTAACGCTTCCTATCTGAACAGAGGTCACATGGGAAGAGACAAATGGGCTGTCCCTACTTAGAATGGGTCACTGGAAGCAGATTATCATGGAGCAATTTTACCTATAAACTATAGATAAATACAAATTGGTAGTATAAATAAATAATAGGTAATATTCATACTACCGTCTGTGCGAGGCACTGTGCAAAGTACTGTTTATAGACTGATCTCATCTAATCTACACCGTGACCCTGTAAAGCACATACTATTATTGTCCTCCCTTTTACAACTGAGGAAACAGAGGTTCTAAGAGGTGAAAGTCACACTGGCACTTCAATTGGGGTCTAACTACAAAGTGTGTGTGTGTGTGTGTGTGTGTGTGTGTGTGTTTGAGATGCAGTCTCACTCTGTCCCCCAGGTTGGAGTGCAGTGGGCACAATCTTGGCTTACTGCAACCTCCGCCTCCTGGGTTCAAGCGATTCTCTCACCTCAGCCCCCCAAATAGCTGGAATTACAGGTGCCTGAGTAGCTGGAATACAGGCGCATGCCACCCCACCTGGCTATTTTTGCATTTTTAGTAGAAATGGGGTTTCACCATGTTGGCCAGGCTAGTCTTGAACCCCTGGCTTCAAGTGATCTGCCCGCCTTGGCTTCCCAAAATGCTGGGATTACAGGCATGAGATACCATGCCCGGTTGTGTGTGTGTGTGTTTGAAAAGACTTTATTTTTAGAGAAGTTTTAGGTTCACAGTGAAGTTGAGTGGAAATTACAGAGTTCCCATACATACCCTGTCCCCAAGGCACATCTTGGAGTCTTCCTACCAGATTGCTGACCCTGAATTTCTCCTCCGGAGAAATTATAAGAGGCATCATTGATGCATTGTTAGAGACCTAGTACCCACTGAGCCAACCACAAGTTGTTATCAAAATGCCACAATAAGGTCATTAAGGGCAACTGGCTAGGCCTGTCAGTGAATGTTTTGGGAGCAGCTCCTAACTGCTGTAGCAGGGAGAATCCCCGTCAGTGTCCCCTCCCTTCTCCTTCCCAAGCTTGGGGAGCTCCAGCCCCATTTCTTTCTCTCTCTCTCTTTTTTTTTTTTTTTTCCTGAGATGGAGTCTTGCTTTGTTGCCCAAGCTCTAGTGCAATGGCACAAACTTGGCCCACTGCTCCCTCTGCCTCCTGGGTTCAAGCAAATCTTCTGCCTCAGCCTTCTGCATAGCTGGGATTACAGGCATGCGCCACCACGCCCCCACGCCTGGCTAATTTTTGTATTGTTTTTTCCTTTGTGTACACATTTAGTTTTATTGTAACAAAGCAACTTGTACACTTTTAACGTTTGAAACTGAGCATCATCTTTCCTTTCCAGTGAAACAAAAAGAAAATTTAAAAATTAACAGAAACAAAATTACAATAGAGAATGTCAATTCCAAATAAGATCCTACAGGGTCTGCTGATTCTCCCATTGAGTGGCAGGACTCAAGTCATCATTAGGAGAGAATTTATTTTTAAAAGTGTCATCTTAAACTGCAAGGATGTCTGGCAAATATCACAATTAAACATGCCAAAGGAGAAGCCATGTTGTCAAAATACCCGCTTAACCCACCCAAACATCTCAAAGCCACCCTTTGCTGACCTTCTATAACCCCATTTTTTAAAGTTTTTTTCTCTTTTTTTAAACAAGAGAAAGTAGACAGATACATGTTGGTAAATGCTAACTGTCCATATTCACATAGAGACACAGTGTACTCTCTGAGCCCAACATACAGAGAAAGGAGGAAAAAAGCTAGAATTCT
>NW_012117376.1:15215888-15225362 GCF_000951035.1 Colobus angolensis palliatus
GTCTCGGCCTCCCAAAGTGCTGGGATTACAGGCTTGAGCCACCGCGCCCAGCCGGGTTTTCTTTTTTGCCACAGAACTCAGTGGTGTTGATTCCATACAGTTTTTGTTGAGACAGGAAGGGATAAAAATGAACTTCGAACAGAAAGGGGTAGAGACCCTTTTCCCATTGTATTATGCTCAAGGTATTTCCCCCCAAATAAGTTGAGAACCATGGAGTACAGAAAAGAGACCTCAAGAACAGGGCGACTGAGCACAAGAGGAAAAAAAAAAACCTGCAACTTGCTCCCAGGGACTGGAGAAAATTTAAAAAAAGGAAGGTTGGAATCCATCAGTGTTCTATTAGCCATCTTCTCCTTCATCCTGCTCGCCTTCCTGCCCTTCATCATCATCATCATCTTCACCTTCATCTTCATCCCCTTCTTCATCAATATCTTCTAATCCTTCCTCCTCTTCATCATCATCATCATCTTCTTCTCCTTCTCCTTCTTCATCATCTATATCAGGAACCAAGTAGTTCTGTAATGGGTTTGGCCAAATATCATCTTTGATGACCTCTCCTAACTCATCAGCACCTACATCAGAATGGTCAGTAAACCAGGTAAAGAAGTTCTGTGGTTCCTCATGCTGTCTTCCTGCTGGCTTTATTCTGCGTTTGACTTGAACGTTTCATCAAATCCTTTCCAGATTTCCATTTGCTTTTGGTGGACTTTGAAGATGGATCACCACTCTCCTTTAGATGAAATTCTTTGGAGAGAACTTTATTTTCAAAGTAAGGATTTCCATCAAAATAAAAATCTATTCTGTAACCTGATTTAATATCTTCAAATTCTGTCACTTCAGCTCTGGTCAAATAATACAGTGCTGCTTCATCTTCCTCCCCAAGCAGTGCAGACACTTGTGGATGGTTGACAAATGTTACCCAAAAATTTGGGATTTTGGTGATAAATTCTGACCTCTTCTGAAAAAATGGTTGGCGGAGTTTGTTATATTTCTTTTTTTTCTTTGAGGTGGAGTCTCGCTCTGTCGCCCAGGCTGGAGTGCAGTGGCCAGATCTCAGCTCACTGCAAGCTCCGCCTCCCGGGTTTACCCCATTCTCCCGCCTCAGCCTCCCGAGTAGCTGAGACTACAGGCGCCCGCCACCTCGCCCGGCTAGTTTTTTGTATTTTTAGTAGAGACGGGGTTTCACCGTGTTAGCCAGGATGGTCTCAATCTCCTGACCTCGTGATCCGCCCATCTCGGCCTCCCAAAGTGCTGGGATTACAGGCTTAAGCCACCACGCCCAGCGAGTTTGTTATATTTCTGTTCTACTTTCAAAATCTCCTCACTGGCTCGTTCATTAAGTCTGTCTATTTCATTTTGTATTTCCTTAATGTGTTCAATTGCTTCTTACTGTTCTTTTTCTCCCTTCTTCGGCAAGCCTGCAGAGGCCAATGTCTCCTCAGGTCCCAGAGCAGGCGGTGGTCTTGGTTTCTTCTTTTGAGGCAGGAGTGGAGACTGGCATTTAGGGGCCATGCTGTTAGGGAAGTCCAAGAACCAGACCATGAGTCTCCTCGCCCGTCCAGAAGCAGACTGAACACTCTAATTTTTGTATTTTTGTTAGCGATGGGTTTTCACCATGTTGGCCAGGCTGGTCTTGAACTCCTGACCTCAGGTGATCCACCCGCCTCGGCCTCCCAAAGTGCTGGGATTATAGGCGTGAGCCACTGCGCCCAGTCTCCCTAGACCCATTTCTGCAGGGGGAGGCTGAGGGAGAAACTCCTTTAGGGAGGATACTAGCTTTGGCACTAACACGCTGTGTTATCTTGAGCGAGAAAGACTCCTCCCTGTTGTGGGCCTCAGTCTCCCCATCTGCAAAATGAGGGGGTCTGACCAGCTCATCTCTAAGGATCCTTCCAGCTCCAACACTCTGATTCTTCAATCCTACACCTCCACTATGCTTGTAACAAGAAGACCAAAATGTTTGTTTCTGATCCAGCCCCCAAGACAAGTGATCTGGGGGCCCACAAAGGTCATGTGCCAGGTATAACTTTGGCTGTTTTTGTCTTTGGATGGGTCCTAGTTGTCTTCTTGGTGAGGACTGAGAACAGCTAGAGCAGCTGATGGTTAAGACCCAGGTTCACATCTCCTTCTCCTGTGTCCAAGAGCTGCTGGGGTGCCACCATCTGAAAACCATGCTGGATGTGAGGGTTGAGAGTGTCCTAAACTGAGGATTCACCCATCTCCTCAGCAGGTCCTGAGGTGTTAAAGCTTGGGTTTCCTGTGATTCTCTGGCCTCTTCTGGATGCTTCATGTTGCAAGAGCAGAAACTCAAAGTGACTGAAAGGAATGATTGGTACATATACCTAAGAGAAATGGAGATGGGAGGGCTAGCTTTGGAAAGGAAGTTTGATTCAGCAGCTCACATGTCACCAAAGACTCCAGTTTCCTCTGTTCTGCCTCCCATGATGCTGCCTTCGTCTTAAGGCTGGCTTCCCTTGTGGGCCTGGGGGTCACCAGTGGGAATTCAGCCTTATGAGTTCACATCCTGCAGGAATGAGAAAGTCAGCTTCTCTATTCCTCAAACAAGATTCCTAAAATTAAGTCTTGTTGGACCTGATTGGCTAGGGGCTAGGGAGTAGGGAGTAGGGGATAGGGTTGTGGGCCCCTTCTTGACCAAGCTCTGTGTCTTGAAGGATGGGGCTTACTGGCAGGCTTAAATTCAGAGGCTGGTGGGTAGCTAACAAATGTCTTGACATATACCCCTTCTCAGAAGTCAATTAGTGCCTGGCACATGGTGGCACTTTGTTCATTAAGTCGACAACTATTTGGTGAATATCTACCACATGCAAGAAATTGTGCTTGATGCTAAGAAAAAGCAGTGAACGAA
Source organism: Colobus angolensis palliatus (assembly GCF_000951035.1). Taxonomy (NCBI): domain Eukaryota; kingdom Metazoa; phylum Chordata; class Mammalia; order Primates; family Cercopithecidae; genus Colobus; species Colobus angolensis. Next base: position 15,218,755 of record NW_012117376.1, read on the forward strand.
ACGATAAAGTCCCTGCCCTCATGGACTTCCTCTGGGAGGGGAGACAGACATATAAATATGCAGACAGTACAATTCAACCAGTGCCAGCTGAGGTTACATAGCCTAGGGGAGGAAATCCAAACTGTGCTTCTGTGGAGGGGAATGGCAGGTAGGAAAGCTTTAGAGAGGAGGTAGCATTTACACTGGGCCTTAAATTTAGCCGTTCCACAGTGTATCTGTATTTCAAAGTATTATATTGTACACATGTGTAAATATATAAAATTTTTGTCAATTTAAAAATAAATTGAGATTTGAGGGTCAGAGCGAGACACTCCTTTAAGCTGACATTCTTCAAATATTTGCTCTATGGTTATTTAGAGCAGGGGCTGGAAAGGAGGCACAGATAACCACACTAAGCTTCTCGATGGTCCTGACATCTTGGCCCTGGACAAACTGTAGACCCCACAAGGCCCACTAATCCATGTACCTGCGAATGTTACTTAGGCTGGCCCCTGACCTCCCGGCCCCAAGCCTTATCCACATTTGTCTCTCCTGGAGAGGAGCGCTAGTGAATGGAATATTCTCCAATGTGTATGGGAGCCAAAGTGCCAGGCACCGTGCTAGGCACTGGGGATGTGGACATGAAGGAAACATACAGCATACACAGTGCGTCTTCATCTGTTCATGCTGCTGTAACAAAATGCCTTAGACTGAGTAATTTATAAACAACAGAAATGTACTTCTCCCAATCCTAGAGACTGCGAAGACCAAGATCAAGGTACCAGCAGATTCCATCTCTGGTGAGAGCTGCTCTCTCTTCTTCCAAGATGGTGGTTTGGTGCTGCATCCTTACAAGGCAGAAGTGGGAGGGCAAAAAGGGATGAAGAGCTGCTTTGCGCCCCTTTTACCTTTTTTTTTTTTTTTTTTTGAGATGGATTTGCGCTCTGTTGCCAAGCTGAAATGCGGTGGCGTGATCTCGGCTCACTGCACCCTCTGCCTCCTGGGTTCAAGTGATTCTCCTGCCTCTGCCTCCCGAGTAGCTGGGACTACAGGCACATGCCATCACACCCGGCTAATTTTTTTTTTTTTTTTTAGTAGAGACGGAGTTTCACCATGTTGACCAGGATGGTCTGCATCTCTACCTCGTGATCCGCCTGCCTCGGCCTCCCAAAGTGCTGGGATTACAGGCGTGAGCCACCGCGCCCGGCCTCTTGCACCCCTTTTATGAGGTCACTAATCCTACCCATGACAGCTCCACCCTCATGACTTAATCACATCCTAAAGGCCGTACCTCTTAATACTATCACACTAGCAATTCAGTTTTAACATGAATTTTCGGGGGACACATGGACATAGCACAGTGCCTGTTCTCATGAAACTTGCCTTCTTATTTACACCCACAATGATCATGGAGAGAGACACAGACACAGTTCTGGAAAGTGCTATGCAGGAGAAGCTCTAGGGGGCATGAGACTTATTAGGAGGTAGGGAGGAGGTAGTATGGGCCATGGAAGGCCTCTGAGCATATGACAGAGGCCTTTTTTTTTTTTTTTTGAGACAGTCCCACTGTGTTGCTCAGGCTGGGGTGCAATGGTGTGATTTCAGTTCACTGTAACCTCTGCCTCCCGGGTCAAGCGATTCTCCTGCCTCAGCCTCACAGACAACTTAGGACTACAGGCACACACCACCACACCTGGCTAATTTTTTGTATTTTTAGTAGAGATGGGGTTTCGCCATGTTGGACAGGCTGGTCTTGAACTCTTGGCCTCAAGTGATCTGCCCACCTCAGCCTCCCAAAGTGCTGGGATAACAGGTGTGAGCCACCATGCCCGGCCACATGTGACACTTATGCTAAGAAATGACCGAGAGGCAGAAATGAGCTAAGTGAGCAGCGGAGGGAGGAGCATGCTTGGCATTCAGGACGACCTGTGCCAGCTGCTCTATGCAGGCCTCAGCTGGAAGTTTAAATCAAGAGCTGGGGGGAGATGATGGGGGGAGGACGACACTAGGAACCTCCATTGTGGCTATAAATACAAGCATTTGCTTCCAAAGCCCAACTTTATCAGTAATAAGTCCCATATTTTTATCTCTCCATTGCCTTGATAGCCATTTGGATTTCCTAACAGGTCTAGATCCCAACTGGAGGGGGAAGAAGTTATAAGGTTTAGCCTTAAAACCCCTACACAAGCAGGGGTGAGATCCTATAGGGTCTCGTAGATCATGTTATGGATTTGGGAATAAAAGCAACAAGTCAGCAAGGGTCTTTTTTTTTTTTTAATTGTGGTAAAATAGAGATAACAAAATTTGCTGATTTAATCATTTTAACTGTATAGTTCAACAGCATTAAGTACATTTATATTGTTGTGCAACCATCACCACCGTCCAGAACTATTATTATTATTATTATTTGAGATGAAGTCTTGTTCTGTCTCCCAGGCTGGAGGGCAGTGATGTGATCTTGGCTCACTGCAACCCCCACCTCCCGGTTCAAGCAATCTTCCCGCCTCAGTCTCCCAAGTGGCTGGGACTATAGGCATGTGCTACTATGTCCAGCTAATTTTTGCATTTTCAGTAGAGACAGGGTCTCATCATGTTGGCCAGGCTGGTCTCAAACTCCTGACCTCAAGTGATCCACCTGCCTTGGCCTCCCAGAATCTGGGATTACAGGTGTGAGCCACCCAGCCGGGACATTCAGGGTTTTTTTTTTATCATCCCAAACTGCAACTCTGTATCCATTAAACAATAGTTCCCCATTCCCTCTCTCCCCAGCCCCTGGTAACCTGATAACCACTATTTTACTTGTGTTTTTTTTTTTTTTTTTTTTGAGACGGAGTCTAGCTCTGTGGCCCAGGCTGGAGTGCAGTGGCCAGATCTCAGCTCACTGCAAGCTCCGCCTCCTGGGTTCACGCCATTCTCCTGCCTCAGCCTCCCGAGTAGCTGGGACTACAGGCGCCCGCCACCTCGCCCAGCTAGTTTTTTGTATTTTTAGTAGAGACGGGGTTTCACCAGGTTAGCCAGGATGGTCTCGACTTCGTGATCCGTCCGTCTTGGCCTCCCAAAGTGCTGGGATTACAGGCTTGAGCCACCGCGCCCGGCCTTTTACTTGTTTTTTTAAGACAGAGTTTCACTCTTTTCTCCTAGGCTGGAGTGAAATGGTGCAATCTCAGCTCACTGCAACCTCCACCTCCCAGGTTCAAGCGACTCTCCTGCTTCAGCTTCCCAAGTAGCTGGGATTATATGTGCCTGCCACCAAGCCTGGCTAATTTTTTGTATTTTTAGTAGAGGCGGGGTTTTACCATGTTGGCCAGACTGGTCTCAAACCCCAGGTGATCTGCCCGCCTTGGCCTCCCAAAGTGCTGGGATTACAGGCCTGAGCCACTGTGCCCGGCCTCTACTTTCTGTCTCTATGATTTGACTATTCTAGGTACCTCATATAAATGGAATAATTCAGTACTTTTTTTGTGTGTGTGGCTTATTTCACTTAGTGTAAGGTCTCCAAGGTTCACCCATGTTGTAGCATGTGTCAGAATTTCATTCCTCTTTAAGACTGAACAACATTCCGTTTTGTGTATATACTGTGTTTTGTTCATCTGTTAACCTGTCAATCACCAAAGAGTTTTAAGTAGAGATTTTATTTATTTTATTTTTATTGTTTTTGAGGTAGGGTCTTGCTCTTTGCCCAGGCTATAGTACAGTGACATGATCGTGGTTCACTGCAGCCTTGACTTCCTGGGCTCAAGCAATCCTCCCATCTCAGCCTTCCAAGTAGCTGAGACCACAGGTGCGTGCAACCACACCCAGCTAATTATTTGTTTGTTTATTTATGTGGAGACATAGTCTTGCTATGTTACCCAGGCTGGTTTTGAACTCCTGGCCTCAAGTGATCCTCCTGCCTTGGCCTCCCAAAGTGTTGGGATTATAGTTGTGAGCCAACACATTCAACTAGGTAGAGACTTTAAACACACTCATATGTCCAGTTTAAAAGATCACTCTAGGCTGGGTGAGGTGGCTCACACCTGTAATTCCAGTACTTTAGGAGGTGAACGTGGGCAGATCATTTGAAGTCAGGAGTTTGAGACCAGCCTGGCCAACATGGTGAAACTCCGTCTCTACTAAAAATACAAAAATTAGTCGGGCGTGGTGGCACATGCCTGTAATCCCAGCTACTCGGGAGGCTGAGGCATGAGAATTGCTTGAACCCAGGAGCCGGAGATTGCAGTGAGCCAAGATAGTGCCACTGCACTTCAGCCTGGGCAATAGAGTGAAACTCAGTCTCAAAAAACAAAAACAAAAAAAGATCACTCTGGCTGGCAGATGGAGACTGGATCAAGAGTGAGCAAGAGGGCAAGGAGAGATGAGTTGCAAAAGTTTAGGCAAGAGATGATAGTGGTCTGGACCAGGCTGTGAATGAGGCGGTGGAAAGAAGTAGATTTAAGGGCAGGTGGGAGATTGCACAGGATCTGGTGTTTGGAAGTTTGGGATGGGAAGGAGGAATAGCCAAGGAACTGCTGCACGTAGGGAAAACTCACTGCTCCTTATAGGCTCAGAGCTGAGGGGGTCTTTTGAGCTGAAGATAAGGGTGCCTCTCTACACATCTCAGGGCTTCCTTCTCTGCTTTCTGACTCAGACTGAGACACCAAGAAATTTTCTGTTGATCATTTGGCTTCCCCTGTGGCTTTCTAACAAGGGAGGACGCACCAGTCTTTTGATATACACACATTCTTGCATACTTGACTGATAAATTTATCTTTGTAAACTCACAGATTGTTATCTGCTTTATGATTGAGTCAGAGTCTGTTGCTTCATTGTTGTTAGCCCAAGGGTGAATCCCCTCTTAATGTAAGCAAAAAGTCAGAGTTTTGACATTGTAAAGTTGAGGCCCAAACTCCCTATTATGGCAACTTCACCAAGAGAGTCTTGTGGATCTTTCTCATGACGTTCAGACTTCTCGTGGAGACACCCTTCCGGACCACTGTATTATATGCTGAGTATTCAAGCTCAAACAGGGATAGGGAAGTAGACAATTGAGTTGAGCTGGACACTGTAGTGATGCTATGCACCCATAGCTTGCCCCTCCAGTTACATTCACTATTGGTGCCACACACTCTTTCAGGAAAGCAGTCTGTCAGTATTTACCAAGACGCTTTCAATATCAGTCCTGCTTCTGAGAGTCTGTAGCCTAAGGAAATGATTTAAAATGTGACATTCAATGTAGCATTATTATTATTATTATTATTATTTTTGAGACGGAGTCCTGCTTTGTTGCCCAAGCTGGAGCACAGCGGCGTGATCTCAGCTCACTGCAACCTCCGCCTCCCAGATTTAAGCAATTCTCCTGCCTTAGCCTCCTGAATAGCTAGAATTACAGGTGGGCACTACCATGCCTGGCTCATTTTTTTTTCTTTGTATTTTTAGTAGAGACGGGGTTTCACCATGTTAGTGAGGCTGGTCTCGAACTCCCGACCTCAGGTGATTCACCTGCCTTGGCCTCCCAAAGTGCTGGGATTACAGGCGTGAGCCATTGCACCTGGCCCAAGGTAGCATTATTGATAACAGTGAGAAACTAAAAGCAAAACATGTCCAAAAACATATCCATAGGATAGAATATTCTGCAGCCATTAGAAAGTGGACATTCTCAAAAGAGTGGATTTTGTTCTTAAACAGGTGAAACTAATCTATGTTGATAGAAGCCAGAAGGTTACATGAGGGGAAGAAAGGTAGTTATTGACTGGGAAGGTGAGGGAATATTCTGGAGCACTGGAAATGTTCTGTATCTTGAGATGGGTGGTGGTTACATGGGTGACTACACACATGAACATTCACTGAACTTCACATTTTATATGTGTGCACTCTACTGTATGAAATTAGACCTCAATTTAAAAGAATGAGCTCTAAGACCATGTAGCAATCAATGCCCAGTGGAAAATGTCACCAAGTCCTTGAGAGACGGGCTTTGTCTGTTCTGTTCCTGGAGAAGAAGGGCTTTGTTCTGTTGGCTGCTGTATACTCAGAGTTTAGAACAATGCTTGGTGCATAGCAGACCCTCAACAAAAACCTACTGAATTATTATAGTAAATGCTTTGGATAAAATGTTAAATGAAAAAAAAAAGTCCCAAAGTTACACAACTCTTTTTATTTATTTATTTTTTTCTTTGGATGCAGAATCTCACTCTGTCCCCCAGACTGGAGTGCAGTGGTATGATCTCTGCTCACTGCAACCTCCGCCTCCCAGGTTCAAGCGATTCTAGTGCCTCAGCCTCCTGAGTAGCCGGGATTACAGGCGTGTACCGCCACACTCAGCTAACTTTTGTAGTGGAGAGGAGGTTTTGTCATGTTAGCCAGGCTGTTCTCAAACTCCTGGTTTCAAGTAATCTGCCCACCTCAGCCTCCCAAAGTGCTGGGATTATAGGCATGAGCCACCATGCCCAGCCAAAGTTTTACAACTTTTAAGCATATGATGGTTATGATGTTATAAAAATGATGAACAGGAAAAAATCTAAAGGAAATAGAGTGAAATGGGGTTGGTGGTTGTGCTGAGTGGTGTGGTTATAGGAGACTGTATTTTATTTTATTTTATTTATTTTATTTTATTTTATTTTATTTATTTTATTTTTTGAGACGGGGTCTCA
>NW_012117376.1:15226047-15233713 GCF_000951035.1 Colobus angolensis palliatus
AGCCAGGATGGTCTCGATCTCCTGACCTCGTGATCCACCCGTCTCGGCCTCCCAAAGTGCTGGGATTACAGGCTTGAGCCACCGCACCCGGCCTACTTTACATTTATCAACTCACTGCATGTTTGCAAAAATCTTATGAAGTATTTATCCCTATCTTACAGACAGAGAAACTGAGGCACAGAGAGGTTAAGGAACCTGCCTAAGGTTAGGCAGCATTAAGGGGTGGCCCTGGGAGGGTGGCCCAGCAGGAATCTGGCTCCAGGGGCTGCAGGCTTAACCAGTATGCCTCACTGCCACTCAGAAGCCAAGATCAAAAGTCTAAATTTGCAGCCTCCGTGACTGAGAGGCTCGAACAAATGGGCTGCTCTGCTCTGCTCTCCTCCCCCTGTGATTTTCCGTTTTTCCTGGGAGACTCCAAATATGAAGCACCTGAAAGGGGTGAAGGGAGGAGCAATGGATGGAGAACCAGGGACCAGATGAGAAGAGGTGGGCAGAGGCAGAAGGGCCCCGCCTGCTCCAAGCACAACCTCGCCTTCCCTGGGCAGGAACAAATGTTCCTGTTACCCAATTCCTCACTCTAGAAGCCTGGGGAGGGCCCCTCTCCCAGGCTGGCCCTGCCCCTGGCCCCTGGGGCCATCACGAGGCCTGGGCCAACAGCCCTGATCCTGCTGTTCATCCACTGGAAACGTGGCTTCCTGGAAGCTCGTCCCCTCCCTCTGTGCTCCATCCTAGTCCACTCTGTTCCTGGAAGTTGAAGAAACCAGGCACAGAGCTTCCGTTGAGCACCAGCCAGCCAGAGCAGCGTGCCTCCCTCTGGCTCTCACCACCTACTAGAGGGGAGAAGACAAGGGCTTGGTGCTGCTGGAGGATAGGGTTTGAATTTCTCTCTGCAGCTCACTTGCTGTGTGGCCTAGGGCAAGTTCTTGACCTCTCACAAGCCTCAATTGTTTCATATATGAAATGGAGATACTAAAAGTACCTGAAGGGGTGGCTGTAGGATTGAATGCAACAATGTGGGCGATGCATTTGGCACAGTGGCCTGGCACTATACAGCACTCAAAACAGGGTAACTATGGTTACTATTATTATCCTGCCACCCTCATTCTCTTCAGGGTCATGGAGGGGTTGGAGAGATGGCTGAGAAGGCACACAGATGCCTTGGCTCCAGTAGGAAACGCCTTTCTTATCAGTGTAGACGTCAGAGTCTGCAGAGTCGAGTTACTAATACCCAGCCAGCCCACCAGCTTTGCATTTAGCATTCCGAGGTGGAGAGGTGGGGAGGGGAGGGCTGGGAAACAGGTGGCCAGGGCAGGAGAAGGAGCTGCTGGCCTTGCTCGCCATGGGAGCAGTCCTTCCCAGCCTCAGCAGGCAGTACTTGGCGCCTTCTCTGCCAGACACTCTCCACCTGCACTCTAAGGTCTGGGAAGGTGTGAAATTCCTGCATGAAGTCAAACGCCAGGCTGTCATCTCCTCAGTCCCCTATGGGCACAGCACTGTCCTTCCAGGGATCCAAAGCCCAAGAGAGCAGCGCTCCCGGAAGGAAGAGATCCAGGCATGGAACAGAGGACTCTTAAAGCTGGAAGGGGGCTTAAAGGACCCCCATCTGCCTTAGGGGTTTAGACATAACCCTTGCCTTGGACTCAGGCAGACCTGTGTGATCAGGAAAATCTACATCCTTCAGCCTCAGTTTCCTCAGCGGTTAACTGGGAATAATACTAAGTTTGAATCCTTTGTTTGAAATGTTTGTTCCTCGATGTTGTAAATAAATAGTACTTGGACATAAATTTAATTTATTTAGTAAGGCCATTTTTACTTCCTGCCAGAAAGGGTACACTCACCAGCAGTTTTGCCACGAGAGTACACCGAACAAAGGAGACAGGGTTGTTTATAACCTGACGCGTCCACCCCACTGCTGTGTCTGGTTTCCGTTGGCTGGAACCGGACCTCACATTCTGTATCTGTCCCGATTGGCTAGCGACTTAGAACTTTTTAAAAGAGGCAAAGGTAGAGGGGAACAAAGGAAGGAGGAAGTAACTTGTAGAATGCTGAAAAGGGTAAAAACACTTTTAAATAAGGAAGAGGAACAGGCTATGACCTATTGCTTGCTTGGACCAGTATAAGCATGCCAGGGCAAATATTGGAGCTAAGAACGTAAAGTATATTGATTTCTTTATTACAGCTTGCAGATATTTAAGAATGTTAGCACAGGTCTTTGAATAAATTTTGCTTCTAAGAGAAGTTACTATTTATTCCTAATTAGACGGGGAGGAAAGTCTTTGAAGAGGAGCCTCTACTTTACTTTTTACAACCTTCCACGCATGAAAGGAAAATAAAATCTCGGGACCCCCAACTCACTGTGCCAAAAGGGAAAGTTAAGTTTGGAAACTGAGTCACACATAAACAATTGCCTTTCCTTCTCTTCTTTTTTTTTTTTTTTAACAACTGGTAATCAATTTATTAAAATAGTTGACTTAAGCATCTGCAATGGTGACTTCCACCTCAACTCCTGGCTCAATACTGATGGAAGTAATCTGCTTAACAATCTCAGAAGGACTGTGCAAGTCAATGAGTCGCTTGTGGATTCTCATCTGGAAACGATCCCACGTCTTAGAACCTTCACCACAAGGAGTTTTTCTTGTAGTGATTCTCAAAGTCTTGGTAGGCATTCGCACTGGTCCTTTCACTTTCAGGTTCTTTTCCTTCGCGCCTCTGATCAAGTCAGCACACACCTTTTCCAGGGATTTAACGTTGCGGCTCATTAGGGTGATTCGAATTCGGTGAATTGCCACCTCCGGCTCCACGGGTGTTTTTCCGGTATCCTTAAAAGCCATGGCTGCTGCGCGGCTTCCTGACCGACTTGTTCCTCTGCCAGAGCGAACAGCGGTGAGTCAGGAGCAGGAGCGTGCGAACCAAAGATCCGCAAGTCCTACAACCGCGTCTTCCTCGAAAAGACTCCTTCTCTTCTTAAACAGGTATCTCCCCACCTGGCCTCCCTCACCCTGAAAATGTAAGTGAGCAGCTTATCTTGACGGGTGTGGGACAAGAGGAGACTAGAAATAGTCCCACCACCCACCCCAGAGGAATGTGTATTTGACTTCTCCCTCTGCTGTGTGTTTATCTTATGTAAGGTGTAGATTTACTGAGCACATTGGGCATGAGAGGAATACATAATTTTTTGTTTGTTTGTTTGTTTTTGAGATGGAGTCTCACTCTGTTGCCCAGGCTGGAGTGCAGTGGTGCGATCTCGGCTCACTGCAGCTTCCACCTCCCAGGTTCAAGTGATTCTCCTGCCTCAGCCTCCCAAGTCGCTGGGATTACAGGCATGCGCCACCACGCCCGGCTAATTTTTGTATTTTCAGTAGAGACAGGGTTTCATCATATTGGCCAGGCTGATCCTGAACCCCTGATCTCAGGTGATCCGCCCATCTCGCCTTTCCAAAGTGCTAGGATTACAGGCATGAGCCACTGCACTCGCACCTAGCCAGAATACAGACTGTTCCTTTACCCCCTCCTTTCCATGTGCAACATGTGGATTCAGTGAGGGTTCAGCAAAGCCTCAAAACAATGTAACCACTTGTCTCAGTTTTTCTGCCCTCCTTTTTTTTTTCTTTCCTCCTTCCTCTCCAGCTCAACCTTGGCAAAATAAACCTCTAAACTGACCAAGACCTGTCTTAGACACTCTTCTTGGTTTACACATGCAATAGAAACATTTTCATTTGGCCATTGAAAGGACAAATGAAATAATCCCTAAAAGCACAGGGATTAGCGTACAGCAAGTGTCTGGTAATAGTGGGTGTTGTTGGTAGCTCAGCTCCTCATTTTTACACACAACTTCCCATTTTGTTCTTCCCCAGGGGAGCCGTGGCAGATCTTAAGAAACAAAGATCTTCCAGGAATTTTTCATTCCTCCACTTGAGCTAACAAATTATACCAGACAATGCTTCTTTGTTTTCTTAAAACAAAAAAAAATTTAAAAATTGATTTAAAAAAGGTAATACCCTTTATTTTTTACAGCAGTTTTTAGGTTCACAGCAAAATTGAGAGGAAGGTACAGACATACCCATAGAGCCCTGGCCCCTACACATGCACAGCCTCCCGGACTATCAACATCCCCCACCAGAGCGGTACCTTGGTTTTTTTGTTTCTGTTTGTTTTTTTTTTTTTTTGAGGCGGAGTCTCGCTCTGTCGCCCGGACTGGAGTGCAGTGGCCAGATCTCAGCTCACTGCAAGCTCCGCCTCCCAGGTTTACGCCATTCTCCTGCCTCAGCCTCCCGAGTAGCTGGGACTACAGGCGCCCGCCACCTCGCCCGGCTAGTTTTTGTATTTTTAGTAGAGATGGGGTTTCACCATGTTAGCCAGGATGGTCTCGATCTCCTGACCTTGTGATCCGCCCGTCTCAGCCTCCCAAAGTGCTGGGATTACAGGCTTGAGCCACCGCGCCCGGCCTGTTTCTGTTTTTTTGAGACAGTCTCGCTCTGTTGCCCAGGCTGGAGTGCAGTGGCCCGATCTCGGCTCACTGCCACCTCTGCCTCCTGGGTTCAAGCGATTCTCCTGTCTCAGCCTCCCAAGTAGCTGGGATTACAGATGCCCATCACCATGCCCAGCTAAATTTTGTATTTTTAGTAGAGACAAGGTTTTGCCACAGTGGCCAGGGTGGTCTCGAACTTCTGACCTTAGGTGATCAGAGCAGTACCTTTATTACAATTGATAAACCTATGTGGACACACTATCACCCCAACCCGGAGTTTACATTAGTGTTCACTCGGTGTTGTACATTCCAGGAGTTTGGACAAATGTATGGTGACATGTATTTACCACTGTAGTACCATATAGACTAATTTCACTCGTGTAATAATCCTCTGTGCTCTGCCAATTCGTCCCTTCCTCCCTGCTTACCACTGACAACCACTAATTTTTTTTTTTTTTTTTGAGATAGAGTCTCACTCACTCTGTCACCCAGGCTGGAGTGCAGTGGCATGATCTTGGTTCACTGCAACCTCTGCCTCCTGGGTTCAAACAACTCTCCTGCATCAGCCTCCTGAGTAGCTGGGATTACAGGCGTGCGCCACCATGCCCGGCTAATTTTTGTAAGTTTTAGTAGAGAGATGGGGTTTCACATGTTGGCCAGGCTAGTATTAAACTCCTGAGCTCAAGTGATCCACCTGCCTCGGCCTCCCAAAGTGCTGGGATTACAGGTGTGAGCTACTGCACCTGGCCAATCACTAATTTTTTAATTGTCTCCATAGTTTTACCTTTTCCAGAATGTCATATAGTTGGAATCATATAGCATGTCAGCCTTTTCAGATGGTATTCTTTCACTTAATTATATGCATTTAAGGTTCCTCTATGTCTTTCCATCACTTGTTAGCTCGTTTCTTTCTTTTTAGTGCAGAATACTATTCCACTGTCTGGATGTACCACAGTTTATTTATCCGTTCACCTGCTGAAGAACACCTTGGTTGCTTCCAAGTTTTGGCAGTTATGAATAAAGCTGCTATAAACATTCATGTGTAAGTTTTTGTGTGAACATAAGTTTTCAACTCTTTTGAGTAAATACCAAGCAGTGTGATCACTGGCTAGTATGGTAAGAGTATGTTTAGTTTTCTAAGAAACTGTCAAACTGTCTTCCAAGTGGCTGTACCATTTTGCATTCCCACAAGCAATGAATGAGAGTTCCTGTTGCTCCACAGCCTTGCTAGCATTTGGTGTTGTCAGTGTTCTGGATTCTGGCCAATCTAGTAGGTGTTTTATTCTAGTAGTGGCGTTTCATTGTTGTGTTAATTTGCACATCCCTAATGACACATGATGTTGAGCATATTTTCAAGTGTTTATTTGCCATTTGTTTATCTTCTTTGGTGAAGTGTCTGTTCAGATCTTTTGTCCACTTTTTTTTTTTTTGTCTTGTTTTGTTTTTTTGAGATGGAGTCTTTTTCTGTTGCCCAGGCTGGAATACAATGGTGCGATCTCGGCTCACTGCAAACTCCGCCTCCCAGATTCAAACGATTCTCCTGTCTCAGCCTCCTGAGTAGCTGGGATTATGGGGGCCCACCATCACACTCAGCTAATTCTTGTATTTTTAGTAGAGATGGAGTTTCACTATGTTGGCCAGGCTGGTCTCGAACTCCTGACCTTGCGATCAGCCCACCTTGGCCTCCCAGAGTGCTGGGATTACAGGCATGAGCCACCAAGTCCAGCCTTGTCCATGTTTTAATTGAGTCATTTGTTTTCTTTCTTTTTTTTTTGAGACGGAGTCTCGCTCTGTTGCTCAGGCAAGAGTGCAGTGGTGCAATCTCAGTTCACTGCAAGTGCTATCTTCCAGGTTCATGCCGTTCTCCTGCCTCAGCCTCCCGAGTAGCTGGGACTACAGGCGACTGCCACCACGCCCAGCTAATTTTTTGTATTTTTAGTAGAGACGGTGTTTCACCATGTTAGCTAGGATGGTCTCGATCTCCTGACCTCATGATCCGCCCGCCTCGGCCTCCTAAAGTGCTGGGATCACAGGCCTGAGCCACTGTGCCCGGCCCATTTGTTTTCTTATTGTTGAGTTTTAAGGGTTCTTTGTATATGTTGAATAATAGCCCTTGTCTTTTGCAAATATTTTCTCCCAGTCTGTTGACTTGGCTTGTCATTATCCTGACTGATTTTTATTAATGACTCAGGATTTCTTTTCCTCTGTTACTAAAAAGTAAGTGTTCTGACCAGGCGCAGTGGCTCACACCTGTAATCCCAGCACTTTGGGAGGCCGAGGCGGGTGGATCACTTGAGGTCAGGAGTTAGAGACCAGCCTGGGCAACATGGTGAGACCCCGTCTCTACTAAAAATAAAAAAATTAGCTGTGTGTGGTGTTGTGTGCCTGTCATTCCAGCTACTTGGGAGGCTGAGGCATGTGAATCCCTTGAATTTGGGAGGTAGAGGTTGCAGTGAGCCAAGGTTGCACCACTGCACTCCAGCCTGGGCAACAGAGTGAGACTCCACCTCAAAAAAAAAAAAAATTAAAAATTAAAAAATAGGTGTTCTTAAAAGTTTGTATCATATGAAGAGCAGAAAGGCTTGACTTTGCCAGTGCTCTTGCCTATGGAGGACCCCACATTTGGCAGGTAGAGCAGGTGACATCCTGTATGTTCAGGATTGTGGCCCAGAGAGGGAGTGTGACTCACTTGAGATTGCACAGCATGTTCACTAAGATCATATATTCTTCTCACACACATAGCCTTCATAGTAATCAGAGAACTCTTATTTGGTTTGAATGAGACTCCTGGAATGTGTCTTCTTTCTTCTGTACTTTAAAAAAGTTGCAAAAAGAAAAATGTAACAACAGCAGATTTTTTTGGAAAAGGACAAAACCAAAACACCCATAATCATAGCGCCTCAATAACTGACTGTTTCACTTTTCTGAGGATGTTATCTATCTGGCAAAGGCTGGGACGAGGTAAGCCCACGTATTGTAATAGTTATCATCTTAGTGTATCTTATGCTTTTTTGTTTTACTTTTTTCCAGGTTTCAATACAATGTATTAGAATGGCTGCATAACCCTTGGGGCTGTCTCTGGAGTGTCCTTCCCCAAGGTTGTCACTCAGTCAGCTCTTCCACATCATCCAAGTCTCAGATCAACTGTCCGCTCCTCAGGGGTCCTTCCTCGAACATCGTATCTAAAGCATCCAAGGC
>NW_012117376.1:15238593-15248439 GCF_000951035.1 Colobus angolensis palliatus
TAATCCCAGCTACTTGGGAGGCTAAGGCAGGAGAATTGCTTGAACCTGGGAGGTGGAGGCTGCAGTGAGCCGAGATCAAGCCATCGCACTCCAGAACAGAATTCAGCAGACCACAGTTTACCTAGTTGGTCATTGAATATCCTTTTTAAAAGTAGCTTATTAACTGATGCTGCAATAGATGTCTTGGGGAGCCAGTATATCAAGGAGTTTTGGAAGAAGGTTTTGGCAAAAGACATGGGTTCCTCTCTCACCTCTGTCATTTACTAATTTTGTGATGTTGGGCAGTATATTTAACTTCTCTGAATCTCAGTTTCCTTATTTGAAATGAGGGTAATATTAGTGCCTATCTCATAGGGTTATTGTGAGGTAAATAAAAAGAAAAAAAATTAAATAAAAACAATGCATGTAAAGAAAGTGCTTAGCAAAATGCCCATGAAACAGGAGCAACCCATTCCAGCATGTTCTCTGTGCCGGGCACTGCTCTAAGTATTTCCCAGGTGTTATCTCATGTAATCATCAGAATCATCTTTTTTTGTTGGTTACACAACAATGGTTATTTTGTGAACATTTATTCAGCTACACACTTAGTCATGTACTTTTTGGTGTTTGGATTACAGTCAGTAAAAGGTTTACTTAACAACAATAACAACAACAATAAAAGCTCTATGAGGAAGGAAACTTTATCATTCCCATTTTATAGATGAGGAAACTGAATCTCAAAGAAGTTAAATCATTGGCTCAAGATACAGTACAGCCAGGTGCAGTGGCTCATGCCTGTACTCCCAACTACCCAGAAGGCCAAGGTGGGAGAATTGCTTGAACCCAGGAGGCAGAGGTTTGCATGAGTTGAGATCGTGCCATTTCACTCCAGTCTGGGTGACAGAGCAAGGAAAAAAAAAAAAAAAAGATCAGGGCTAGGCGTGGTGGCTCATGCCTGTAATCCCAGCACTTTGGGAGACCGAGGCAGGTGGATCACCTGAGGTCAGAGGTTCAAGACCAGCCTGGCCAACATGGTGAAACCCTGTCTTTACTAAAAATACAAAATTAGCTGGGTGTGGTGGCACAGGCCTATAAATAATCCCAGCTACTTGGGAGGCTGAAGCAACAGAGTCATTTGAACCTGGGAGGCGGAGGTTGCAGTGAACTGAGATTGTGCCATTGCACTCCAGCCTGGGCAACAGAGTGAGACTCCGTCTCAAGCAAACAAACAAACAAAAAAATCATACAGTAAGTGGGTGGGGCTGTGGGTCCAGAGCCTGTGTGCTTAACCACAGCTGCTCACTGCCAGACCCATTTAAGCACTCATTAAACAGTAGCTTTTTATTATTATTAACATTTAACATTTTTGTTGTTTTAAAAGCTTTTTTCTATTTTAAATAATACTTCAGAGTATGTGTTTGGCCATTTCTGGCTTTTCTCTGGTTTTGAATGACTTCCTTTGGATACAATCCCGAAGATAGAATTAACTGGGGAAAATAGGGTCCAGAGAGTTGATGTGACTTACTCAAGCTAAGTAGTGGTGCTTGGAGCAGGGCCACCACGTACAGTTGTATAGATTATTCACTTCACTTGATCTGGGGGTGAGTGCACTTCCCAGGGGAGTTCAGCCTTGGGCAGGGTTTGAATAGGCAGAGGAGAGGGGGTGTTCCAAATAGGGGCCCTTAGAAGGGGAGAACAAGGAGAGTGCGATGGAGAAATAGTGGGAAATCAGTTCCAACGGAGCAGACAGTCGGAGACAGGATTTTAGGAGACAGGTGGGACTGGATCATTCATTCAATTCCATAAACACGCTAAGCTGCATTGTATGCCAGGTGCTATTCCAGGAGCTGTAGATAGCAGTGAACAAGCTCATCCAATCCCTGCACTCATGGAACAGATACTGTCTTGGGCGGAAGGTGGGGACAAACAACTGACACAGAAATTGAGTAAAATATAGATTGTGATAAATATTGAGAAAGAACCAAGCAGGTGCTCGGTCCGGGAGTAGTGGGATGGGGCCTGTTTAAATAGAGTGGTTAAAGAAGGCTTCTGTGAAAAGGTGACATCTTAGCTGAGGAGGAAAAGACTATTCTAGGTAGCTCACACAGCATGTGCAAAGGCCCGGAGGCAGGATGCTGCAGAGACGGCATTCAAAGCCATGCAGAAGACAGTCTTGAGGGGTTGTAAGTTTAGAAGTCATTTCAGACAGCCTTGAGCAAAGGATTCTTTTCCCCCAACTCCATCCCAGTTTTTTTTCTTTCTCTCTCTCTCTCTCTCTTTCTTTTGGAGACTGGGTCTCACTCTGTTGCCCAGGCTGGAGTGCAGTGGCGTGATCTCAGATCACTGCAATCCCCACCTCCTGGGCTCAACCAATCCTCTCACCTCAGCCTCTGCAAAGTAACTGGGACCACAGGTGTGCGGCACCATGCCTGGCTAATTTTTGTATTTTTTTTAGAGACGAGGTTTCTCCATGTTGCCCAGGCTGGTCTCAAACTCCTGAACTCAAATGATCCTCCCGCCTCAGCCTCCCAAAGGGCTGAGATTACAGATGTGAATCACTGCACCCAGCCCCCAGTCTGATCTTTGTTCTGAGTTCAGCTGTACTTTTCCATCTGCCTGCTGGTTGACCCATAGAGCAGTCACCTCAAAGTCATGTGTTCTTCCCAAACAGCTCCCCACCTCCCATCTCCTTCTAAATCTCTACACTCTCCCTTGACTATTGCTGAGCATCTTGAGTCTTCCTTCCTCATTCTCTCACTTCTGTCTCTTCCTTGGCCACCTTTCTAGACCAGGGAGGCAACCAAGTACCATAGTGTGATAGGACCACACACAAGCACTGTTAAAGTACTCAAACCTGGGCTCAAATCGCAGCTCTGCCATTCAGTTCATTTCACAGGGTCTCGGTTTGTTGGTTGGTGTAGGGAAGTTGTACCTTGGTGGCTGGAGAGTAAATGAGATGATGTTGGAGGTGACAGCAGCTGGCACACAGTAGGTATCTGATGAGTGGCAGTGCCTTGCCCTTTCCCTACCAACCTTGGGGAACTGTCTTGTTTTCTTCATAGCTTGGCTCTTTCTATTTGGGAAGCAGAGAGGTGGTTGAAGTTCTTGGGTAATCATTGACTCCCAAAATATCTCTCTGGGGAACCAAGATCTCCAATGTTTCTTTTCAAAGTATTTTAAACAGTTAGCTTAATTTGCAGTCATAATACTATCATTAACTGAGTGTTTATTACCTGTCAGTTACTGTGCTAAGTACCTTATATATTTTCTCTTCTTTCATCCTCATGACAACTCTGTGAAGAAAGTTCCATTATTGTCACCATTTTATAGTTCAGGAAACTGAGGCTCAGAAAAATGAATTGACTGGCTTAAAGTCACATAGCTAGTTAAGGGATGAAACTGGGACTTGAACCTACATTTATCTGGCAACAAAAACCTGAGTGCCTGATCACTAGACCATCCTGCCTCACAGCCTAGCTGGCCAAAGTAGAGAGAGAGTCAACGTTTCATTTCCTGCATGGCTGGAAGCTCAGAGAAGTGAGAGGCTTTTTCAGAGTCCCATAACGGACTGCACACTAAGCCAGCGTATGGTGGGTCTGGCCCCAGGTCCCAAACCTGCCCCAGCAGAGAAAACTGGGAGGTGTGAGACTTCAGGCCATCCTGGACCTTCCTCCTAGAGCTGGACTGCCTCTCCAGAGCAACCGAGCCATAAACACAAGCGGCTCTTTCAACACGACACTGAGCCTGAGTCACTGAGTATTTATAGATGGGCCTCTTCTCCTTGCCTCAGCTTTGCCAGGATTTATCAGGTTCACTTGGGGTTCGGAGGGTGACAACCTGTTTATCATCCAAGGTGCCCAAGCTAGATGTTGGGACATTCTCCGAGAACGAGATCTGGAGTCCTGCCTGTGTTTAGACCTTGCCTGACCCCCAACACCCAGACTGATGCAATTCTCCCTATCCAAGTTGTGCCCCCTTCTACCAGATACTCCCCATGCTTACCCCATCACAACCTTATATACCTAGAGAATTCATGGTCTTGGGTTAAAATGGGACAGAAATGCTGCTTCTTTCAGGAAGACATCCTGGATTGATCTAGGAAGGTTAAAAACTTTCCCTAACCCCACTGCTCTAAGGGAGTAAACTCTCTCATTGGTCAGATAATTAAATTAATCATCATAACATTTGCTAAGACTTTGGGAGGACAAGGTGGGAGGATTGCTTGAGGGCAAGAGTTCGAGACCAGCCTGGCTACATAGCGAGACCCTGTTTCTACAAAAAAAAAAAAAAAAAAATTACCCGGGTGTGGTGGCACATGCCTGTAGTCCCAGCTACTTGGAGGCTGAGGCAGAAGGATCACTTGAGCCCAGGAGGTTGAGGCTGCAGTGAGCTGTGATTGCATCACTACACTCCAGCCTGGACAACAGAGAGAGAGAGAGAGATACCTTGTTTCAAAAAAAAAGTAAAACAAACATTTTCTAAGGACCTTCTGTGTACCAGATACCATGCTAAGAGTTTTAACATTACCTTTTTTTTTCTTTTTAAGATGCGGTTGCCCAGGCTGGAGTGCAGTGGTGCAATGACAGCTCACTGCAGCCTTGAACTCCTGGGCTCAAATGATCCTCCCGCTTCAACCTCCTGAGCAGCTGGAATTACATGTGTGTGCCACAGCACTCAGATTAACATTACCTTTTTGAATCCTCACAATTTTGTAAGTTAAATATTAATTTAATATCATCTTTATAGATGAGGAAACTGAGGCTCACAGAGATAAAGTAACTTGCCCAAGCCACACAACTTTCCTCCTAGTAAGTAGCAGGACTGTGCTTAAAATCTATGTTTTCCTTGGTTCAGTGGTCCAAGCTGTAAGTGACCTTGGACAAGTTACTTCATTTCTGAGCCTCAGTTTCTTTATCTGTAAAATGGAGACACTAATACCAACAGTTATACAGCCTGAATAAACCTGGTACACAGTAGACTCCCAACTGCTGACTCCTGTCCCACACCTGCTAAATTTGTTCGTTCTAAGTTGCTTAGGACAATCAACCAGGCCACATCTGGCTGACTCTGGGGACTTGAACCTGGGACCCAGGCTCTTCCAGCCACGCCTGCTCCTCTGCCCCTACTCTTTCCATCTCCTTAATAGTAATCATGTCCTGAGTGACTCAGAACACAGGGGCGGGGTGGGTGAAGCAGGCAGGGGAGAGTAGGGTGGTGAGTGAGTAGGGGCATTGGGGGTGGTTGTGTGTAGAGGCACAGTAGACAGACCTGGCTCTCGCTCCTGGGATCTGTTTTGGATGGGGCCAGCCTCCAGGCTGCTGGAAGCTGGAGCTGGAGGTGTCAGTGCTGAGTTAACGGAGCGGCTCTTGGGGCCAGATTTAGCGGTTGAGTTCTGACCCCAGAGGGTGGCTTAGCTGCAGGCACTGGGCCAAAGCCACTTCTGTGATTCCTGCCATGGGGTTCTGGGTCTCTGTACAGGGCACTGTGCTCCTTTCTGCTGTCTTCACCACGCCCTCCCCAGCCCAGTGCAGAGCCTTTAACTTGAGATTCACACAGATTTGGGATCAAGGCCTGGCTGTTCCACCTACTAATGGTATGACCTTGGTGTCCTGAGGGTTGTGATGATTAATTGGGGTGTCCAGATAGGGTTGTCTTCCCCCCACCTCCCCCAACACCACTGGGGCCCATGAGGTCAGGGCTAGGTCTCCTGTCTTCATCCTACGTCTCAGGGTCCATTCCCCCAGGCCTTGACCTGGCTGTTCCAGGGCCCCCAGGGCGCACCTTGCATGGTGCTTCCAGAAACTCTGATCCGAAGTGGCCCTGGCCTACCCATGGTTGTGCCAGGGCCCAGCTCTGACAGAGGTGAGGGCCCAGTTCTGATGAGCTGTAGCTCAAGTTTCCTGCTGGGCCTCGTTAAATGGGCTTATTAAGGAGCCTTTAGAGGGCCTCATTAAGGAACCCTGGCTCCTAGTTTTTAACAGTTTGGAGATTTCTTTCCATCCATTTCTATGCCTGTACCACATATCTGATACATACATTTATTTACATACCCATGTATAATATTTTTTAAAAGAATAGGATCAGATTATATGTAATAGGCATGTGTTTTTCTGTTTATGCCTAACAATATATTGCTGACATCTTTTGATATTGGTATTCAATATGGAAAGATCAATGTCCATTTTTTTGAATTGGAGGAATATTTATGTATATATATAAGTATTTATTTTTCTGCATGGACACTTGGAATGCTTATTGGGGTATGCTTTTTGTTTTTATTGTTGTTTAGTAAACTTTTTCTTCAAGTATAATATACATTCAGAAAAGTACACAATTCCAGTCCCAGCACTTTGGGAGGCTGAGGTGGGTGGATCGCTTGAGGTCAGGAGTGTGATACCAGCCTGGCCAACATGGTGAAACCCCATCTCCACCAAGAAATACAAAAATTAGCCTGTAGTTCCAGCTACTCGAGAGGCTGAGGCGGGAGGCTGCTTGAACCTGGGAGGTCGAGGTTGCAGTGAGCCGAGATTGCATCACTGCATTCCAGCCTGGGTGACAAGAATTAAACTCTGTCTCAAAAAACCAAAAAAAAAAAGTACACAGTTCCTAGGTGTACAATGCAAGGCATTTTCAGAGAGTGAGTATACCTGCATCACCTACACCCAAGTCAAGAAACAGGCCATCACCAGCAGTCGCAGAGGCCCCATGCTTCCTTCTGGCCTCCTCAAGGATAACCACCATCCTGAATGCTGACAGCTCAGATTCATTCTGCCTTTTTCCAAGTTTACATAAACGGAATTATACAGGATGTCCTCTTTTGCTTGACATTCTATTTATGAGCTTCCTCCATGTTGTTACGTGTGGCAAGATTTGTTTACTCTAATTCTGTATAGCATTCCACTAGGTGACCACACGGCAATTTATTTGTCCCACTAATGGACATTTGGGCTGTTTCCAAGGTTTTGCTACGGCAAACAAAATTGCAAAAACGTCCTGGTGTGTAAATAGAGCTATATATCTGCATATCTGTATCTACCTATCTAATTATATCTTTCTGTTATCTTTCTCGTTTTTTGATAAGATAGAGTCCTCAGAATATAATTGCTGAGTCACATGTATGCATAGTTAACATTTTTCTTTGTCAAATTGCACTCTCCTGCTCCCCCAGGGCCAAGAGCAATGCCAGTCCCCATGTCCTACCCCTCACCAAGCTTGAATATTATTCATCTTTAATACTTTTGTCTATTGGATCCAAGAAAAATCAGATTTTATTGTGGTTTTAATGTGACATTTTTAAATTATTGAGGATAAGCACTTTTTTGTTTTGGTTTTTGGGGACATTGACATTTATTCTTTTGTGAATTGCCTTTTTATATCTTTTGCTTATTCTTAAAATTTGAATGTATTGTGGATTTTGACATTTGGTCTTTTCATGTTTCTAGTGTTTTCCCCCCCACTAGCTTTGTTTGTGAAGCAACTGCGGGTTTAAATATAGTTTGTTTTCCTCCTGCTCACTGTTTATAATCCGGGTAGTCTCTGAGGGTGTGTATGGCAAACCCCAGGTTCAAGCTGTGGGGGTGGGGAGCGGAAGGCCAGGTGGGGTGGGCAGCTGAGCCCCCAAGACTGTCTCCCAGGGGTATAAACAAAGGAACATCTGGGTCAGCACTGAACCCCTGGACTTGGAGTTTGCCCCAGAGGCTTCCCCCAATCCTGTTTCCAAGTCTTCCCAGTGGCACGTCGGGCCTCACCGTCAGTGAAGAGAGCCTCTCACCCGGCCAAGGGGCCAGGTGGGAATCAAGGGGCGCCAGGGCCTGTGTTAGTCCTGGAAAAAGAGGGAAAGGTTAAGAACAAGGGCTAAACAGTCAGCGCTCTGAAGTCAAATCCTGAACCCTCTGAGTGCAATGCCGGATGAGTCTGCTAAAATCCCACAGCTTGGGTGACTTAAACAACAGAAATTTACTTCTCACAGTTCTGGCAAGTCCAAGATCAAGGTGGTTTTATTCTGAGTTATCTTCTCTTGACTTGTAGGTAGCTACCCTCTTGCTATGTGCTCACATGGTCTTACCTTGGTGTGCATGCATAGAGAAAGGGAGAGAGATGCAACCGCCCAGCAGATTCACCTTGCTTGCTGCCTAGCCAGAGCCGATTTATCAAGACAGGGGAATTGCAATGGAGAAAGAGTAATTCACGCAGTCGGCTGTGTGGGAGACTGGAGTTTTATTATTACTCATATCAGTCTGCCCAAGCATTCGGGGATCGGAGTTTTTAAAGATAATTTGGTGGGTAGGGGCTCAGTAAATGGGGAGTACTGATTGGTCAGGTTGGATGGAATCATAGAGGGGATCAAAGTTAAGTTTTCTTGCTGTCTTCTGTTCCTGGGTGAGATGGCAGAACTGGTTGAGTCAGATTACTGGTCTGGGTGGTGTCAGCTGATCCATCAAGTACAGGATCTGCAAAATATCTTAAGCACTGATCTCAGGTTTTACAATAGTGATGTCCCCAGGAGCAATTTGGGGGAGGCTCAGACTCTTGGAGTCAGAGGCTGCATAAAACCTAATATTGTAGCTAATTTGTTCGTCCTACAAAAGCAAACTGGTCCCAACAGAAGAAGGGGGTCTTTTCAGGAAAGGGCTATTATCAATTTTGTTTCAAACTAAATGCCTCCCTAGATTAGTTTGACTTAAGCCCAGGAATGAACAAGGACTGCTTAAAGGTTGAAGCAAGACGGAGTTGGTTAAATCTGAAATCTGTCACTGTCATAGTTTCCTCAGTTATAATTTTTGCAAAGGCGGTTTCAGAGAGACATAGAGACAGCAAGAGAAACAGAGAGGAAAGGAGAGCAAGCTTTCTTGTGTCTCTCTTGTTGTTTTTTTTTAAAGACGGGTCTCTCTCTGTGGCCCAGGCTGGAGAGCAGTGGCGTAATCATAGCTCACTGCAGCAGCCTCCAGCTCCTGGGCTCAAGAAATTCTCCCACCTCTGCCTCCCAAGTAGCTGGGACTACAGTATGTGGCATTACACCCAGCTAATTTTTTTTTTTTTGGTAGAGACAAGGTCTGTTCTATTGCCCAGGCTGGTCTCGAACTCCTGGGCTCAAGTGATCCTTCCACCTTGACCTCCCAAAGTGCTGGAATTACAGGTGTGAGCCACCATGCCCATTCTGCCCAGCTGCCCAGCCTTGTGTCTCTTCTTATAAGGGCACTAATGCCATTGGACCCACTTTCATGAACTCATCTAACCCTAATTACCTCCCAAAGGCCCCATCTTCAAATACCTTCACATTTGGGGTTAGGGCTTCCATATGTGAATTTTGGGGGAACACAAGCATTCAGTCCATGACAACACCCCAGTCCATTTCCTAGAAGTGTAACCTTAAGCAAGTTACCTAATCTCTGTGTGAGTCAGTTTTCTCATCTGTAAAATGGGGATGATAGTGGTATCAATGTCATGAATTAACAAATGAATTAATACCTATTAAACACTTAGAACAGACTGTGATAGCCTCCAAGATAGAGCTCAATCATTCTTGCCTCCTGGTAATCAGGTCCTTGTGCAGCTGCCTCCCATACTATATCAGGGTTGTTCTGTGTGTCCAATAGAATACAGTGGAAATGATAGTGTGTGACTTCTGGGGCTAGGTCATAAAATATAGTACCACTTTTGTCTTGCTCTTTTGGATCACTGGCCCTGGAGGAAGCCAGTGCCATGTTATAAGGATGCTCAAGCAGCCCTATGGAGAGGTATTGTGTACTGAGGAACTGAGGCCTCTCACCAAGTTGCCAGCCATGAGTGTGCCATCTTGTTAGTGGATCCTTCAGCTCCAGTCAAGCATTCTGCTAAACTCAACTGCAGCCCCAGCCCATATATATA
>NW_012117376.1:15249244-15250829 GCF_000951035.1 Colobus angolensis palliatus
AAAAAAAAAAAAAAAAAAAGAATTCCTGACCCATAGAAACTGTATGAGATAATAAATGTTTATTATTGTCTTAAGCTGCTACATTTTGGGATAATTTGTGATGTAACAACAGATGGTATGCAAGCCATGGGGTTACCTATACTCACTGTTCAGTAAATGCTAACTTGTGTTACTCCCAGCTGTGATGATGTTAACAACGTTTGTTAAGTGTCTGCCATGTGTCAGACGTGCGCTATGTGCCTGTGCAAATGGACTCCCACTTCTGTGCTATTAGTTTTCAGCAAGGGATAGAATGCTGGGGGAGGATAGTCACCAGGAACCCTTGACTCTCAGGACTAGAAATGCCCACAGACATTACTCTACCCATTTGTTGTTCCATAGATGAGGAAACTCACACACACAGGTCACATAACCTGCCCAAGATAAAAGAGCTGATATGTGAAGAGGTCAAAACTTGAACTTAGATCCATTTGTCCTGGGGCAGCCTCTTTGTTGCTCTGCACTCTTAGGGTCTTATAGTAAGGATTTATTATATTTCACAGTTTATATGTTACACAGTTTATAAAGCACTTTCAATACTTCATTTCAGGATAATTAATGCCGAGCCCCCTCCTGACCCTACTTGCCTCCATTTGCCCTGGAACAGTCCCTTTCTCTAAAGACCACCCACTCCCCAGAGCCCTTGTAGCTGTCCACAAGCATTATCCGGCCCTGGGGACAGTAGGAGGAGGCCTGTGTGGCTCCCAGCCTGGGCCATAAGTGAGGAGGTCCTGGGACACTCTGTTCCCCTTCTGTGGCATGCAGGCCAGGCCCAGTGGACGTTGCCCTGGCACTGAGGGCACTGCTTCATGTCCCAGACCCCATGGACCTGCCTCTGCCAACTGCTCCAGCTTTAGCCACTAGATCAAATGACCCATTGGTTTGATCCTGTGATTTGGGATGATTCTTCAATGAGGATGACATCAAAGCATGTGATGGGGATCTTAAACCATAAGAAAAAAACAGTGCCTGTGCCACACCTGCTCCACTTCCCGAGGGTGCTCCAAGCAGAGGCTTGAGGGGAAATCCAGAGCAAGGCAGGGCAGACCTCACGCTCCTAGGGAGGACATGAGGGAGAACAGGTACACACACGAGAAAAAGATCTGCTCCATGATGTACAGGGAAGCATTTCCACAAGCCTGAACTATGTGGACATGAAAGGGGAGACGGACGATAGTTTCCTCTCCAGCATCACCACCCCTTGGACCTGTGTCATCACCGGAGCACTCCTCTGAGAACCTGGCCACTGGGGACATGGAAGGACTGTCCAGGATCATCTGTGGATGCTCCATTTGGCAGATGAAGAAACTGAGGGTGGGTGTGGTTTGCTGGGCATCACATTTCAGTTCTCCAACGGAGATGGAGATGGAGCCCAGGTGTCTGGGCCCTAGGCCGGGGTTTTCTCCTCTGAATCAAGAGGCGTTAAAAAAATCTCAGATCTCTCGCCAGGTGCGGTGGCTCACGCCTGTAATCCCAGCACTTTGGGAGGCCAAGGTGGGTGGATCACGAGGTCAGGAGATCGAGACCATCCTGGCTAACATGGTGA
>NW_012117376.1:15252680-15270931 GCF_000951035.1 Colobus angolensis palliatus
GTTGCAGTGAGCCAAGATCACGCCACTGCACTCCAGGCTGGACAACAGAGTGCGACTCTGTCTCAAAAAAAAAAAAGAGAAAAATTTAGAAAAAAGAAGTGTGGGCCAGGCGCAGTAGCTCACGCCTGTAATCCTAGTACTTTGGGAGGCTGAGGTGGGCTGATCACTTGAGGTCAGGAATTCGAGACCAGCCTGGCCAACATGGTGAAACCCCATCTCTACTAAAAATACAAAAATTAGCCGGGTACTGTGGCATGTGCCTGTAATCCCAGCTACTCAGGAAGCTGAGGCAGGAGAATTGCTTGAACCCGGGAGGCAGAGGTTGCAGTGAGCTGAGATCGCACCATTGCACTCCAGCTTGGGCAACAAGAGTGAAACTCTGTCTCAAGAAATAGAGAAAAGATAAAAGAAGTGTGTGGGAATATTGGGGCAATGATGAACAAGTTAAGCTGGGTTTGATTACATGAGCTCATTATATTATTCTTTCTAGTTTGTGTGTTTGAAACTGTCATTCATAAGGAGTAAAAAAAAAAACGAAGTGGAAAGGGAGGCAGTAAATGTAGTGGTTAAGAGCTCTAGGTCTGGACACACCACTGATGTTCCATAATTGTCTCTTCAACTGCCGGTACTATAGTCTCATGGTATGTTCTCTTAACTGTAATGATTCTGGTTTATAACTTCCTGATTCTGATGGTGGCTCTGCTACTCACTGCTGGGGGACTTGGGCTGTGCGAGTTATCCTCACTGAGCCTCTGAAGCTCACCTGCAAAACAGGGAAAATTATGATCCCTGAGGTACCAAGTCATTTGGAGGACTGAACGGGAGGATGGAAGGGACTTAGCACAATGCCTGAACATAATAAGCGCTCAGTAAATCCTCCAGTAAGGGGAGCACAGGTTGAAGAATCAGGCTACCGTGGATATGAACCCCAGCTCGGCTCTGCCACTTGTGGCTGTGTGACTCCGGCCAAGCCAATTAACTCTCTGAGCCTCATTTCCTCCTGGGAAAAAACCCGAAGATCATAAAACCTCCCCTGCAGGACTGTGGTAAGGATTAAATGACATGTTTTGATGCCCAGCACAGCCCACGTGGGAATTTCCCTTCCTCACCCCTTGACTTTCAGCAGCACTGGCCTTGCCAGCTTCCTGGCTGGAGTTGATCCCACTGTCCATTTGTTTGGCATCTGCACCTGGACTGCCAAGTGCGGCTGGAGAAAGTCAACAGGGCCATGTGAATGGCTCGTCGCAAATGACACATCAGTACTGGAAAACATCAGCGAGGCTCTTCTGCTCTTAGACAGTCCTTCCATCTCTCTTAGAGCACTTCCTCTCGTGTTCCACACTGGCCGGTCCAAATCTTTTCCACCACTGATGCCTTAGCCTCAGAAGTTGACCTCAGTGCTCTCTTGATCAAGGTCATCAAATATGAACACCTTTCTCTCCACCTCCCAACACCTCCATCCATTCCTCTCTTTCCATCCTTCCAACTCAAAGGTTGGAGCGTCCCTCTCCTTCCCAAGGCTTTAGAATTTACTCCATCTCCCCAAAACCCCATTTCCACTACTTTTTTTCCATTGGCTGCACCATCTCAACCAAACAAATAATTTCTGGGCGCAGTGGCTCACACCTGTAATCCCAACACTTTGGGAGGCTGAAGGGGGCGGATCACAAGGTCAGGAGATCGAGACCATCCTGGCCAACATGGTGAAACCCCATCTCTACCAAAAATACAAAAATTAGCTGGGCGTGCTGGTGGGCGACTGTAATCCCAGCTATTGGGGAAGCTGAGGCAGGAGAACCTGGGAGGCGGAGGTTGCAGTGAACCAAGATTGTGCCACTGAGCTCCAGCCTGGTGACAGAGTTAAGACTCTGTCTCAAAAAAAAAAACAAAACAAAAAAAACTTGCTCAAGTATCTGAACCTTCTCCAAGTCTGACAGTGATGCAGCTGCTTCTTTATATTTAAGCCACGCATTCACTTGTCCACTCATTTAATAAACTTTTTTTTTTTTTTGAGACAGGGTCTCACTCTGTCACCCAGGCTGGAGTGGAGTGGTGTGATCACAGCTTGCTGCAGCCTCAACCTCCCAGGCTCAAGAAATCCTCCCATCTCAGTCTCCTGAGTAGTTGGGACTACAGATGGGCAACACTACGCCTAGCTAAATTTTTTATTTCTTGTAGAGATAGGATCTCACTATGTTGCCCAAGCTGGTCTCACACTAACTCCTGGGCTCAAATGATCCTTCCACCTTGGCCTCCCAAAGTGCTGGGATTATAGGTGTGAGCTACCGCACCCAGTCAAGAAACATTTGTTGAGTGCCTACTATGTGCTAGGCATTGGGGGTACAGAGATGAATAGAGACCATCTTTGCCCTCAACGTCTTCAAAGTCCAGAGGGAGAGTCGGACTCACAAGCAGATGATGGTAATATGGCAAGTGAGATGCAAAGATGGACCATGCCTGACACAGAGATTAACTAGGCATGTGATGAGAAGAAGAGAGAACCCTAAGGTGACTCTCAACTTCCTGGTTGGTGCAAATGGGTGGATGGTAATGCTGTTCACTAAGACGTGAGACAAGAAAAATGGAAGGAGGAGCTAGGTATCGGGGAAGATGGTGTGTTCTGGCTGGAGTATGATAAATTTGAGATACTATTAGAACATCCCAGTAGAAATCTCCAACAAATCTTTAGCTTAGGGGAGAGAGAAGTCTGAGCTGGAATTAGAGAGTGGAGAATCATCAGCATATGGGAGCTGGAATCATGCATGTTTATGAGGTGCTTACTGCTTCAAGTAACAGAGTAATTACACAATAATGGCATTTGATATCTCACATCTTAAGTAGTCAAGAGACGGGCAGCTCTAGGGTTGGATAAATTGGCAACACAATGATGGCATCTCTAACCCAGGTACCTCCTGTGGTTCCTCTATGCCATCATCAGGGTGTTGACATCATGCTCAGCCTTGTCCCCTTGTGGTTGCAAGATAGCTGCTCTACCCTCTCACAACCCCATTCAAAGGTAAAGATGAAGCTTTCTTCTTGCACATTCATTTTTATCATGGAGGAGATCCTTTATCTTTAGCCAACAGACATATCCTTGGATCTTATTGGCCATAACTGCATCATTAGGCAAAAGAGAATGGGGTTGTATGATAGGCTTAAACCGTTTGTGACTCATCTCCTGTGGCAGTGGAGAGGTCCATCTTCCTAGAGCACAATGCTACCCAATGCCTTAAATAAACTGAGGTCCCATGAGCAAGGAAGAAGAGGTGGCCTTTTTTCAGTCCTCATCCTCTTCCTTGGCTAACCTGACAGTGTAGACTTGACCCAAACACAGTTCAGGAGAGTCTACATTAAGAGCTTGGGTTCCTAAGTCAAGCAGATCTGGGTTCATGTCCTAGAGCCACCTCGTGCTCTCTGTGTGACCTCATACAAGTTATTTTACCTGTGTGCCTGAGTTTCTTCACTTGTGGAGTGGGGATATTATGGGTCTTTTGTTATTGGCTGTTGAGATGGTGAAATGAAATAAAGCATACAAAGCATTTAGCACAATGCATAGCACATAGTAAGTGCTCAGCAAAACCTAAGTGCTCAGCAAAATTTTGGGGGGCAACGGCCTCCAGCCCTTTGTTTTTAAGGCCTCCTCCTTTTTCTGTAACTTGTTCCTCTTCTCCCATTTCCTCTCTTCCAAGGTTTGCTTCTCTGCTCTATGTCTTGTCTCATTGTTCCCGTCATTCCTCTTTCTTGAAATCCTTCATACCTCTCCTGAGTATTCCACGGCCTCTTAGACTTATTTTGGGACCTGATACCATTGCTCCATATCTCTGCCTCATCACCTTGGACCGGATGACCCCACAGTCCTTTCATTAGACACTACCTTAAAAACAGCTACTGGAGGCCAGGCACAGTGGCTCACACTTGTAATCCCAGCACTTTGGGAGGTCGAGGCAGTCGGATTGCCTGAGGCCAGGAGTTGGAGACCAGCCTGGCTAACATGGTGAAAACCCGTCTCTATTAAAAATACAAAAATTAGTCGGGTGTGGTGACACACACCTGTAGTCCCAGCTATTTAGGAGGCTGAGTCAGGAGACTCGCTTCAACCTGGGAGGCAGAGGTTGCAGTGAGCTGAGATGGCACCACTGCACTCCAGCATGGGCAACAGAGTGAAACTCCGTCTCCAAAAAACAAAACAAAACAAAACAAAAACAGCCACTGGAACTGCTCTAATGACTTCTACCTGCCAATGTGGAAGATGTCCTAAGAAATATGGAGAAAAGTTAAAATGTGTGCAGAGAGCTGAGGGAAGCCTTCTAAGTGTCCAGGCAGGGCTTTGTGGCACCGCATGAGGGGTTTTCCTTTCTTTTCTTTTTTTTGAGACAGTTGCACTCTGTCACCAGGCTGGAGTGCAGTGGCGCGATCGCGGCTCACTGTAACCTCCACTTCCTGGATTCAAACAATTCTCCTGCCTCAGCCTCCTGAGTAGCTGGGATTACAGGCGTGTGCCATCACACCCAGCTAATTTTTGTATTTTTAGTAGAGACAGGGTTTCACCATGTTGGCCAGGCTGGTCTCAAAGTCCTGACCTCATGATCCGCCCGCTTCGGCCTCCCAAAGTGCTGGGATTATAGGCGTGAGCCACCGCACCCGGCAGGTTTTTCCTTTCTATCTGCCTTCCTGGGCTGTGAGTTTCTTGTGGCAGGGAAACAGATCATTCACCCATTCGTCATGTTGTGATGTATACTAGTTGCCTGATGTATACTAGTACTCAGAAAAATATCTGATGAATGAATAAAATGTCTGGCTTTGCCACTTTCTTTTTTTTTTTGGTTTTGTTTTGTTTTGTTTTGAGATGGAGTTTCGCTCTTGTCGCCTGGGCTGGAGTGCAGTGGCGCAATCTCAGCTCACTGCAATCTCTGCCTCTTAGGTTCAAGTGAGTCTCCTGCTTCAGCCTCCCGAGTAGCTGGGATTACAGGCTTGCACCACCACACCCAGCTAAGTTTTGTATTTTTAGTAGAGATGGGGTTTCACCATGTTGGCCAGGCTAGTCTCAAACTGCTGACCTCGTGATCCACCTGCCTCAGCCTCCCAAAGTGCTGGGATTACAGGTGTGAGACGCCACACCTGGCTGGCACTTACTTTCTAACTGACTTTGAATATAATCCTTTTCTTCTCTAGTCCCATTTCAAAATCTGTAAGATGAGGGGACTGGACTGCGTTTCAAGGGAGGCCTTTCAGCACTGAGTGAAATAAGTGGCCAAGGGATGGAGGATGGGCTGGCTAGGGTGGGGGTGTCCACTGTCTCCAGCAAAATGCTGTGCTGAGGTCTGAGGCAGAGGGATGAGTTCAGAGAGAGGGGCTGCCTGACCCTTCCATCTAGGAGCTGCCCAGGACTCCAGAGGAGGGGATGGAATTGATTTAGGTCAGTGAGGGGTTGAGTGGGGCTGGGAGGGGGTTGGGGTCGGGAGGCTTCAACCTGGGAGGCAGAGGTTGCAGTGAGCAGAGATTGCACCACTGCATGATCCTTTCTATCTCCCTTCCTGGGCTGTGAGTTTCTCAGGGCAGGGAAACAAATCACTCATCCATCTGTCACGTTGTCATGTATATTAGTTACCTGATGTACACTAGTACTCAGAAAAATGTTCGACATTTTCATCATAGCATTGGCTATTAACCCTTTGAATCCCAGTGGCTCACTTGCTGGGTCCTATCCCTGACCCGCTAGCCTGGTGCCGGGGGGAGACCAATTTCTGGAGGAAGCTCTGGGTACCCAGTCTTCCCCTAAGCCTGCATCTGAACAGGCTGTTCTTGTTTATGACCCCCGTCCCAGAAGAACAGCGATTGCTCATCCCTGCATGTGATTTGAGAGGGCCAGTCTTTCAGGCCTGGAGGAAACTCAAGCCCCACCAGCCACTTGGCATCGGAATGCTCAGCTGGTCCCCTCCTGGGGCTCATGTGACCAAGATCTAGCTATAAATATCAGAGGGGCCTCAGACCAAGACAGAATTCGGGCACCAGGAGAAGAAAGGCAACAGGATCCGACCTGGTGTTTCGTGACAAAGGCAAGACTCCCCAGGTCTACTTAGAGCAAAGTCAGTAGAGGAGGCAGCTAGGCGCGGCTCTCACTCCTGCCCACAGAATGGATTATAAGTCGAGCCTGATCCAGGATGGGAACCCCATGGAGAACCTGGAGAAGCAGCTGATCTGCCCTATCTGCCTGGAGATGTTTACCAAGCCAGTGGTCATCTTGCCGTGCCAGCACAACCTGTGCCGGAAGTGTGCCAGTGACATCTTCCAGGTCAGTGCCGGGTACAGCCTCATCCGGGGGTCCCAGGTGGCTACTCGGCTTCCCTAATGAAGCCCTTCTTCTCCCTTAGCCTTCCAACTGGGACAGGCTCTTTCCCCTTTGAAGTGAACCCCTGCAGAGGCCTCTAGACAGGGCTGAGAGGGGATGGGAGGCAGCTCTGGCGGTTGCAGTTCTTCTCCATGACGCCTGTTTCCCCTCCCCACCCTGCCCACAGCTCCCCCACCCCTGTCAAATGCCTCAAGTGATAAGCGGGGAAGGCAGGGACAGGAGAGAGAAACCAGACCCCTGGGGCTGGAGCCAGGTCCTGGTGGCAAGAGGCCCAGAGCTTTGGGAGGGGGGTGTCGGGGAGGCAGTGGGCAGTAGAGGCATTTTCCCTTTTGAGGCTGTTCACTACAATATGGGGACAGAAGGGGCTCCAAATCCCCAAGAAAGGAAGCGGCTAGGTGTCCTGGCTGGGAGGCAGGATGCGAGGTTCCCCAGGGACACTTTATGATATGTTCTTTCACGATATTATCTTTAAAGTAGCAGCCTTAGGAGCTTGCCCTCATTGTAATACCCATTTCATAAGTGGGCAAACTGAGGCTTAGAGAGATAAGGTTGCTTGCCCAAAATCACTCAGAGAATTAACATGACTTGAACCCAGGTCTCCTGCCTCCCCATCCTGACGAGTGCTTAGCTGTGTCTCAGGTGCTCTGTGTGTGAGGACTGGTTCTCATCGCAGCCTGCAGAGCTCCAGGTCATTAGGTTTGACTGGGGTGGTTGGGACAGGCAGAGGAAAGGATAAGAGGAGATTAGAAAAGGGAAGGGCTGAGGAGGGAGCCCAGGCCTCACCTTAACCTTTACCACCTGCAGGCTGCAAATCCCTACTGGACCGGCCGGGGCAGCTCGGTATCCATGTCTGGAGGCCGTTTCCGCTGCCCCACCTGCCGCCACGAGGTGATCATGGATCGTCACGGAGTGTACGGCCTGCAGAGGAACCTGCTGGTGGAGAACATCATTGACATCTACAAACAGGAGTGCTCCAGGTCGGTTCTCATGCCTGCTGGGGGCCCATCCTCCTTCTCAGCCATGCTGTGCCCAGCTCCCCCAAGCTCCTTCCCCCTCCTTCATCTGCTCAGGATCCAGGCCTCTAGCTGGACTAGCTACACGAGCCAGTTCAGAGACAGGATTGGAGACCCATACACCCCAACTCGGCTCTCAGGATCACTCAGCGGATGGGAAGGGGTCCAGACATTAGGCTGCCCTTCCAGGTGATACCAAGACAGAGACTGGGGGAAAGATGAGATGTGAGAGGGAGAGGAAGGCCCTGGGGCCAGCTAAGTGGCTCTAGTCAGCAGAGAAAACGCCCAGTGAGAAACAGCTAGATTGTCTATAAGGATAGCAACAGCTACCTTCCTGTGTGCCACGAGGAACTATCAGTCACTGGGAATGCTTCATCTTAGTACCTTCCAATAACTCTATGAATCAGGCATGACTTTATTAGCCTCATTTCACAGGTGAGGAAACTGAGGCCCAAGAGGTGAAGTCAATTAGCTAAGGTTTTCCAGCTGGAAAGTGAAAGAGCTGGGAGCTGGCCCAGTCAATCTAGCTCTGAGTCTCCCTGCTAATAAAATAGCAGCTCATTCAGAGGCAGAATGTGTGAGTGGTGGAGGTTGTGCAGGGTTGGCCTTAAACTGGGGAGAGAGGGCCGGGCGTGGTGGCTCACGCTCATAATCCCAACACTCTGGGAGGCCAAGGTGGGATGATTGTTTGAGGCCAGGAGTTCAAGACCAGTCAGGGCATCATAGTGAGACCCTGTTTCTACAAAGGTTAAAAACTAGCTGGGCGTGGTGGGGCATGCCTGCAGTCCCAGCTCTTCAGGAGAATTGTTGAGCCAGGGAGGTCAAGGTTGCACAGCCATGATCGTGCTACTGCACTCCAGCCTGGGTGACAGAGTGAGACTATGCCTCAGACAAACAGACAAAAAAACTGGGAGGCCAGGCGCGGTGGCTCATGCCTGTAACCCCAGCACTTTGGGAGGCCAAGGTGGGTGGATCACTTGAGGTCAGGAGTTGGAGACAAGCCTGGCCAACCTGGTGAAACCCCATCTCTACTAAAAATACAAAAATTAGCCAGGCGTGGTGGCACATGCCTGTCATCCCAGCTACTTATGAGGCTGAGGCAGGAGAATTGCTTGAACCAGGGAGATAGAGGTTGCAGTGAGCAGAGATCGTGCCACTGCACTCCAGCCTGGGTTGCAGAGTGAGACTCCATTTAAACACACATACATACACACACACACACACACACACACACCACAAAAATTTGGGAGAGACACAGCTACAGGAAAGATCTTTACAAACCAGGACATCCTGGTAAGACTCCAGGAGTGCTGACCCCACAGCCTTTAAGGTCTAAAACCTTCACCAAGCATCTGCCTGCAGGCACTGCCCAGTCCAAAGGAAGATGACAGACCAGATCTCAGGTGAAAAAACCCTGGCCTGGGGAACTGTGCTTGCTAGTCAGCCTCTGTGACTGATGTACTGTATCATCTTGGGTAAGCCTTTAGAGTTTCATTTCCTCTGTCTGCAAACAGAAACAGTAAGATCTGTTATTGTGGCTGTCAAATAAGATATTAATGGAAAATGGTTAATGTATCAACTATTTATTGGGTACCTACTGTGTGCAGGCGCTGTTCAAAGTACT
Organism: Colobus angolensis palliatus; assembly: GCF_000951035.1. Taxonomy (NCBI): domain Eukaryota; kingdom Metazoa; phylum Chordata; class Mammalia; order Primates; family Cercopithecidae; genus Colobus; species Colobus angolensis. The sequence continues at coordinate 15,261,667 of NW_012117376.1, forward strand.
TTCAGGCATTTTCCCTATCTATTTCTTATAGTAACCTGGGAAGGCATTCCCGTCTCCATTTTACCATGAGGAAATTGAAGCTCAGAGAGGACAAAAGATTTGTCCAAGACCACACAGCTAGCAAGTGGTAGAGCTAAGAAAGAGAGGGTGTGAGAATTTTCTTTTCTTTTTTTTTTTTTGAGGCAGAGTCTTGCTCTGTCACCTAGGCTAGAGAGCAGTGGTGCGATCTTGGCTCACTGCAATCTCTGCCTCCTGGGGTCAAGCGATTCCCCTGCCTCAGCTTCCTGTGTAGCAGGAACTACAGGCATGTGACAACGTGCCCAGCTAAGTTTTGTTTTTTAGTAGAGACGGGGTTTCACCATGTTGGCCAGGCTGGTCTCAAACTCCTGACCTCAGGTGATCTGCCCCTCTTGGCCTCCCAAAGTACTGGGATTACAGACATGCACCACCATACCCAGCTAATTTTTGTATTTTTTGTAGAGACAGGATTTCGCCACGTTGGCCAGGCTGGTCTTGAACTTCTGACCTCATGTGATCCACCCGCCTTGGCCTCCCAAAGTGCTGGCATTACAGGCGTGGGCCACCGTGCCCGGCCGGCCAGTGAATATTCTTAATTACTGCGCTAGATTGCCTCTCATGTTGCTGGAGCGCAACACTACAAAATGCAAACATATTGTTGATCATCAGGAATAATAAAATCAATTCCACACCAATGTTAGCCCACCCAGTGCCGACTTATGAAGAGCGTGTTGTGTGTGAACCTTTGAGGCCTTTCCGCATAGTTGAATGGCAACGACAGCTGCCCTCTATTGAGGGTCTGCTCTGTGCCGGGCACTCCACATTCATTACAGACAATTTCTACCATGATTGCAGTAGCTCTGGGAGGAATCCCAGGCAAGAGAGTGAAATCACTTGTCCAGAATCACAAAAATGAATGTGGAAGAACAATCTGGATATGAACCCCGACGCCAAAGTCTAAGCTTGAGAGGGTGGGCATCTGGGAGGAACCAGACCCTCAGGCTCTTGCCTCACCTCTGCATTCCCTGCCATCCCTTTATAAGGGGATGGAGGCAGGTGGCAATGGCAGACCCCTGCCAGCATAAGGACCCTGGGGTAAAAGATGCAAAAAGACAAGCCTGGCAAGGGGTTTATTTAAGAACTTAAGAGGACAATAGAGCCCAGTGTGCGATCAGTCATGTAAGGCTGTTTGGAGGTGAGGCATTGACACTGATGGGGACAGTCACCATTTGACATTTGCAAGATGCCTGTTCTGTTCGGGGCTGGGAATCAAAGGTAGTGTTGGCTCTCAATGAGTGTATAGTCTAGCTGAAGACAGAAGACTAAAAAAATCGAATCTACACCAGGCATGGTGGTATGCACCAGTTGCAGCTACTGGGGAGGCTGAGGCAGGAGGATTGCTCAGCCCAGGAGTTCAAGGCTGCAGTGTGTCTGTGAATTGCTGCTGCACTCCAGCCTGGACAATATGGTGAGACCCTGTCTCAAACAAAAAATAAAAGTAAAGAAAAGAAAAAAAAAGCTGAGTGCAGGGGATCATGCCTATAATCCCAGCACTTTGGGAGGCTAAAGTGGAAGGATCACGTGAGGCCAGGAGTTCAAGACTAGCCTGGCCAACATGGTAAAACCCCATCTTTACTAAAAATACAAAAATTAGCTGGGCATGGTGGTAAACATCTGTAATCTCAGCTACTCAGGAGGCTGAGGTGTGAGAATTGCTTGAATCCGGGAGGAGGAGGTTTCAGTGAGCTGAGATCATACCACTGCACTCCAGCCTGGGCAAAAAATCAAAAGAAAACAACAACAACAAAATACCCCCCAAGCCCCAGTGAATCTAGGTTAGGAAATGACTGATGTCCCAAGAGAAGCACAAATAACAGGTTGGAGGTCTCAAGGAAGAAAAGTAGTTCTAAGCATATATGTTATAGGAGAAAATAAAGGAAGACACTTGGGCCTTTGGAAGAATCTCTGGACTAGAAGTCAGGCTTGTGCTGGGCTGTTGGACAGCCCTGGGCTACCCACTCACCAGTCACCATGACATGGGGCATACACACTGCTCCTTCTCTGAGCCTCAGGGGCAACCTCATGACTCAGAGAGTGTCGGAGGTTTATCCAAGGCCTCACAGCTAGAAAGTGATGAAGCTAAGAGAAAGAGAGGGTATGACTGACTCTGTGGTGAATGTTCTTTTAAAAAAAATTTTTTTTTAATGGAGAATCTTAAGAAATTCAAGATGGTGAATATTATTGACTCCTATGCTAGTTATTGATTTATTCTTTCTTTTTTTTCCTTTGAGACCGAGTTTTGCTCTTGTTGCCCAGGCTGGAGTGCAATGGTGCGATCTCGGCTCACCGCAACTTCTGCCTCCTGGGTTCAAGTGATTCTCCTGCCTCAGCCTCCCGAGTAGCTGGTATTACAGGTGCACGCCACCATGCCCAGTTGATTTTTTGTATTTTTAGTAGAGACACGGTTCATCATATTGGTCAGACTGGTCTCAAACTCCTGACCTCAGGTGATCCTCCCACCTCAGCCTCCCAAAGTGCTGGGATTACAGACGTGAGACACTGCGCCCAGCCTTATTGATTTATTCTTTCTACCTTTGTTTAATTACCACCTCCTCTATGCCAGGCACTGTACAGTGTAGGCTCAGGGGTGAAGAAAACAAGCAAGTTTCCCTACCTTGATGGAGGTTACAGTCTGGTGGATTAAATATAGAATTAAATGAGGCAATCAGTATAAATTTCTTAGCTCAGAGCCCAGTCTGCAGTAACCAAAGCTAAAGTGACTATAATTAGAGCAATTGAACTCTAGCCTCCTCTGCCCTTACTTGCTGTATGACCTTGCACGAGTCAATTCACTTTACTGGAGCCCAGTTTCCTCTTCTCTAAAACATCTCCAGGATGTTTTTCTGGAATTCTGTGGCCCTTTCTGTGTCCTTTGCAGTGGCAGAGCCTCAGGCTAACTCCATCTTAGGATGTGGGGACAGATTTGGTGTCATTGGCTTCCCAAGTCCTTGATCCCCAGAGGATGAAAAGATTTTAGGGCAACCAAACACTGAGAGCCCAGGGCGTAAATCTGGAGATTCACAGACACACTGCAGCCTTGAACTCCTGGGCTGAGCAATCCGCCCGTCTCAGCCTCCCCAGTAACTGCGACTGGTGCGTTGGAGCTGGGGAGGGGGGTGCAGGACACAGGACCCCCATGACTTGTGACTGTTCTCCACTGCAGTCGGCCGCTGCAGAAGGGCAGTCACCCCATGTGCAAGGAGCACGAAGATGAGAAAATCAACATCTACTGTCTCACGTGTGAGGTGCCCACCTGCTCCATGTGCAAGGTGTTTGGGGTCCACAAGGCCTGCGAGGTGGCCCCATTGCAGAGTGTCTTCCAGGGACAAAAGGTACTGGCTCCAGCCACTTTTACCCCCAGCCTGGGCCTGCTGGGCACGGCCTGATGATTCAGGAGGCAGATTTGATCCCTGTAGATCTGCTGATCCGGCCTTTCAGGAATAGTCCCTCTGGAGGGACTTCCCAGGCCACAGGGACAGCAGCCCTGGCCTTCCTTGGGGGAGGAAGCTGAGCTCATGGTTATACTTAGAGCCACTCGAGAGCACCTGGCTGTGGCCAGAGGGGAGCGGTCAGATGCCCCAGCCAGGCCACTGGGGTCCTCTCGGGCCACGGTTTCTCCATCCCCCAGACACCTCTTCCTGTGCCTCTCACCTCTTCTCCTAGACTTCACATTCCCCAGCAGCAGGAGGCAGCTTAGGGCCTTCTCCCTGGGGCCCTGGGCCTGTGGGGGCCTGCCACCCTGTTCATGCAGTAAGCAGTAGCCACCCCCTTTCCTTACTCTCTCTTCCCCACTCCATACTCTTCTCTAGGTCTCTGTCTTCTAGACGTCTCCAACTCTATTTCTTTTTTTTTCCCCTCCTTTCTTAGAAACAAGCCCCTCCTCTGTCAGTTCCTTGCTGTGTGTTTTGGGCAGCTCACTTGCCTGCTGTTGGCCTCATCTGTAAAATAAGGGGTGCAGTATCTTTCTAATATCCTCTGCTCTGAAGCTGGGCAGTACCGGAAAGAGGGGCCAGATCCCTACTGGAGCCTCTTTCTAGCACAGAGGGGAGGGAGGTAGCCATGTTGCTGCCATGCCCCGGTGGGTAGGCCTTGAGGCTATTTGTATCTCTCCCCTCCTGACCCCCACACCCCCATCTAGACTGAACTGAATAACTGTATCTCCATGCTGGTGGCGGGGAATGACCGTGTGCAGACCATCATCACTCAGCTGGAGGACTCCTGTCGAGTGACCAAGGTGAGGGGACAGAATAGTTCTGCCTGGGGGTTTGAAGCTTTCCGGGGCAGCCTGGTCTCTGGGGAAGGCTCACCCATGGGTTGTGGCTAAAGGTTGGGGCCTGGAGCCTGGGGAGTCAAGCAGGAATGGCAGGGGAGGGACTAATCCATTCACTCACTCTCTCAACAAATGCTTCTGAAGCACAGCTGTGTGTCCGGCCCCACCCGAGATGTGGGGGATGGAGGAATGAACCAGACAGACATGGTCCCTGAACTCAGGGAGAGTCCCATCAGTAATTCTCAGTATTTATTCAGCACAAACTGTTTTCAGAGGACAGTTCTTTTCTATAGACCAACACTTCCCAAACTTTAAAGTGCATGAAAATCACCCTGGGATCATGTTGAAATTCAGGTTCTGATTCAGTCAGTTTGGAATGAGGCATAAGAGCTGCATTTCTAGCCAGTTCCCAGGATTTGCCCAAGCTGCTGGGCCCACGGACCACACTTTGAGTAGTGAGACTGTTGAGGGCAGAATGGAACTTTTCTATCCCTGAAAAAAGCTTCCATGATTTTCCATGTTCACGTGGGGTAGGGACCTAGAGATGAGATGAGGGGAAGGGGTCGTCATAATTGCTAGTGGATGAAAAGTCGGGCGAAGGGTAGGAAGGAAGGGAACATTGTGATTACCCATGAGAGGCTCCCGGGTCTGATGAGATGCTATTGTCACACCCATTTTACAGAAAAGAACATAGAAGGGAGCGTCAGTTGAGGGGGGTGCTAGGAAAGGAGCTGTTTTTCCACCTCTCCTAGAACCAAATGATGCAGAGCTTCCTGAATCCAGTCTTGGTCTTGAAAGGGAGGGAAGAGTGTGATCTGAGACATGGGAGGCCCAGGAAACTGAATGGAAGCAAATACATTAATTTGCTGAAGGTCACAAAGCTAAAAGGGAAACACAGCTAAAAGGCAACAGAGAGCTGGGCGCAGTGGCTCGTGCCTGTAATCCCAGCACTTTGGGAGGCCAAGGTGGGCGGACCATGAGGTCAGGAGATCGAGACCATCCTGGCCAACATGGTGAAACCCCATCTCTACTAAAAAATACAAAAATTAGCCAGGCATGGTGGTGCACCTGTAATCTCAGCTACTCACAAGGCCGAGGCAGGAGAATCGCTTGAACCTGGGAGGTGGAGGTTGCAGTGAGCCAAGATTGCACCACTGCACTCCAGCCTGGGTGACAGAGCAAGACTCCATCTCAAAAAAAAAAAAAAAAAAAAAAAGAGAAAGAGAGGGCAGATCCCACATTGGTGACTGTTGCATTGGTCTGAAAAGTGATGCTCCAATGACCAGCTGAGGTTGGGGGACAGGGGGAGGGTGCAGGAACAAGGAAGAATATGTTGTGTCATGTGGCCCTAGAGCCTCTATTTTGGAAGAAGGGGCTAGCTGTTTTTCAAGGCATCAGCCTCCAAATATCACTGGTGTACTAAGTAGCTGTGAGGCCAGATGAGTGTTTTCTTCTTGTTAAGCCTTTGTTTCATCTTCTGTAGTGTGGGGATGTATGTAGTGAGATCTGTTCTAGCTTTAGATTCCTTGCTACTGTACCAGGAAGGGAGTGTAGCGGACAGGGAGTAAGGACCCTACAAAATGTGACCACAAGACTTCCGTCCTCAGGAGAACAGTCACCAGGTAAAGGAAGAGCTGAGCCAGAAGTTTGACACGCTGTATGCCATCCTGGATGAGAAGAAAAGTGAGTTGCTGCAGCGGATCACGCAGGAGCAGGAGGAAAAGCTCAGCTTCATCGAGGCCCTCATCCAGCAGTACCAGGAGCAGCTGGACAAGTCCACAAAGCTGGTGGAGACAGCCATCCAGTCCCTGGATGAGCCTGGGGGAGCCACCTTCCTCTTGGTGAGCAGGACTAGAAGGGTCTGGGTGGGGTCAGTTCAACTCGACAGCTCTAAGGTTCCAGTTATGCTTCTCCACTGACCACCCATGGGCCCTTGGAAAAGCCATTTAAACCTCTGTGAGCCTCAGTTTCCTCATCTGTCAAATGGGCATGTAACACCCCCACCTTCCTCTTACTGATTTTATGATGATCAAATAGGAGGATGTTTATGAAATGACTTTGTAAGCTGCAAAATACAGTGTCCCATCTACGGACTATTAATTGAGCCCCTACTGTAGGCCAGGCACTGAGGTGGAAGACAAGGAGATAAACCAGACACAGCCCTGCCCTCAAAGAGCTTGTTGGGGAGGACAGAAAAGGCTCAGTTATAAGACTTCATAGTTTAGTTCAATAAAAATGTTCTGGGCTTCTACTGTGGGCCAGGCTTTGTGCTAGACATTGGGTATGAAAAGGTGGTTAGGATTGGGGAGTTCAGGGTTTAGGAGTTTTTGGATTGATACCCCTAGAATCCAAGCTTCCTATCAAGACAGTGGTTCCTAGGGTGATGACCAAGACCTGTACAGACCACAGACAGAGGGAAAAGTTCAAAATTCTGCTCAGTTTGGGGTGGGGAGCAGGTCACAACTGTGCTAGGGAATGGCACCGAATGTCCAGTCACCGGTTTTGCTGATTTCCTCACGTTACCTCTTCTGCGGCCCTAATCCTTTGTTCTCTCTTCCCCTGCAGACTGCCAAGCAACTCATCAAAAGGTCAGTGTCTCCCCAGAGGCTATGATCCAGGCCCCTAGTTCCCACCAGGACCTCTGTCCAGGAAGCCTCCTCCTGGGCATTAGGTCTGCTGGGAGGGTCTAACTCTAGGCTGACTTCCCTGACCCTTTGCATCCCTGACTTTTTGGACCACTCATTGTGCTTAAGATTGGAGAGGAAATACTCCATCTCTCCAGGGGAGCCTCTGGGTAGAAGTCCTGGGCGTGGGCAAGGCATGTGCCCTCTCCTTCCTGCACTGAGCCCGAGAGATCTCATCCTGCCTCTCTCTCTGTCTCCCCCACAGCATTGTGGAAGCTTCCAAGGGCTGCCAGCTGGGGAAGACAGAGCAGGGCTTTGAGAACATGGACTTCTTTACTTTGAATTTAGAGCACATAGCAGATGCCCTGAGAGCCATCGACTTTGGAACAGGTAAAGGAGGTGGTGGTGCCACTTGTCTATTTGCCTGCCTGATCCCTGGAAACCAGCATCCCTCCCACTGAGCCCCATGGGGAGGCAGATACACTAATAAAGATCCCCAGGTATCAATCAAATTCATATAGCCAACTTCTAGCCGGCTGTGGTGGCTCATGCCTGTAATCCCAGCACTTTGGGAGGCCAAGGTGGGCAGATCATTTGAGGTCAGGAGTTTGAGACAAGCCTAACCAACACAGTGAAACCTTATCTCTACTAAAAATACAAAAATTAGCTGGACGTGGTGGCGCATGCCTGTAATTCCAGCTACTTGGGAAGCTGAGGAAGGAGAATCGGTTGAATCCAGGAGGTAGTGGTTGCAGCGAGCCAAGATTGTGCCACTGCACTCCAGCCTGGGCAACAGAGCCAGCCAGATCTTGTCTCAAAAAAAAAAAAAAAATCATATAGTCACCTTCTAGATGAGCCCGGAGCCTAGCACAGTGCTTGGTGCAGAATTCCTGCTTCATAAATTACATAATGGATCCATGGCAGGGAGGCCTCTTGGGGCAGTAGAAATAATATCGCCTCTGGAATCAGACAGTCCTGAGTTTAAATCCTGGTCCTGCCATTTGTTTATTATCTGTGTGACCTTTGGTAAGCCCCCCTTCTGCCTGAGTTTTATTTTCTAATTTAAAAAATCAGGTTAGAAGTGAGCCCTCTAATAATGACCAACTCATGGTGCTGTTGCAAAAAATCAGATATTGATGCAGAAAGGTCCTGTAGAGTCCTAAAGATATACTAGTTATTGCCTAAAGGTAGTCTTAGCTTCAGCCTCTTCTTCTTCTTTTTTTTTTTTAGACAGAGTCTTGCTCTGTCACCCAGGCTGGAGTACAGTGGCACAATCTCGGCTCACTGCAAGCTCCACCTCCCGAGTTTACGCCATTCTCCCGCCTCAGCCTCCCAAATAGCTGGGACTACAGGCGCCCGCCACCACAGCCGGCTAATTTTTTTTGTATTTTTAGTAGAGACAGGGTTTCACCATAGCCAGGATGGTCTTGATCTCTTGACCCTGTGATCCGCCCGTCTCGGATTGCTGGGATTACAGGCGTGAGCCACCGCGCCTGGCCAGCTTCAGCTTCTTAATGCTATCACCTATGATACTCAGGCACCTATATTTATCAACATCATGTTTTCATTTCTGTTTATAATTACCTTCCATAAAGTGACTATAATAATTGTAACAATGCAATCATAACAATAATAGGGGTGAAAATAATAAGGGAAATGAAGGAACTGAATGGAAGCAAAAATGTTAATTTGCTGAAGGTCGCACAGCTAAAAGGGAAACACAGCTGAAACGCAACAGAGAAGGAGAGGGCAGATCCTACATTGCCGACTGTTGCCTTGGTCTGAGAGACTGTGCTCCAATGACCTCCTGAGGTTGGGGGATAGGAGGAGGGTGAAGGAACAAGGAAGAACTACAAATGGACTGGCATGGGAAAGAGAAGAGCTTCCTGGCACCTCCTGTGTCGCTCTCTTGCAAACCTTCAGTATCTGGTGCTAAGTCTGTTTTCAGAGCTCCAGATATACCCCATAGGTAAGGACAAAATACATCCCAAAGCAGAGATACCAATGGACTTGGGGACATCCACTGCTGTAGATGAGCTGCTCCACTGTCAGCTTCCCTAAGCTAAGACATTCAAGAGTGGGTCCGCCGGGCATAGTGGCTCACACCTGTAATCCCAGCACTTTGGAACCTGAGGCAGGTGGATCACCTGAGGTCAGGAGTTCCAGACCAGCCTGACCAACACGGAGAAACCTCGTCTCTGCTAAAAGTACAAAAGTATCTGGGCATGGTGGCGCATGCCTGTAATCCCAGCTACTCGGGAGGCTGAGGCAGGAGAATCGCTTGAATCCGGGA
>NW_012117376.1:15271985-15274260 GCF_000951035.1 Colobus angolensis palliatus
GATCTTGGCTCACTGTAACCTCCGCCTGCTGGGTTCAAGCGATTCTCCTGCCTCAGTCTCCCAAGTAGCTAGGATTACAGGTGCATACCATCACGCCCGGCTAACTTTTCGTATTTTTAGTAGAGACAGGGTTTTACCATGTTGGCCAGTCTGGTCTTGAACTCCTGACCTCAGATGATCCTACTGCCTCAGCCTCCCAAAGTGCTAGGATTACAAGCATAAGCGACCAAGCCTGGCCTGGAGACACACTTGACAAATGTTCTGACTCTGTGGTGGCCCCTTCAGGGCCCCAAAAGATTAAGGAGGTGGCTTGGGAGAGGAGCGGGGAAGGGAGATGTTCCCTGTTAAAGCTTGACGGTGACATCTCTGGATGAAAAAGTGGGGACATGAGTTGCAGCTTAGTCACTGTCCCTCTGGTGCTCAGCTTCAGGGAGCAGAGGTGGCTCCAGAAGTGCTTCCCCGTCATGTCCACCCCTCCCCTCCACAGGCTAAGGAATGAGGAAAATGGGACAGAGGCTGCTGAACAAGCAGATCTCATAGGCTGAGTAGCTTCCTTCAAGACAAGGACTCTGATCCCTGAGGATCGAGGAGGATTTTTCCTCCCCAGGCGATGTTTATCTGCCTACCTGAGAGATGTGCAGAAGCACAGAGTGTGCTTCCTCAGAGCCCCTCTCTGGTCACAGGCAGAGCAGATGATAGAAGCTGCTGTGCCTGGAGCAAGGAAGTGTCTTGAGCCTGGCTCCCTGGGACTGAGTGCAGGGGATTGCAGGAGCAGGGCCTCTGTGCAGCGTGGGTCTGGCAAGCCCATCACCTGCCAGACCACTGCTATCTGTGTGTGGCTGTTTGACCCAACTGGGCACAGGAAGGGGTTTAGACGGTGCTTTCTCTTGCCTGGTTCTTCTTCAAGTAACTCCTCAAGGAACTGGCCCCATCCTAACACAAGTGTTTTTTGTCACAGATGAGGAAGAGGAAGAATTCATTGAAGAAGAAGATCAGGAAGAGGAAGACTCCACAGAAGGGAAGGAGGAAGGTAAGAAATTCATCTACCTCCATTCCTTCATTCCTTCACTCATTCCACAACAACCTGAGGTACCTACTATATACAAAGCACTGTGTTAGACACTGGGAATGACGCTGAGACCTGTTCCCAGCATGTGCTTTAAACCTATTGAGGGTAAAGTCCTGTTCTCTTTACCCTTAGAGAAGAAAAAAATCCCCAAACTATTCATAATAAAATGCTCCCATTTCACATCTAAACGATCTGCTTAAATGGAAAGCATTATGGCACAGCAGAGGGAAAAGATGGGGGCTCATGAGCTAGGCTGGGCCCATTGAGGTGCTTTGTTTGGCCAGCACTGTGTTTAAATTAAAAAAAAAAAAATTACTTGTTTGCCAGGCACAGGGGCTCATGCCTGTAATCCCACCACTTTGGGAGGCCAAGGCCAGCCTGGCCAACATGATGAAACCCTGTCTCTACTAAAAATACAAAAAATTAGCCGAATTTGGTGGCAGGTGCCTGTAGTCCCAGCTACTCAGGAGGCTGAGGCACGAGAATCGCTTGAACCTGGGAGGTGGAGGTAGCAGTGAGCCGAGATCGTGTTACTGCGCTCCAGCCTGGGTGACAAGAATGAGACTCTATCTCAAAAAAAAAAAAAAAAAAAAAATTACTTGATGGCTGTATTTGGTGGTACATGCCTATAATCCCAGCACTTTGGGAGGCTGAGGCGGGAGGATTGCTTGAGACCTGGAGTTTGGGTCCAGCTTGGTCAACACAGCAAGTCCTCATCTTTACAAAAAAAAATTAAAAATTAGCCAGGCGTGGTGGTACATATGTGTAGTCCTAGCTACTCAGAAGGCTGAGACTGGAGGATCACTTGAGCCCAGGAGGTAGAGGCTGCAGTGAGCTATGATTGCACCACTGCACTCCTGCCTGGGCACCAGAGAAGGACACTACGCTATCTCTTAAAAAGAAAAAATTAATTGCTAACATTTTTTAAATTAGTTTTTTTTTTTTAAGAAAAAGGAGATTTCAACTAAGAATCTGCATTTTCACCTTCTTATGAAAGTTTAGAAAAAGCAAATAATGCTGGACTTGAACTTCCCTGTAGTTCCAGAGTGCTGGCTCTGGGCAGTGGCTCTCCCCTTTAAAGGGGACATGCTGGCGCGGTGGCTCACGCCTGTAATCCTAGCACTTTGGGAGGCTGAGCCAGGCGGATCACCTGAGGTCAGGAGTTTGACACCAGCCTGGCCAACATGGTGAAACCCCGTCACTACT
>NW_012117376.1:15275079-15301862 GCF_000951035.1 Colobus angolensis palliatus
TAATGGTTGGGCAGCTAAATTCTATTTTGGTTTTAAAAGGAAGAGACCAGAAGGAATTGGAATTTGATGTTTTATTCAAACTCCTGTTTGAATAAACAATAGCTTGGTAAGCCTTGGATCCTCCTGAGTCCCTGTCTCACCACGTGCCTCTGTGTCTTTTTCTTCATTTCAGGACACCAGTAAGGAGCTGGATGAATGAGAGACCCCCCAGATGCAGAGAGACTGGAGAGGGTGGGGAGGGGCCCAGCGGCCTTGGTGACAGGCCCAGGTGGGAGGGGTCGGGGCCCCTGGAGGGGCAATGGGGAGGTAATGTCTTCTCTCTGCTCAGAGAGCAGGGACTAGGGTAGGACCCTCACTGTTGCATCCAGCAGACACTGAACCAGAATTGAAAATGTGCTTGAAACAATCACACAGGACACTTTTCTACATTGGTGCAAAATGGAATATTTTGTACATTTTTAAAATGTGATTTTTGTATATACTTGTATATGTATGCCAATTTGGTGCTTTTTGTAAAGGAACTTTTGTATAATAATGCCTGGTCGTTGGGTGACCTGCGATTGTCAGAAAGAGGAGAAGGAAGCCAGGGTGATATAGCTGCCCACTTCCTTTCCTGAGCAGGAGGACGGGGTAGCACTCACAGGGACGATGTGCTGTATTTCAGTGCCTAGCCCAGACATATGGGGTGGTAACTGAGTTTGTGTTATATGTTGTTTTAATAAATGCACAATGCTCTCTTCCTGTTCTTCAAAGGAGCCGGGGTTTCATTCAGCTTTTTTTCCTGGAGATGAGGGTTGGGTGTAAATGAAAAGGACCCCCGGTAGGAGGCAATGGCAGGGCTAGGCTTAGGTCCCAGTAAAGGAGTTCTTGACACCACCATTTCCCAATGTGGACTCCATGGAAAGCCAGCCCTGAGCTGGTCCTTCAAGAACAGGTTCAAGGCCGGGCGCGGTGGCTCACGCCTGTAATCCCAGCACTTTGGGAGGCTGAGGCGGGCGGATCACAAGGTCAGGAGATCGAGACCACGGTGAAACCCCGTCTCTACTAAAAATACAAAAAATTAGCCAGGCCTGGTGGCGGGCGCCTGTAGTCCCAGCTACTAGGGAGGCTGAGGCAGGAGAATGGCTGAACCCAGGAGGCGGAGCTTGCAGTGAGCCGAGATCACACCACTGCACTCCAGCCTGGTGGACAGAGTGAGACTCCGTCTCAAAAAAAAAAAAAGAACAGGTTCAGCATGTTGTTCCTCTGGTTCTCCAGAAAACAGAGCCTGAGGCAAAGTTTAAATGCTTTAGTTGCAGGTCATAGGGACTTCCCCGTGCTCACTGAAGGTTCACTGAGAATCATCAACAAGAGGCAGAATAAGGCTGGGCAGGTGCAGTGGCTCATGCCTGTAATCCCAGCACTTTGGGTGGCCGAGGCGGGTGGATCACCTGAGGTCAGGAGTTCCAGACCACCCTGACCAACATGGTAAAGCCCCATCTCTACTAAAAATACAAAATTAGTTGGGCATGGTGGCGCATGCCTGTAATCCCAGCTACTTGGGAGGCTGAGGCATGAGAATCGCTTGAACTCAGGAGGCGGAGGTTGCAGTGAGCCAAGATTGCACCACTGCACTCCAGCCTGGGCAACAAGAGTGAAACTCCGTCTCAAAAAATAAAAATAAATTAAAAAAAAGAGGCAGATTAATAGGAGAAAAGGCACACAAATACACAAATTTATTTGACCGTGGTTTTATGAGATACAGGAGCCTTCAGAATGAAGACCCAAAGATGCAGGAGAAACTGTCCATTTTTAGGCTTCAGTTCAACAAAGTATGGACGGCCATGTAAAAATACGATTGGAAAAAAGAGCCTGATCTAATGCTGATAGACTGAGTGGGGAACCCAGCGAGGCCTGTCTGTCGAGATTCTTTTCAGTCTCTCTGTGCAGCATTCCTTCCTTCCTCATATGGGGCAGGACTGTCTCTGGATGGGGGTCTTCTGACCTGCAGTCAGACAAAGGTCAAATAATTTCCTATGGCCAGTTTTACACAGAAAGAAAGGGGAAAATTAGAATAATATTTTTAGGTTTTATGGCAGGTTTTTGGGGAAGAGGGATTGTAGTGTTTACGGCTAGCCTTGGGGGAGAATAAGGCACCAGAGACAGGAGGACAGGAGAAGGTCAGAGAGAAATGTTTGCTTCCGAGGGAGGCCTTCATTTTGGGGTATTGTTTTCTGAGACCCTACAAGGTACACTCCCGAGGCCAACAGAGAGAAGGAAAATGGAAGCGAGGCAGGCAAGGAGGGAAGCAAGTACAGGGCATTGTGTGACTGAGCTGGCCACAGCTTCACCAAAGACTGGGCTGGCTGCTTAGTCATGTGAGATGTTTCCAGCAGGCCATAAAGAACAGAACATGATTCAAAGTCCTTCATTTGAGAGAAGAAAAGAAAGAAATGTGTCTGCTGGCTCCTTCCTGTCTCCCGCCTTCCATCCTGTTCATTCTACCTTGACTTCAGGTGGCGCAGCTGCAGGTGGAGCAAGATCACCTGCCACACTCGGTGGTACTTCAGTTGAGTCTGGAAGTGGTGGGAGGTGCCAGGGCCTCCATGGTCCAGTTGGGTTGGACAAGGGTGGGAGAGCTGCTGCTGTCTCCACCTCAGTGAACACAATGGGGGCGAGGCTGGTGCCCAGACTCATGCCAGGAAAGGCCAAGTCAGTCACCGGCAGTAGAGGATGAATTCATGACCATGGCCCAGTAGCATCCAGGATCTCCATGAGCAAGAAGCCGAGGGCCTAGAGAGAGGCAAGGCTGAGCAAATCTGAGGCAGCGCATTCACTGGGGCTGACATACCAGGGATTTATAACTCTGAGGAGCATTGCAGAGCCTGTTCCCCCTTTAGACATTCAGATCACAGTAGTAAGTTAGGGGGTCTGAGCGAATTAACTTTAGACGAGGACCATCAAGTTCATGGTGCTTGGAATGCTGCCTGACCCTAAGTCTCTCATTTTGTGTGTGTGGACTGAATTTCCCAGCTTATTCGTATGACAGCCTCCGGAACTAGAGTTATGTGGAACTTGCTTTAGGACAGTGCTCAAAAACCCTCACAACCTCTGCCCATTTTCACGTCTAGGAGTTTTTCTAAGGCTAACTTGGTTCCTAACTTCGAATTTCAAGGAATCAGATTTTGCTCTCATTTCCAGTCCTTTCTCAAGTTCTGAAGCATTTTGTTTTAGTTTTCAAAACACGGCATAATACACCCATACACCCTTACAAGTGCACCAAACTACTCATAGAGTTTAATAACCTATTGTAAAATGAAACCCTGTGTTACTACCACTCAGGTGAAAAAAAAAAGAAAAAAAAAAAAAGAACATTGCCAGCCCTCAGAAGCCCTCCATGTGCCCCTCTACACATCACAGCCCCTCTTTCTGATTGGGGTAGCAGAAAGAGGACCGGTCAAATTTTTTTTTTTTTTTTTTGACAATCACATACTTGTTTTTCTTTATGATTTGGTCTCCTAAAATATCCTCCCATAGAAAACTGAAGGGATTTGAGTCCAGAAGGAGAAATTTGAGGCCGGAAAGACAGAAGCTTTCATCACATTGAAATCACAATAATCAGTATTATAATGTGTGAACATTCTGTGACTTCTCTAGGCTACTGATCATGTAAGCAACAAGCATTTCAGTCCCATATCTTGTCACTTATGGAAGAGAAGAGAGAGCAGTTGAGACTTTGGGTAATCAGTTAAAGACTAAATTCCAGGAAGTTACCTGTTAATTGCAACTAAGGGGATCTTTCCTTTGCCATAGGAAGGGCTCTTCCTGTACTTGCAAACTAGAACCCTTAAGATGGTATGAAGGGTTCTTGATCAACATGCTTCCTTTAAAATCATGCTGCAAGACAGGAAAGCTGGCTTCAAGGGGGTTCTTCCAATGAATCTTGAACACAGTTCCATGGGCTGCTACATCAGAATCGCCAGGAAAGGTTTGGTTTTCCCCAAGTCTTTAATTCTGAAACTTTTTTTCTTTCTTTTTTTTTTTTTTTAGACAGAGTTTCACTCTCGGTTGCCCAGGCTGGAATGCAATGGCATGATCTCAGCTCACTGCAACCTCTGCCTTCCGGGTTCAAGTGATTCTTCTGCCCCAGACTTCTGAGTATCTGGGATTACAGGTGCCTGCCACCATGCCCAGCTAATTTTTTTATTTTTAGTAGAGGTGAGGTTTTGCCATGTTGACCAGGCTGGTCTCGAACTCTTGACCTCAGGTGATCTGCCCGCTTCAGCCTCCCAAAGTGCTGGGATGATAGGCATGAGCTGCTGCACCCAGCCAACATTTTTTAAATACTGAAAAGTAGAGGGAGTAGTTATAGTGTACCCCCATTTACTCATCACTCAGTTTCAACAGCTGGTGACATACTTGTTTCTTCTCTACCAGTACCCGTACTCTCCCCACTGGGATTATTTTAAGGCAAATCCCAGAGACATTTTATCCCTAAATACTTTAGATAAAGGTTTTCCTTTTAAAAAATCGTAACCTCAGGACCAGCCTGGCCAACATGGTGAAACCCTGTCTGTACTAAAAATACAAAAATTAGCTGAGCATGGTGGTGGGCACCTGTAATCCCAGCTACTCAGGAAGCTGAGGCAGGAGACTCACTTGAACTGGGGAAGCAGAGATTGTAGTGAGCTGAGATTGCAGTTGAGCCTGGGCCACAGAAACGAAACTCTGTCTCAAAAAAAAAAAAAAAAACATAAACACTATACATAAAAATGAACAATAATGCCATAATAGCACCAAATGAGAATTTTAAAAATACAGATTCCCAGGCCCTGCCCCAGACCTACTGAATCTTGGAAATATTGAGGCTCCACACCCAGAGATTCTGGTTCGGTTGGTCTGATGCAGGGACCTGTAACCTGCATTGTAACACCTTCTCCAGGTAATGCTGAGCCTGCAGGTGCTCAGAGCAAACCTAAAGAAAACCAGGGTGTCTGAGGCTTTCCAGAAGAAAACCAGAGTCCAGAGAAGGCAGAGAGGCACTCAGTGAGGACCCAAGCAGAACAGGTGCACCTCCCTCCTGGCACCCTATCTCCTACAAGAGGAGAGACTAAAAGAGCCCCTTCCTGTCCCCAGTGCTGTGGGCAAGAGGCCTGTGCCTCTGACTCTTGTCTCTGTGAAAGACCATACCCACCAAGCCTATGGTCCTGGCGACAAGGGTGCCGGGGATGACGAACAGACAGGGAGGTCTCCAGCAGCTTCTTTCTACACAGACGGCACCTGTCAGAGGCCAGTGTGGGGGCCACAGGCTCCCCAATCCCCAAGAACCGCCAGGGAAGGAGGCTGCTTCAAGTGGGTAGGGCACCAAGCTGGCCAGGAAGGACAGGGCTTCTCCCAGCGGTACCAACACGGTGGCACCTTCTGCCTGCATCTCCCAGGCTTGCTTGTCGGGCTTCCTGGGCTCCCAGGAGCCGCTGCGGGGAAGGGGTGGCAGCAGTGGCGGTGGTCGGCTCTGCCCCGATGGTGACTGCCGATGACTCTGTTCTCTGTGCGGGTAGAGACAAAGCCGGCCACTCCAGATTCTCCTGCGCGCAGGAGAGGAGGAGCTGGCGCTGCTTCGGTGGCGAGGATGGGTTCATCAGTCCCAGCCGGTCCCAGGGAGAGACACTGCCCCAGCCTGAGGGCCGCACAGCCCACCCCAGGACCCTCCTAGCAGGAGGGCAGGAACGCAAGCCGAGCTCGGGCGGGAGTGGGGGGAGGGGGGCGTCTCCAGCCTGAGAGGGAACATGATCAAGCCCAGGACAGCCGCCAGTCAGAGGGGGCAGGTGCGGCCCCAGTAGCCTCTGGAGACCCTCTTCCGAAGCAAGGAGCCACATTCCTGCCGTCGGGACCACCAAAGCGGATTTCTACAAACCAAAGTCGAGAACTTTTCGGTGGGGACGCGGCCTATCCGGCGCGGGAGAGGGGGCGCAGCTGTCACCCCGTCCTCACTCAGCAACACCGGGCGCCGCGCCGGGCTAAGGCTGGCAGCTTCTTGCGGCCGGCAGGTGGGCTCGGCGGGCCCCATGGGCGCAGGCACAGGTGCGCGGGGCCACAGCCGGGCGCCCTTTGCAGCCAGCCACCGCCCCCTCTTCCCCGCGGGCTTTTGCACACGACGCGCCCAGAGCCGCTTCACACGGGTTGGCGAGGACTGGATAAAGCCGGAGGCCGCGGGGCACAGCGGCGGACCCGAGACGCTGGAGCGCTTGGCGTGCGGAGCGGGAGCCGGAGCTGCAACAGCAGCGGGAGCCGGGGGACCTCAGTGGCCGCAGGAGCCGGGCTGGAGTGAGCGCAGCTCGCGGGGCCCTCCAGACAGGTGGGCGAGAGCCACCCGGAGACCCGCGCGCAACTTCAGAGCGCACTCGGCGGGGCGGCCGCGCGGCTGCCGCGGGCCTGCATGGACGCCACGGAGAAGCAGCACCTGTTGGACGCCAGGCCCGCAGTCCGGTAAGGCGAGAGCCTGGGGAGAGGCGGGAATTTGGGCGGCAGCCGACGCACCTCCGCGTTTGCCACCGCAGCAGTGGTTGGTTTTGGCGGCGGCTTGAGCTGATACCACGTAGGAGCGGGGGAATGAGGTGAGGGAAAGAAGATAATGAGATGTGGCCCAAGCACCGTCTCTCCCTCGGTCGCCGCACAGAGCTTGACTCCTGCCCGCGGGGGGCCTGGGGTCGGGGGAGTGGCGGTTCCCGCCTGGAGTCCTGCCCTGCCCAGTACTTTGCCCCAGGCAGCCCCGCCCTAGGGAGGCCCTGTGTCCCAAGTGCGCTGGGGGGTGGCCTGCTCTTCTCCCAGAGCCGGCGCTCTGTTCCTTCCCCGCGCTCCACTGGACACTCGGAGAGTCCTTAGCTATTTTTCCCGGTGGACACAAGGCCTCACAGAGAAATGGGACTAGAGTCGGCCCTCCTTGCCCCATCTCAGAGCTGAGCGTTCCCTCTCTTTCTCTCTGGTCAGGTCATACATGGGATCTCTGTGGCAGGACGGGGCTGGCTGGATCCCTCTGCCCCGACCTGGCCTGGACTTGCAGGCCATTGAGCTGGCTGCCCAGAGCAACCATTACTGCCATGCTCAGAAGGGTCCCGACAGTCACTGTGACCCCAAGAAGGGGCAGGCCCGGCGCCAGCTCTATGTAGCCTCTGCCATCTGCCTGTTTTTCATGATCGGAGAAGTCGTTGGTAAGCACTTTTGGGCTAATTAAATGAAGTTAGCGCATGGATAGACTTCCCAGCAATACTGACACTAAAAGCCCCATTTACCGAACACACACTGCGCTAAGCCTTTATATACACATTATCTGATTCAGGTCTAACAACAACCTGTGTTATCACATAGGTGACGTTATTCTACTTGTTTTACAAATGATGAAACTGAGGCATGTTCAGGTTAAGTGACTTGCCAAAGATCACGCACAACTAGTAGCTAAGGGAAAGCCTGAATTCCTAGAAGAAAAGAGCATTTACTGAGTATCTACCATGATTTCCAGTCCCTATTTGAACTTGATGTGCACATTCACCCTCTAAGTAGATATTGGTGGCCCATTTCATAGAGAGTGGAAGTTGAGGCTCAGAGAGAGTAGGTCACTTGTCACGGTTGTACAGCTCATGGGTGGAGAGATCTTGAGCCCAGAATGTCTTCTTCCAGAGCCTGTGGTCTCCCTGCTGCACACAGTCTTGGGAGCCAGCTCTCTGGGGAGCTGATAAAGACCCTGTACCCTGCAGGTGGGTACCTGGCACACAGCTTGGCTGTCATGACTGACGCAGCGCACTTGCTCACTGACTTTGCCAGCATGCTCATCAGCCTCTTCTCCCTCTGGATGTCCTCCCGGCCAGCCACCAAGACCATGAACTTCGGCTGGCAGAGAGCTGGTGAGGGTCGCGGCTCAGCTGTAGATGGGGTTGAGAAAGAGGGTGGGTTAGAACGAGGGTTCTTAGGTGGCTGTAATGGGTGGATCCCCCATTCCTCCCCTGAGTGAGGCCAGGAGGGTGATCTGGATGGGGGAAGAGGATGTCAACCATGGCCTCTGTCCTCTGGGAAATCCTAGTCTGATGGGGAAGCCCTGGTCTCAGTCATCCAGGAGCTCTCAGTCTGCGGGGAAGCAAAGTTCACCTTCCTAAGAAGTGCAATAGCCAAGCTTCAAGAACAAATGACAATGGCATTAACACTGCACATAACTCTGTGGATCAGCTCTGGGGGGAGGGGAAGGCCGGCAAAAGCTGCTGGAAGGTATAGGCTTTAACCTCTCTTCCGTTCACCCCGGGTTGCATCGTCGTCACCTTCCTCTTTGTGGGAGATGGCCCAGCCTCTCTTCCCCAGAAGCCTCAGTTTACTAGCTGAACAAAAGGCATACATTTTAATAAGTCAGCTTCTTTACATGTACAACAAAAAAGGTGGACCCAGATAATGACTTATTAGTTCCTTCTAGCTCTGACATTCCCAGATATATGAGGGGTGGGGTAAGGGGCAGCCATGCCGGCCATAGCTTCAGCAGAGCCCAGTGGGACCCAGGCCCTGACTTTGTGTGGGGGGTGGGTGGGGAGGATTCTGAAGGAAGGGGGAAGCCTCCTTAGCCTCAGGCCCATGCCAAGGTGGGTGTTGGGGATGGGTTCTTCCTCAGAGATCTTGGGAGCCCTAGTCTCTGTACTGTCCATCTGGGTCGTGACTGGGGTACTGGTGTACCTGGCTGTGGAGCGGCTGATCTCTGGGGACTATGAGATCGAAGGGGGGACCATGCTGATCACGTCGGGCTGTGCTGTGGCTGTGAACGTCATGTGAGTGGAGCCCCGGTTCCCCCTCGTCTCCCCTCCTCCTCCCGCCTCTCACACCCACACCTGTGTCTGCTTTGCAGAAGGAGACCGTGCCAATTTCCAGCATTGGCCACAGGGACAGAACTTCCCTAATGGTCTGAGCTCTGGCACCTGGAACACCTGGGTCCTACCTTAGGCCTAGGCCAAGAACACTGAGAACTATAAATCTGAATCTTCATCCACTCTACCCGCTCCCTAATACATGTCAGGGACTAACCTTGGTGGCTTCATACCTCAAGTGGGGCGGGAAGAGGCCAGTTGTTGCAGGAGTAGCTGTCCCTAGGGGCAGAACCCAAGTCTGAAATTGGTCTCAGAGACAATGGGTGTCTCTTTCCGGCTGTTTCTCTCCTTTGTTCAGAAGCCTCAGTTTCCCCATCCGTGACATGATGGAGTGAACTTACAGTGACCTCCATAATGCCCTCCTGCTCTGAGATTTGGCATCGTGGCATTGTTGTGCCCAGACTCAGCCTGGTATTGGCACTGAGCCCTATCTCCCATGGCTCTCTGAACCAAGGCCACGTGGGTTGGACTTCTCACATGGCCAAAGAGATCACAAGGTTTGGGGGCTTGAGATTTTTGCCCTATGAATTGGCTAGTCCTAATAGGTGGCTTCCATCTGCGACCTCAGTGAGCCCTTGGCTTTGTCTCCACTTCATAGAATGGGGTTGACCCTTCACCAGTCTGGCCATGGGCACAGCCACGGCACCACCAACCAGCAGGAGGAGAACCCCAGCGTCCGAGCTGCCTTCATCCATGTGATCGGGGACTTTCTGCAGAGCATGGGCGTCCTAGTGGCAGCCTATATTTTATACTTCAAGGTCAGAGCTGGGACACGGTGGGGGGGGGTGTCAGGGGAGTGTAGACCACCTGAATATCCTCTCTACAAGGGGTCCTTTTCAGGACTCCCTCCCAGTTCTGGGGAAAAGGGTGGGGAGAGGAAAGAAACATTTATCCAATACTTACCAAGTGTCAGCACTTCTGATCCTCACAACAACCTGAAGGGAGAGGTGGTAGTGTTTTCTGTAGCTCAGAAAGGTTCAGTGACTTGCACAGCGTCGCACAGCTGGTAAGGCGTAGAGGCAGATTCAAACCTACGACTGTGTGTTGTCAAACCCCGGGCAATGCCCATCACATAGAGGCAGGGAACTGTAGTGGAAAGAGGCAGGCATTTGCTCTGAAGCTTGGCTCTCCTCCTTGCTAGCCATGTGATGTTGGGTGAGGTGCTTGCTCTAATGGAGCCTCAGTTTCCCCATCTGTCAAATGGGGATGGATGGCAGATCAGATGGTATCTAAGATGCCTTTTTGCTCTGTCCATGTCTCAGCTTCTTGAGAAGGAGAGGTGGGAAGGGACTGCCTTATCCTGAACTGTGGTCTGCCCTTTCTGCTCTTGCAGATGTGAAATAAAGAGCAGAAAACTGGGAGGCAGGGCCGGGGTGAGGCTCATGCCCACCCAGTAGAGAGAGCCCCTCTCCCCAACAGTGCTGGGTGGGAGGGGAGAAGGGAGGCTGAGGTGTTAGATGGTGAACCGAGGTCTGTCTTCCTCTCTTCCTGCAGCCGGAATACAAGTATGTAGACCCCATCTGCACCTTCTTCTTCTCCATCCTGGTCCTGGGGACAACCTTGACCATCCTGAGAGATGTGATCCTGGTGTTGATGGAAGGTAACCTGGCCTTTGTGGCTCCTTTTTTGCTCTTGGCTTTCAAGCTCTACATCAGCTCAAATAAGGTATGTGTGTGTCTGCGGCATCCCAGCACATGGCAGGGAGCCGGGATCTGGAGCCCCGGTATCGGCTGGAAAACCTCCTGGGGCCCCCAGGCTGATCTTCACATAGAGCCTGGGCTTTTAGGTGTGGCAGTTCCTGGAACCGTACCCCAGTCCTGGTCTTCCCTTCCCCCTACCCCCAAGGGTGCCTCCTCTGCCTAGTCAGGTGGCTTCTGGGGGACATCTGTAGCATCTGGAGCTCTCCAGCTCTCCCCTATACATTTCCCAGGCTCTGGCTGCCTTCTCCCAGGGAGAGGGAGTGAGGATTATGCTTCCCATTGCACAGAGGGGCAGACTGAGGCTCAGAGAAGGATGGTCAGCCTTGGACAAAGTTACTTAATCCACTGCAGCTCAGGCCTTTCCTCATCTCAGGGACCAAACAATGCCATACCCTGGGGGGCATGGCTGTAATTTGTGGGGCTGGAGAATGGTCAGTGGTGGAAATGATCTGGTCTGCCCTGAATTACCTTTTTTTTGAAATAGGATCTTGCTCTGTCATCCAAGCTAGAGTGCAGTGGCATCACCATGGCTCACTGCAGCCTCGACCTCCTGGCTCAAGTAATCCTCCTGCCTCAACCTCCCAAGTAGCTGGGACCATAGGCGCATGCCACCACGTCTGGCTAACTTTTAAATGTTTTGTAAAGATGGGGGTCCCACCATGTTTTCCTGGCTGGTCTCAAACTTTTGGGCTTAAGCAATTGTCTCACTTCGGCCTCCCAAAGTGCTGGGGTTACAGATGTGAGCCACCACACCTGGCCCTGCACCTTGGCTTTCTTATACTCTAGGCATGGGGTCTTGGGCCAGGGTCATAGGCCTCCGCGTGGTCAGGGTTAGTCTGGAATGGAGTAGGATGCTGGCCTGGGCTTAGCAGTATTTGGCTGCAGGTCAGAGCTTTTTCTCCAAGAATATGCTAACCCAGATAAAAGCGATAATGATGAAGATGATGATTGTGCCCTGGGTGGGTCCAGGGATTCTCAGGATCTGTTCTTTCCTTCTTTCCATTCAAAAATATATTCATTGGCCAGGCGCGATGGCTCACATCTGTAATCCCAGCACTTTGGGAGGCTGAGGCAGGCAGATTACCTGAGGTCAGGAGTTCGAGACAAGCCTGGTTAACACAGTGAAACCCTGTCTCTACTAAAAATACAAAAATTAGCCGGGCGTGGCAGCACGCACCTGTAGTCCCAGCTACTCAGGAGGCTGAGGCAGGAGAATTGCTTGAACCTGGGAGAGGGAGGTTGCAGTGAGGCGAGATCGAGACACAGCACTCCAGCCTGAGTGACACAGCAAGGCTCTGTTTTAGGCACCAAGGATACTGTGGTAAACAAAGGAGACTGTCCTGCCCTCATGGAGTGTCCGTTTTAGAGGGAGAGACTGACAATAAGTAAATTCATAAATAATTTCAGTGTTAAGAGTGGAGAGGAAATATAACAGAGTGATAGGGCGGAGAGCTTGGGAGGTGAAAGCAGCCTCAGACCTGCAGGCCAAGGAGGTCTTCTTTGAGGGGATGATGCCTGAGGAACAGGAGCTAGCCCTGCACCAATGGGCAGGCGTGTGAGGGGCAGTTTCCTTTAGCCCCTGTGCTTGCCATCCTCAGGGACCCCCAAGGGCGTGGACTTCACAGCTGTGCGGGATCTGCTGCTGTCAGTGGAGGGGGTGGAAGCCCTGCACAGCCTGCATATCTGGGCACTGACCGTGGCCCAGCCTGTTCTGTCTGTCCACATTGCCATTGGTGAGTGCTCGGGACACTCAGGGTGGGGTGGGAGACAGGCAGCCAAAGGCCTGGTGCCATCTCCACAGGGTCCAGGTGACCCAGATGCTCACAGTGCTCATGCATCGAGCCCAGCCTCATGCTGAGTACTTGCTATGCATTATTCCATCTGATCATCCCAATCTCATTTATCCAGGAAGAAACTGAGGCTGGAGTTGGGTGGTAAAGTTACTGGCCCAGGCTTTTACAGCTAGTATATGGCAGTAGGTGGCAGATTCCTGGCCTTAAGGCCAGTGCTTTACCAGCTCTTTCAGGCATGAGCCAGGTCTGGGCTGGAAGGCTACCTGGCAGAGGAGTAGAATCTGGGGGCTTCTCCATATTCATGGTCCCCCATCCTGTTCTGCTGGGGATGGGGTATGAGATTCAGGCTCCTGATAGTTTCAAAGGGCCAGAGTAAATGGTTTCCCCAGCTGTGTCCTCTCGGTCCCCAGCTCAGAATACAGACGCCCAGGCTGTGCTGAAGACAGCCAGCAGCCGCCTCCAAGGGAAGTTCCACTTCCACACCGTGACCATCCAGATCGAGGACTACTCAGAGGACATGAAGGACTGTCAGGCATGCCAGGGCCCCTCGGACTGACTGCCCAGCCAGGCACCAACTGGGGCATGGACAGAAACTGCAGGTGGCTGGACGGAGTGTCCCCCAGGCCCAGCCAGGACTTTGCCTACCCCAGCTGTGTTATAAACCGGGTCCCCCTCCTGACCTCTGCTCCATGTTCAGTGCGGAGCCTTGTCCCACTTCAGGAATGGAGCTCTTCTCGGCCTCCCCATCTGACTACAGCCAGCGCCAGGGTGGGGACTCAGCGGGTATAAAGCTAGTGTGACCCTGCTCTTCCAGCTCCTGGGTCAGCTCTGGAAGGGCTGTATTTGGGCCTAATCCTAAGCAAATGTCGTTCTACCACTCGCAGGGGCAAAGGCGGTGAGCCATGGGATGTCCAAAGGGAGGCTGGCCCCAGCGCACCTGTACTGCCTGCCTCATCCCCCATTCTCAGCCTGGCTGGCCTTTGCCTTTATGAATCTGAGCCCCCCCTCCCTCTGCCTATAGCAATAGGCACGGGGGTGAGGACCCTCACACTCTCATTTGAGCCTCCTTGAGGCAGGGAGCCAGGAGGCACCTGAGGCCTGTCTGTGCCTCAGCCACTTCAGCTATGAGCCAAATGTTCCCTTTCCTGGAGGGGAGAGGCCTCTTACTAGGTAAGGGACAGGTTTCCTCTTTTTTTGTTTTTTTTTTGTTTTTTTTTTTTTTTTTGAGATGGAGTCTCGCTCTGCCGCCCAGGCTGGAGTGCAGTGGCCAGGTCTCAGCTCACTGCAAGCTCCGCCTCCTGGGTTTACGCCATTCTCCTGCCTCAGCCTCCCAAGCAGCTGGGACTACAGGCGCCCGCCACGTCGCCCGGCTAGTTTTTTGTATTTTTTAGTAGAGACGGGGTTTCACCGTGTTAGCCAGGATGGTCTCAATCTCCTGACCTCGTGATCCGCCCGTCTCGGCCTCCCAAAGTGCTGGGATTACAGGCTTGAGCCACCGCGCCCGGCCAGGTTTCCTCTTTCTTATTCCCTCAGCTGTGCCAACACAAAACACAACCTTGGCACAGGCGGTGGGTGGAGGGTAGAGAGATTTCAGTTTGGGTTCTGCGCTAACAGCCTCCAAGCCCCTTGGCACTTCTGTTGCCCTGAGAGTGTCCCAGGGGATTCAGAGTCTCCAGCAAGATATGGCTGGGCCAGCTCTGCTGCCTACCTGGCCTGACCCAGTCGGAGCCTGGCATGGTGGAGGGAGAGGGAGAGAAGCGGGGCTGCACTCGGCCCAGAGGCCAGCTAGGAGGGAGACCGTGGCTTCCTGGGGCTTGTGTGTGAAGATTCCTGACTTACGGGTGGCTTATGTTTACAAGATGCAAGAGGGGAGATCTGTCCCCGACTCACGGAGACAACATGCCCAGTTATCAGAGAGTCCTGTGTCACAAGGTCTGTCTCTGCCATTGTAAGCAAGTGCCTTGGGCGAGTTGGCCTCTGCCCTAGTCTCATCTGTAGACCGACTGGGTTGATGCCTCCCTCACAGGGTTGAGAACAAGAGCCAGTTGGCCATGAAGACTGGTTACTTTTATCATCCTTGAGACAGGGAACTCTGCGGCCCCAGGCTGCCTCACTGAGGAGCTAGGTGGGCTTCCCCGGCCTCCTCAGGGGCAGCGCTGAGTTTGTCTTGACTGTTCTGGCCCAAGATGGGAGGAGGGGGGTTTGGTCACTTGCCTCCCTCTTTAAATCTCTATCTTTCTATCTGTGAAACGACCTTTGTGCCTTCCCAGCACTGTCATCCTGATTGCCTGTGTTCTAGGTAGGTGGGTCCTTCAGCCCCTCCAGGTCTGTGAAAAGTCTGTGGAAAGCACTGGCCTGGAGAGGGGTGGGGGGTTGCTGGTGGGTGCTCCATTCCACTACAATCTCAGGGGACTCAACCTCCCCTACCCCACTCCTACCCCCCTACCCAAGCCATGGCAGGCCCCAGGAGCTTGATCATGGGCTTTGCTGTGTACCAAGTCCTTACACCCCTCTCAAGAGACAGTCATTGGCTGGGCATGGTGGCTCACGCCTCCAACCCCAGCACCTTGGGAGGTCAAGGCAGGCGGATGACTTGAGGCCAGGAGTTCAAGACCAACCTGGCCAACATGGCGATACCTCATTTTTACTACAAATGCAAAAACTAGCCAGGCGTGGTGGCTTGTGCCTGTAATCCCAGCTACTCAGGAGGCTGAGGCAGGAGAATGACTTGAACCGGGGAGGCAGATGCAGAGGTTGCAGTGAGCTGAGATCACACCACTGTACTCCAGCCTGGGCGACAGAGCGAGACTCCAGCTTAAAAAAAAAAAAAGAGGCCGGGCGTGGTGGCTCAAGCCTGTAATCCCAGCACTTTGGGAGGCCGAGACGGGCGGATCACGAGGTCAGGAGATCGAGACCATCCTGGCTAACACGGTGAAACCCTGTCTCTACTAAAAAATACAAAAAACTAGCCGGGCGAGGTGGCGGGCGCCTATAGTACCAGCTACTCGGGAGGCTGAGGCAGGAGAATGGCAGGAACCCGGGAGGCGGAGCTTGCAGTGAGCTGAGATCTGGCCACTGCACTCCAGCCTGGGTGACAGAGCGAGACTCTGTCTCAAAAAAAAAAAGAGAGAGAGAGAGAGAGACCATCATTGCTGTGCCACATTCTTATGGATGAAAAAACGGAGGCTCAGAGGTGGAGTCGTTTTCTGGAAGTCACACAGCCAGTGCGGGCAGGTCTGGGATTTCTGCCTCATTCCCACAGACCTTTTTCTACAGCAGGGTCTGGGGACCTGGTCTGGGCTGCCTGTTGGTACAATACGAACCGCTGGGACCAGCAGTGCCTGGCCCATGGGCAAGGCCATGCCAAGGCAGTTCAGTGTCCTGGGTGTCACAGCTGTGACTGGAAAGGTGCCTCTTTCTCCTGGATGGGCCTGGCACCCAGTGCCCTCCCCACCCTGGGAAGGCTGCCTGGGCCGCAGCTGTATGCTTTCCCACCCACCCTCAGTTCTTGACTGCAGGCCAGACTGCCTCTCCCCTGCCTCTTTAATTTCCACTCGCCTGTACCTCCAGCATCTCACAGCACCACGCCTCCCGAGGGTAACCCACTCTGCCACTCAGCTGTGACTGGCTCTAAGGAGGACCTGAGTCATCCAGGGACCTGCCGAGGTCAAGCTGGGGGGTGGGGGTGGAAGGCCTTGGAGAGGCCTAAGGGGACAGCATGTTCCTGCCAGTGAGACAGTCACGGGAGTTTCCAGAGCTGCGAGGCCATCAAAGCAGGAAAACACCTGACACCCTGGACCTGGGCTGGACCCACCACCCTCACCCTCTGGAGTCGCACGCGCTCCCAGGCGAGCCCTGAGCCCTAGCCCCTCCCTCGAGCAGCTGCTGTTAAGGGTATTTATAGCCTGGAGCGTGAGGGGGCAAGGACACGCGCTTTATTTCGGAAGTGATAATTCCAGTTCCAGGTGGGTGAACCCCGGAGGACCTAGTGTCCCCTCCCTCACTCCATCCTCACCTATACCTCTGGGGACAGTACCCGCTCGCGCCCAGTCCACCTAGAAACAGTCCCTTCTTACTGAGTTCCAAGTGTGCAGGCCAAAGAGATGGGGCTGTTCTTCAGATTCCTCTTCCCAGCTTTCAGCCCCCGAGCTGCCCACAGCGCTCACCCTCCACACCCCGGCCGCCCTCTGGCCATGGGGGTGACGAGGGCGGCACGGCGCTGATCTCTAGTGGTCAGAGTCGGTAGTGCAGGGCAGACGGCCGAGGCTCAGCCGCCGGCGCGCGCCGTATAGGGGCCGGCCACTTGTTCCCGTCCTGCTTTCCTCGCCCACTCCTCGTTTACCCGCACCCCTCTGCTCCGTGGCTGAGGTTCAAGGAGTGAACCTGACAACCTAGGCGTCTTTGGGTAGCTACCTTCCCGGGGCTAGGAATCCTAGGAATGGGGTGGGGAGGCAGTTCTGTTTCTCCGCTCACCCTGTCCCGCTGCCGCCCGCATAGGGCCAGGCACGCAGTTAATGTCTGCCATCCACCTGTTCGTCAAATATTTGCGGCACATCTGCCTAGCCAGAGAGAAAAGGACATGAAACGACCAGACCCCCCGGGCTCGCAAGCCAGTCCTGGGGCCTGACCATGCGGGAACCGCGGCAAACACTGGGCTGCGAAAGCGCTAAGGAGACCGAACCCATAGGGGACGGGGAGGAGGGCCAGGCAATGTCCCTGGAGGCGGCAATGCTCTGAAAGACAAACAGAAGTTAGCTGGGTGGAGAAGCGGAGAGCGGCGCTCCGGGCGCCGGGCTGAGCCTGCACTGAGGCTCCGCGGCCGAGGGCGGGCGGGCGGGAGAAGGTAAGGCCACGCCCCCCGGTTGTGACTGGCCAACCGGGATCCGACGTGTGGGCCCGCTGGCTGCCATGATAGGTTCTGTGTCCCAAGGGCGAAGGCCACAGGCAGGTGTCGCTTCCCCTGGGAGCTGGGCTAGGACCTCCGCTGGGGTCTCCGCGGGTCGCCCCCTAGGGCTTCTCCAGGCTGCGGTACTTCTTGCGCTGCACGGACACCGGGTCCTTAAACAGCACCGGGTCCAGACGCAGACGAGAGGACAGCAAGGGCATGTGGCCGAACGCTGCCGCTATCTGGTTCACGCAGTCGGGGGCTGGGGCCTGCGGCTTTGGCCTGGGCCCCGGGCCCCCGGAGGCCTAAGAGGGAAAGAAACAGTGGGTTAACAGGCTTCTCTGCCCTTCCGAACTCCCCACGCCCGTGCAGCAAGAAAGACTGGTATTAGACAGTGAGAGGGAATCCTCCCCGCCACCCCTGCCCAATCCTTGCCATTTCCGACCAGTCAGCCTCAGCCCTCACCAGTGGAGCAGCCTCCTGGCGCTGCTTGCTATAGGGCACCTTGATAGGGGGCAGCTTGGTGACTGCCGCTACTAGGAAATTCATCAGGACGTCCACACAGGTGGGTGCCTCATCTGCCAGGGTCCTCAGAACCTTGGGCAGGGAGTGGGTGAAGAGAGTGTGGTAATACCTGGGCAAGGGGAAAAGACAGGGAGAGGCTGCAGCCAAATTCATCCCCAGGCCCCATTCTCCACCCTCCTGACCTCACCTCTCCCTTTGACCCCCATCCCCAAGCCTTTGAGCCTGGCTGCCTCAGAGAGCTCCCATCCCTGGCGTGAACAGCTCTCCACTGTGCTGTGTGCCCCGTGGCTCATCTGCAGTCAGTGGTGTGTTCCCTGCCCTCTCCCTCACAGCTCCTTGGGGCACCCATCCTTGGGCTCTGAGCGCTGAACCCAGAGCCAGAATTAGATGGGTTGGGATCAGCTGGTTTCAAAGCCATCAAACATGGAAGCCCAAGGAACAGTTGTGGATGAACCAGGCTGATACTGCTTCCGGTAAGTCTCACTTCACCTCGCAGACATTAGGTTATTCACTACTCTACTGAGAATTCCCTGCAGAGCTCCTGAGTAATTTACAAGAGGTTCCAGGTTATGCATATTTGATTTAAACATGTTTAAGGAACACCTCTAAAGAGGTCTTACAGAATTCAGTCCCTTCCCCAAGACCGGAGCATTTCAGGCAGCTTCTGGAAGGCCTGGGATGTTCCCCAACTCATCACATCCACATTTATAAAGCATCAGTACTATTCTCTTGTCACCCCACCACCAGCAAAACCACACACTGCCCTTAATCACTGCATGGCTCTACTTAAAATAACAATAGCTACCATTTGTGGAACCTCTGTGCCAGGGACTTCATTTAATGTTCACACCAGCCCTGGGAGGTGAATCCATCCCATTTTACAGATGAGAAAACAAACTCTAGAGAAGTGAGGAGATTTGCCCAGGATCCCACAGCTGGGAAGTGGCAGATCTGGGCCTTGAACCTGGATCCCTGGGGTCTAGGCCACCCTACTCCATTCAGGGTGGGGGTCTTTAGTCCTCTGATCCTCTGATCCCTGGTCAGGGTGGGGGTCTGTACCTATGGTAGAAGGCGGCTGTGGTGAGAACCATGGAGAATTCGTTGGTCCTCTCAGCAGTGTAGCCCCAGCCACCATGGGCCTCATCCCAGAAATGGCTTGACGTCAGGAAGCCCACCATCCGCTCTGGGAAGCTCTGCCACACCACAAAGGCAAAGTCTACCTGGAGAGGGACTCAAGTGAGCTGTGAGGAAGGACCTCCTAAATGCCTAGAACATCCAGAGAGTTGGAGGCAGGGCCAGCCTGGCTGAGGGGCCAGGGCAGGACTCAGGGGAGAGGAGGTGGGAGCCATGGCTTAGAATTGGCTGGAAGTATGGCAGGAAAGCTTCTAAGGGCCACAAAAACAATTTCTCAAAATAGTCCGTGGAAAGCCTCAACGAGACTCCTAAAGAGGAGGCTGCCTCGCTTGCTGGGGTGGTTTCAAATGCAGGAGGTTGGACTTCATGACCTGGGGTCCCCTCAACCCTGGGAACCTGAGGGGCTGCCGGGGCCCTCTGGCTGTGTCCACCCATACTGGGCTTCTCTTGGGCCCAGCCCTCACCTCACTTGTGGAAAGACTGCTGCGGGCATCAAGGCTGAGGATGGCATCTGTTCTGATGGTGCTGTATGGGAAGAAGCGATCACTAACCTGCAGGGAGAAGGGGGGGACTCAGTCACTGGAACCTTCCCCCCACCCCCATCCAATAAGTAGGAGCCAATCAGGCACAGTGTAGACGCCTGGGCCATGAATAAAGCCTCCCTTCAGGCACAGTGTAGACGCCTGGGCCTCGAATATGGCAAGCCAGTGCAGAGCTCGTTTTGGGACCTGGGCAACTCATTTGACCTCTCTGGATTTCAGTTTCCCCTTTGGTAAAATGGGGCAGTTGGTCTCTAGGGGCCCTTCCAATTTTGACATCTTGGGATTCCTCCATTGTCATACTGTTGCATCAACTGTGGGAGGAGTGTCAAACATCCCTCATTTGAAAGAAACAGATCTAGAGAGATGAAGGGACTTGCCCACAACCATGTGGCAGGCAGGTGGTTCACACCAACCACGGTTCCCAGAAGCCTCCCCTTCCTGGCCCAGTGTGCTGCCCTTGGTCCATATTTTCTCAAGATCCCAGGTTTCTCCTCTGTTCCTCATCTGAGATATCAGCGCACTCCTCTGTCTTCCCGCATCACATAAGCCCCCGTGCTCTGGAAGCACAATTCACAGGGACCAGGGAGGGAAGAGAATCATTACTATTAGCCCTGCAGCTGAAACCTACTGTGTCATTCTTCAGCCTCAACTGCGGCTCAGGTCCAAGTATTCATAAAACACCCATAGGTGCCCTCCCTCAGCTCCCAGCATGGGCCCACCACTTGCATGGCTCTCCTCAGCCCTTACCTTCCTGTGCCCATCAATGACTGTCAAGGGCATGGCTGTCTCCGGCCAACTGGATGGGAGTGGCCTCTCATTGCTCCAGAGAACCAAGATCTAGAGGATAGGGGGTTGTTCCTGAAGTCTGGGGTCTAGGGCAGAAGGTGGGTTGCAGGGGGCAGGAGTGATCTTTCTCAAGGTGGAAGAAGTTTGAGAAGTCAATTTTATAAGCTGCACATGGGAGAAGGGTTTAGTTGGATCCATTCATCACTGCTCTCTCCTTGCCTCTGGGCTTGTAGAAGGCAGGAATTCTGGTGACATGAGGGTAGTGACCTATGGCTTTAGAACTCAAGAGAGTTGTCTGTGGTAGTCCCTAGCCTGGGCCCTGACTCCATGCTCCATCCCCATCTTTTCTCGAAGCCTTCATTCTCTTCCTCAGGCTCTTTTATGACTCCCAGCCCAGCTCAATGGCCTGTTTCGAGCCGTCCGGTGTGCATCCTGGCTGAGCTAACTGCTTCACTTCCTCTGCAAGGACTCTTATGAGTCTATCTGTCTTCTCTAGAAGTAAGATTTGACAGTCTGTGTGCCAGAAAATGCTAACCCAGTCTGAATCTCTGGGCAGGATCCTTCCCTGCTTTTTCCCTGCTCAGCATGAAGCCCAGGACCTAGTGCTCAGAAAATGACTGCTGAGTAAAGGAATGAATGTTTCCTTCTCCAGCCTCCCTAAGAGACACCCTGCTTTTCACATGGCTTCATCAATTTCCATGGGGAAAAGGCAACAGAATCTTGGGAGTTACAGAAGAAGGCAGCAAGAACACTTGGAAATCGTCCCCATTCCTCCCCTTAAAATGAGTGGTCATCCTTGGGGTCTGGAAGTCTTCAGGGCCCTGCCCTATCCTTGCCCCCACCCTGGATCCCAGGACTCCAGCTGGGAAGGGGGCAGACCTGGGCACAGTGCTGGGAGCCTGCCACCGCCTGGATGAGCTTCAGAGGGGGCTGACCTGGGGGCCCCACCCAGATCAGGGCGCTGAATCTGCCCTCAGGGCGGGAGCCTGGGGGAATGAGACACAGGCTATTAGGGTGGGAGGGAACAGAACCCCATGAAGAGCGACCTGAGTAGGGAATCCCGGGGGCCAGGAGAAATGTCAGGGCTTAGGAAGGGTCTTGGTGGGGCTCTCCAGATGAGGCTGGGGCAGCCCTAGGTAGAGCTGAGGGGACTTCAGGTTGTCCCATCCCAGGGCATACCCTGTTGCAAGTGGTAGAAGGGGAAGTCCTGGGGGCTTGTGGAAAAAGTAGACAGAGCCAGGAGTGCCCCTGGGGGGCTGTTCCACAGCAGCGAGGGGTGAGCTGATGTTCCAAAGATCCGGTCCTGAATAACCTGAAATGAGAGAGGAGCTGAGCAGAGCGAGTGGCCTGTGTGTCCATGGCCACACCTCCCCTTCCAGGCTCTGGGGAGGGTGGCAACTGCATCACCAGTCCTCTGGGGTCAGAAGCTGAGGTCTAGAGTAGGGAGCACTCCATGATGTTGCTCCAGAGGTGGGAGATGGTGGCAGGGTCACTGCTTCCCCTTCCTTCCTCACTCATGACAGATGTCACTAACGGGTCATGACATTTTTCAGGACTCAGAATCCCTCCAAACATAGCACCCCAGGCAGCTGTCAGTAGTCAATTGGCATTGGCACGTGCTTTGAAATCTATTTGCTACAGCGGTCTTCTCTACAGATGGGGAAACTGAGGCCAAGATTGGAGAAGAAACTTGCCCCAAATCTCACAGCCAAGTCTCAGATTCATCCCAGGACCATCTTCAAGGACTGGGGGTGTCCCCAAACACTGGGACAGAGAAGTATGGAGAGGTGACAGGGATGGAGCAGGAGTCAAGGGCCAGGACCCCCATCAGGTGAGCCCCCTCACCTCCAGAGTGGTATGGATGACCTTCTCCACCGAGGAGAAGTAGGCATCCCATAGAAACTGGGTCTGCTGACGCAGGGCGAGGACCCGTGCAGGGGACATCTCCTGGAGGGCAGCCAGGACCTGGGGCAGAGAGGGATAAAAGTGCCAGATAAGGCCGGGCGCGGTGGCTCAAGCCTGTAATCCTAGCACTTTGGGAGGCCGAGACGGGCGGATCACGAGGTCAGGAGATCGAGACCATCCTGGCTAACACAGTGAAACCCCGTCTCTACTAAAAATACAAAAACTAGCCGGGCGAGGTGGCGGGCGCCTGTAGTCCCAGCTACTCCGGAGGCTGAGGCAGGAGAATGGCGTAAAGCCGGGAGGCGGAGCTTGCAGTGAGCTGAGATCCGGCCACTGCACTCCAGTCCGGGCGACAGAGCGAGACTCCGTCTCAAAAAAAAAAAAAAAAAAAAAAGTGCCAGATAATAGAGCAATTTTGAGCCCAGGAAGTTGAGGCTGCAGTGAGCCATATTTATGCCACTGCACTCCAGCCCGAGCAACAGAGCAAGACCCTATCTCAAAAAAAAAAAAAAAAAAAAAAGCAGCAGCAGCGTTCAG
Source organism: Colobus angolensis palliatus (assembly GCF_000951035.1). Taxonomy (NCBI): domain Eukaryota; kingdom Metazoa; phylum Chordata; class Mammalia; order Primates; family Cercopithecidae; genus Colobus; species Colobus angolensis. Next base: position 15,297,763 of record NW_012117376.1, read on the forward strand.
GGGTCACACAGAGTTGGGTCTGAATGCCACCTGGTAACCATGTGACTGTGGTCGAGCTGTTTAACCTCTCTGAGTATTTGCTCATTAATTGCTTAGTACATTGTAGAGGCTCAATAAATAAATGGTAATTACTATTAACCCCCTCTACCATTCTCAGGGGATTCAAGACAGGTCACACATATATTTTTCAGAGCTGGACAGAATTTGTTTCATCAGATGGAAAAGTCTCCATGCGTTTTGCTTTCCCACTCCAGTCCCCATGGAGGCGCTCTGAGTTTGAATTTTTTTGTAGCCTTCCCCTAAATGGGTATTTAAAAAGTCATAGGCCACTGGAGCTGGGCCCATGGGGATTGTCAGGTCTAGCTCATCCTGTTGTAGAGATGGGAAAACTGAGGCTGCAGGAGGATCAGGACTTGCTCTCAGAGCCCTTAGGAATCTCTAGCTCCATCGGATCCTCTGGGAGCCCCAGAGGGGAGACTTGGTGCTAGGAGAAATTCATCAGTATCCATACAAGGCAGATAGGAATGAGGACTGAGGCCAGCCTCGATTCAAGATTCTGGGTCCCTCCCCTGTCCTGGGTCCAGTTCCCACCCTGTGGGCAGGGCTCTGAGCTACCTGAAGCGGGAGCCTCTCATCAGCTACGATGGCTGCCTTGGTCCAGTCGATGACCTCGGAGAAGGGCAGCTCCCAGCGGGGACTGAGAAGCACTGGGATGCAGCCGGCCTGGGGGGCGGGGAGGTCACTGGGGAGCCCAGCCCCACCCTGCACATACTCACCCCCCACCCTTTTCCAAGTCAGCAGCTGCTGCTGTTGGGGGCAAGAGGCAAAGAGGACAGGAACATGGGGTGTTTCAGGGAAGAGAGGTTATGGTTGTTCTGCAGAGTGTGCAGTGAATGGGGACACAGGCACACCTGAGTCCAGGAGTAAAGGGGCAGGCAGCTCACTGCCCCTTCTCATTGGCCTGGACCCAGCCAGCTCATGAGTGCTGGGGGACAGAGGACAGGTGATGCTCAAATTGGGGTTGTACCTGCAGGGCTTGGAGGAAGCGCAAGGCAGCTTCTGGACGGTGGCCAGAGATGAGGCAGAAGGTGGCATTGGGCAGAGTCTCCCGGCCCTGGGTCCTAAAGAGGCACACAGGAAGGTCCCAGTACACATGAGCTTAGACAGTGCCCTTCGCCCCACCGGGCTCCCTCAATGGGAGCACCCCACACCCCTGCACCCCACACCCACACTCCCAAATGTGCAAACCCACTCATGCATATGCACAGTCGCACACTGACACACACAAACATAAGCCTCACCCCAGCCACGCGTCTGCGGTTGGACTAGGAGGCAGGAGCCCTGCATTCTAGCTCTGCCTCTTCCCTCAGTGGCCTTAGAGACCTCCCTTGCCTTTCTCTGACCTCAGTTTCCTCATCTGTAAAATGGGAGGCAGAGGGCGCTGATGTTTACAAGGCCCTGCCTGACTTAGACACGCACGTCTGCCCTCCCCCACTCGGCCACAGGCAGACTTTCAGCACCCCTTGCCTGCGTGGCCTCTGAGCCCAGCCCTCCCCCATGCTGAAAGCCAGGCCCAAGAAAGGCTCCTCTGTCATGAGGTGGGCTGGGCCCCCAGCCTGGAACCACACAGGAAGCTGCTGCCCAGAGGCCCCCTGGCCCAGAGGACAGGCCTCTTCTGTTCCTCCCACCTACCCCCCCACCGCCACAGCCCAGGGCCACACTCAGTCTGTGTGTGCCTGTGGGGGAGGGCAGGAGTCCCAGCCTCCTCAGAGCCACCCTCAGCAATTGTCCACCCAGGGGACCATCGCCTGTGACCCAGTCGGGGGAGGGATAAAGGGAGGGACCAGGACACAGGCCTGCTCAGTGTGGGACTCATGACTATGGCCCTGAGGGTCCTAGGACCCTCCTCTGTACAGCCTGCTTGGCTCTGAGCCTGAACCTCCAAGAAGCAGACCTGGGAGTACTTAGGCAGCCTCGGGGCCCTGCTCCATTGAACAGATGGGGAAACTGAGGCCCAGAGTGACCCAAGGACTGGCTCAGGGTCACAGATAGGGTTGGGGTGGAGCTGGGACTAGAGCAGAGATGTGCCAGCTCCTGACTCCGAGTTACCTGAACCACCCGAGCTGCTGCTTTAGGGGTCTCCCAGGGGACCCCAGCCTTCTTTCTCCTCCCTCCATGCTTAAGTGTCCACTAGGCCCTCCCTGGAAGAAGCCACAAGTAACCACCAGGACACCCTTCACCTCATTCTGCCACAGCAGAAGCCAACCAGGTACAGCCCCCTTCACCCCCAAGTCAACCTCTAAGGAACTGAAAACCTCTAGGTTAAGGTTGAATAAACTGCACCACTGAGCCTTAACCTCCCTTGATCCTCTGTGCCTTTAAGATCTCTTCTCCCTCACACTGGAGGGCCCCTCCCTGCCTTGTCAGCCTGAGGAAGTCCTCCTACTCATCTTTTTCTTCTCAGACAAGCTCTTGTTCTGTCACCAGCCTGGAGTACAGTGGTGCCATCACAGCTCACTGCAGCCTCAACTTCCCGGGATCAAGCAATTCTCCTGCCTCAGCCTCTTGAGTAGCTGGGACGACAGACATGTTCTACGGTGTCTGTTTTTGTTTTTTTTTTTGTAGAGATGGGGTCTCTCTGTGTTGCCCAGGCTGTCTCAAACTCCTGGCCTCAAGTGATCCTCCTCCTGCCTCAGTCTCCCAAAATGTTGAGATTACAGATATAAGCCACCACACCTGGCCTTTTCCTATGCTGTCTTTTTTTTTTTTTTGAGACGGAGTCTCGCTCTGTCGCCTGGACTGGAGTGCAGTGGCCGGATCTCAGCTCACTGCAAGCTCCGCCGCCCGGGTTTACGCCATTCTCCTGCCTCAGCCTCCGGAGTAGCTGGGACTACAGGCGCCCGCCACCTCGCCCGGCTAGTTTTTTTTTTTTTATTTTTAGTAGAGACGGGGTTTCACCGTGTTAGCCAGGATGGTCTTGATCTCATGACCTCGTGATCCGCCCGTCTCGGCCTCCCAAAGTGCTGGGATTACAGGCTTGAGCCACCGCGCCCGGCCCTATGCTGTCTTAATGTCTAAGCTGAAACATCACCTTCTGTGGGAAACCCTCCTTGATGTCTCCAGAGATGGTTCTCTCTGCTCCCACCTCCCGGTGGACTGCAGTAGTAATGATCGAAGCTAACCTATATTGAGTATGTACTTTGCTCTAGGCGCTGTTTTAAGTGCTTTACATGTATTAACTCAGTTCATTCTCACAGCACCTCTATGAGATAGGAGGGGAGGTATGCACTGTTATTATCTCATTTTACAGATGAGAAAACTGAAACCCAAAGAGGTCACACAGCTCTTGAGTAGAGGAGCCAGGTAGGCAGCCGGTGCAGCCTCTCTCTGCTTAACAATGTCAAACAATTGACTTGTCTGTCTCTCCTACAAGGCTGAGCTCCTTGAGGATGGGGCTGTACCTCCCTCATCTCAGTATGCCCAGGGCCTAGCAGAGTGCCTGGTGGAGAATGGGAGCTCAGTGGGTGCTGCCAAATGCTCAGTGTGACACTAGGGAATAGATGTGGGACCAAGAGACCAGGTATCTGGGAGGTCAATTTCAGCAGAAATTCTAGTGATGGAGCTGGCTGAGAGTGCAGCCAGTGGGTGGTCTTTGGAGGTGGTGAGTTCCCCATCAGTAAAGGTAAATAAGTAGAGTCTGGATGAGCACCTTTGGCGGGGAACAGGGAGTGTGTTACAGAGGAAACTTGTGCATCTATGTGGTGACCATTGAAGAAGTCTTAGGCTTCTGTGACCACATAAGGTACCTGCCGTAGACTCAGGGCCTCAGTACCCAAGGGTGGTCAGTGTGGCTGCGCCCATGGCCTCAGTGCTCTACTATGGGCCTGGCCATAGGCAAGGCCACATTGTGACTTCCATGTGCCCTAGGCACTTTGGCCTTCACAGTCCCCATAAAAAAAGAATATAGTTGGCCGGGCGCGGTGGCTCAAGCCTGTAATCCCAGCACTTTGGGAGGCCAGGACGGGCGGATCACGAGGTCAGGAGATTGAGACCATCCTGGCTAACACGGTGAAACCCCGTCTCTACTAAAAAATACAAAA
>NW_012117376.1:15302217-15317463 GCF_000951035.1 Colobus angolensis palliatus
TTTGGGAGGCTGAGGCAGGCGGATCATTTGAAGTCAGGAGTTTGAGACCAGCCTGACCAACATGGTGAAACCCTATCTCTACTAAAAATACAAAAATTAGCTGGATGTAGTGGTGTGTGCCTGTAATCCCAGCTACTCGGGAGGCCGAGGCAGGAGAATTGCTTGAATCCAGGAAGTGGAGGTTGCAGTGAGCCAAGATTGTTCCATTGCACTCCAGCCTGGGTGACAGAGCAAGACTTCGTCTCAAAAAAAAAAAATTTTTTTCTTCTACCTGAAAGTTCATTTTTAATTCTGCCGTTTTTGTTTTGTTTTGTTTTGAGACGGGGTCTTTCTCACTCTGCTGCCCAGGCTGGAGTGCAGTGGCATGGAGTGCAGTGACATTATCTCACTGCAGCCTTGACCCCCTGGGCTCAAGCGCTCCTCTCACCTCAGCCTCCCAAGTAGTGGGACTACAGGCTTGCATCACCACACCCAGCTAATGTTTGTAATTTTTGTAGAGACAGGGTCTCACCATGTTGCCTAAGCTCAGGCGATCCACATGCCTCAGCCGCCCAAAGTGCTGGGATCACAGGCGTGAGCCACTGTGCCCAGCCCTGATTTTCAAAAAATGAAAATATTTTCATGAGCCTATAAAAGTATCATGGGCCCTAGGTACTGACTGCGCCCCTTGTTCCCAATGGATACAGCCTGGGGGATTTTAAAGCATGCATCAAATTTATGTTTAAAAATGGGGGAGAATATACATATTGCTTGTACACATGCAGAGTTTCTCAGAAAAGACGCATAAGAAACTGGAAGCGGTGTTTCGCTCCAGGCAGGAAAACTGGGTGGCCGGGAGACAGGGATAGAAGGGAGGCTTTTCACTCTATGCCCTTTTGTGCCTTTGGAATTTTGTACCATGTGAATGAATTACCTATTCATAAAAATGAATAAATAACAATTTGAATGGGTGGAGATTTATTCCAAAGCAACAAGAGACCGTTCAACCAAGGTGGAAAAACATGGGCTTTGGAGCCAGAAGTACAGGGCTGAATCCCAACTCCACTGCTTCCAAGCGCCTGATTAGAAAAGTGAGGGGCCCATGGAGAACAGGGAACCTTGTCACCCTGGGCTACTCCACTCTCTGGGCCTCAGTTTTCCATTCCCTGAAATGGAGATAATAATACCTCCCTTGAAGGCTGCATGACAGGATCAGCAGTGACTTAGGTAAAGTGCCTGGCACAGCACCTGGCCCAAGCCAGGCACTCCTCAAATGTAGCCTCCTCCCCTCCCCACTCTCGCCCGGCTGAGTGAATGTGGGGCGGTGGCAGGGACTGTGAATGGCCTCTTTCTCTGGCCGGCACTTGTTTATTCAAGCTATCTCTCTCACTCTGTCCCTAGGCTGTCTGGCCCAGGCAGCTGCCTGGCACTTCGGAGAAAGTGAGGCTCAAGCCACTCCAGAGATGACAAGTCCTGTCACCTTCAGGGAGGCTGAGGCCAAAGACAAAACTTGAAGGTCAGAGGACAAGACTGCCAAGCTTTGCCCCTGGGAAATAAAACTTACCAAAATGCTACTCAGAGGGTGACCCACGCTAATTAGAAAACTGTGGGCGGCTCTGGCGAATTTCAGATCCATTAGTAAACAGTTAATAACTACCTGCTGCGCGCGGTTCTCTAACTTCCAGTTTCTCAAAGAAGTTCAGGCTGAAATCACTTTCAGGTTCATCAACAATGAACTATGCTTAGCGGTAACTAAAGTCAGCTGAAAAAAGAACTTCCTGCAAGCAAGAGTACCTGAGTGCCTCATCAGAAAAGTGAGGGAGGGCATGGCAAAGGGAGAGCAAAATGAGCTTCTGCCTGAGCTCTGAGCTGCAGGGGCTGGGGTGAGATCCCTGACTTTTCAGGTTCCTGCCCTGGAGACCATTAGGGATGGGTCCCGGCAGAAGGACCCTGGGGCTGACCGGGCAAGTCCATTCTTACTCCTGGCTGTGAGGGCTGCCTGTACCCTCAGGAGGTGGAAGGATCCCATTCCCACAAGAGCCCTTTGGCTGAGAGAAGTCCCAGGAGCCCCAAGCAGAGGCAAGAATTCCTGGGAGGGAGTGGAGCTCAGAATAGCTGATGTTGTTCCAGCAGAGAACAGAGAGAGAGACCTGAGGGAGGAGCAAAGGGAGGATACCAGAGTGACAGTTCCCTACTCAGGTCTGCTCCGAGAGGGGCGGGATTCAGAAGGAACCCTCTGCCACCGGGGCCCTGGACAACCTCAGAAGGACTCTCATTCTTGCCTGCCCAGCTCGCCTTTGGAGGCTGCTGGCCTGCTGGGGACACAGAGGGGTTCGAGTACTTAGGGGATAACTATCACCTGAGGCTCATCCCCCCAGCCAGCCCAGGTGGAAAAGAGTTTCCACACAAGCTCACCATGTCCCACAGGCCCCCAGCCCCTTATGTGTCAAGGGCCTCTCACTGGCAGGAAATTCTTCTTCAGACCTGACCTACGTCATATTTGCTATAACCAAAGGCTGTTTCCTTGAGAGGTTAATCCCCAAAATTAGACACAGGAGCAGCTTCCAGCTGTGACTATGAGGCCCCTCTGAGGCATTTGATGAGGTTGATCATAAACTTCTGCTTAAAACTCAGAATTCTCTGGCGTAAACCCGGGAGGCGGAGCTTGCAGTGAGCTGAGATCCGGCCACTACACTCCAGCCTGGGCGACAGAGCGAGACTCCGTCTCAAAAAAAAAAAAAAAAAAAAAAAAAAACTCAGAATTCTCATACTGAAGGCTTTGGAGATAGGCAATTCTGGATCAAAATACTGGCTCTTTCCAGCTGGGTGGCCTCAGAAAAATTACTTAACCTGTCTGAGCTTTCATGTCTGGTACACAAACACTTAAATGCTAACAACTAGCATATTTTATTATAATCATTATTTATAAAAGTGCTTAGCACAGAGTAAAGCACTATACAAGTGTATGTGGGGAAAAAAAAACATTAGGGTAGGAGGTTTGGAATGAGTCATGTTTTATGTTTTGAAAGACCCCCAGGGGAAAATTCCAAAACCTACCTTAGCCACCCCTTGTGTCAAGTCCCCATCTTAATGGAAGTGCTCTCTGCCATCTAACTTGGCTCCCACCTGCTGCAGCTGAGGCCTAAGTCTGCCAGGACTACCTGGTTCTCCCATCTCAGTCCTGTCTTCTGCCCTCGTCTCTGGGCCTGCGTCTATTCCAGCCCCCTCCCATCCGGCCCCCAAGGCAAAAGTTTCACTTACTGCTTAGATCCTGGGTCTTGCTCACAGCGTGCATCCCAGGGGCAGGCAGAGGAGCCGGTGTCTGCTGTGCGCCACCCACCCCTCTCCTCTTCCAGGGCTAGCAGGGCTATCCCGGGCTGGGGGCTGTGTTGCTGCAGCTGGCCAGGAGCCCCACCTCGCAACGGGTGGGCTTCAGGGAGAAAAGGGAGGGCCACATCAAAGCCAGGCCGGAAGGAGTCCACCATAGGGCTGGCCTCAGCTACCATAGCCTGTCCCAGCTGGAAGGTCTTGGGGCAGGGAGCTGGGTGGAGACGGAGGACCAGATGGTTCCTGCCCCTGTTCCATTGCAGAGGCATTGAGCTGCACTCTCCAGTCTGGGCATCCAGGCTGAGGAGGAGGAGGAGGCAGGCCCCAGCAGGGCTGAATGTGTGGAAGCGAGAGCCCTCAATGGAAGCCAGGATCCTGTGATGAGTCTCAGAGATCGGTCCAGAAGCTGGGTACACGAATACCTTAAGGCCATCGCCCCTGCACTTCGAGGTGTCAAAGCAGGCTCCCCAGTTGCAGCTGCCACCATGAGGGGCTTGAGGAGGTGAAGCGGCATCTTCTGGGAGCTCTCCAGCCTGGGAGAAGCTCTGCAGGAGCTCTGCGTCCAGCCAGCGCGGCCAGCCTTGGGAAGCCCCAGGCCGAGGTCTGGGAGGCAATGCCAGGCGGAGAAGGGAGAAGCCTCCCAGCAGGGCAAGCAGGAGCCAGGAGGCTGACAGTGCCAGCCAGAGGGACTTTCTTCTCCTCCACGACTGCATGTGGCCACCCACAGTCAGGGCTGGGGAAGCTGGGAGGCCTCTGCCAGCAAGCAGGAAGAGCAGGGCCTGGGGCGGGCGACCAGAGCTGGGACCCACCTGCTAGTCCTGCCCTCTCATCGTACAGATGGGAAGACTGAGGCCCGTTGAGACCAGGCTGCCTGTCTAAGGTCAGACAGTGAGTCACCAGCCAGGCAGGAGGAGGCCAGGTGGGACCCAGCTTGCTGGCCTGGCCCCCCTGCTCTCAGGACTCTGCCTTCTTGGCCTTTAGACAACCAAGCCAGCCTTTGCCCTCCCAGCAGGGACCCCTGCCCCTGGGCACTGCTCTGGCTGACACAACCCCTGTCCAGAATGCAGGGCTGTGTCTCCCTGACCTCCTGGCTGCACCTCTTGACCTTGCCCTCACCTGAGAGGAAGGCTGTCTGCCAGGCCATGGGGACCAGTCAGAGCTCCCACAAGGGGCGGCTTGGCCAGGGACGGGCTGGAGGGAGCTGGGCTGGTCTTCCCGCTCCTCCCCTTGCCTGAGCAGCCCTGGCTGCCCCTGTGCCCGCTGGCAGACACTCCTGGACTGTGGCCCCTGTGGCTGGAGCTAAAATTAGACCCTGCGTCCCATGTGGATCATCGGAGTCAGCTGAGGTCACAGCCTGGGTGCAGCCGGTGTCCCCCGCCTTGGATGGCCAGGCAGGTTTGGGGTCCTGGTCCTCATCAACTCTGCCACTGCACTAGCTCAGGAAGTGCAGCCCCTCTTCCCCGCAGCCCAGCAGCTGCCCTGCACCATCTGGCTTGGAGCTATCATAGTGCAGGGGCCAGGGCCGCTGTGCCAAGCCCCCCAAACCCTACAGTCTTCTCCCGTCCCTCTCCAGTCGGCATCTGGCCCATCTAGATCTCTTTCCTTAGCAGCAGCCTGGCTCCTCCCCTGCCAGCCCTGATTCGCTCCTGGCTGGGAGGCAGGGTCTCCATTTAACCCCTTTCAAACCAGTTTCCTCAACTGCTCATCAAACCATCAAGTATCACAACTCACAGCTGTCCATGAGCTATCACAGCCTCTGTCTCTCAGTCCTCCAGCCACCCTCCAAGGCAGAGATTTACCTGTCATTTCTTACAGATAAGGAAAGCTCAGAGAGGAGGTGAACTCTTTCTAAGGTGATCCAGCTAAGAAGTGGCAGGGTGGGGATTTGAATCCTGAGCTCCTTATCGGCGGCCACCCCAGCTGTGGGCTCCGTGGCTGGAGCAAAAACTAGACCCTGCATATGCTGTGGGCCATCAGAGTCAGTGGAGGTCAGAACCTGAGTGTAAGGAATCTCCGAATCAGCAGATGAGAAGGTCAACAGATGAGATGAGTGAGGAATTAAGGGGTGGGGGTGGCGGAATTGGGTAAGGTGTCCCCAACTGTCCCCAGGATTGGTCTCTTTTCCTTCAGCAGCCCCACCCCCGATCTCCTCCAATTCCCAGCCTTTTGCTGCAGTCCTTATGGAAAGTTCTTCCTGCACTTGACTCTCCATTAGTCCAGACCCCATGCAGGGATTTCCCTGGTCAGTGCCCTGTGAGGGGAGTCAGGAGTGGGTGATGTCAGCCACTGAGGAATCTCTGGGGTGACGGGGGAGACACACTCTGGCCACGAGGAGTCCTGGGCTGATGAGGGAAGGCACAGGGAGTCGGCAGACTTGAGTGGGCTCCGCCTCTTCCCCTGACTGCCTCGGGAGTGTGGGGCCTCTGTCCCCTTATCTCTGGGATGGGCATAATCTCAGCCAGGAATGGGTTGCCAGGTTGACCCAGGCCTGTCCCCTGGGGTCCCTCAACAAGTGGTGGCCTCCTTTCCCCTGTGTGCCTCCCCTTGATCTTGGAGGGCTGCTGATCAGACAAGGGAGCCGCCATGGGACTTTTTGCCCTCGGTGAGCAGCCAGCCTGAGACTGTCCTAAAAATGGCCCACAAAGGGGACACTGAGCTCTTGGCACTAACCGTTCAGCCACTCAGTAATGAACTGTGGCTCCTGCACACCTCAGTTTTCCCATGCCGAGAGGCACCCACACAGGCCACTGGCTGCTCCCGCTTCGCACGCCCCCCTCTCACCGTGCCCAGTCAACACCTCATCCTGCAGGAGTCAGCTGAAAGCTTCCTTCGCACAGGAAGCTTCTCCAATGCTCCTCAGGCTGGGTTAGAGCCCCCCTCTAGGTCCTCATGCCATTCCTTCATCCCTCTACCCCATACACAGTCATCTATTCATCTAACAAACACTTATGAGTGTTGAATATGGGCCAGGTTCTGAGCTAGGCCAGGGGACACGACCCTGAGTAAGAGTAATCATAGCTGACACTCATTGCACTTACCCTGTGCCAAGCATCTCTCATTTGTATTAGCTCATTTCATCCTTGCCCCAACCCTAGGAGGGAGAAATTGTGATGATCCACATTTTACAGTGGAGAAAGCTTGAGGCCCAAGGAGCTTAAGTAATTTGCCTAAATTCCCATGACTTAGCCAGGTAGTACACTCCTGTAACCACTGTACCATTCCAGCTCCCAACAGGGAGGGAGACAGACGCGTCCCCACCCTCCAGAGCTCACTGTCCTGGAGAAGACAATTACAGAACTAGGCAATTGCAGGCAATTACAGAATGAGGGGAGAGTACCCCGAGAGGACACAGAGGGGCTGCCTAGCCCAGGGGGCCAGAGAAGGCTTCCAAGGAAGTGATACCGACCCTAAGACCTGAAAGAGAGCAATCTGGTTTGTAGAAAAATCGCTGTGGCTGTCTGTGTGGGGACAGACAGGAAATGGCAGGATTGGAGGCAGGGACAGCTTTTTGACTGGTCTGTCTCCCCACAAGTCTCTCATTCATTCAACAGCTATTTAATGAACCCCTACTGTGGGGCCAGGCAGGTCTTAAGGGCAGTGAGCAAAGAGAAAAAAATCTTGCCCTCCTGGAACTTACCCTCCAGGGAGGGGAAACAGGCAAGAAACAAAATGAATAAATATCTCATGCTATTTGACAATAACTGCTGGGGAGATGGGATGGATTGCAATGTTAGACAGAAACACGGGAGGCCTCATCAAAAAGCTGGCATTTGTGGCCTCGTACAGTAGCTCACATTTGTAATCTCAGCACTTTGGGAGGCTGAGGTGTGCAGATCACTTGAGGCCAGGAGTTCGAGACCAGCCTGGCCAACAAAGCAAGACCCCATCTCTACTAAAAATACAAAAATTAGTCCGGTGTGGTGGCACATGCCTATAATCCCAGCTACTTGGGAGGCTGAGACATGAGAATTGCTTGAACCCGGGAGGCAGAGGTTGCAGTGAGCCAAGATCACGCCACTACACTCCAGCCTGGGCGACAGAGCGAGTCTGCCTCAAAAAAACCCAAAAAAAACAAAACTGGCATTTGTGTAAATTTCTGAGAAGGTGAAGGAGTGGGTGAAGAAGTATATTTTCTAGTGGAAAATAGCTCCAGGCAAGAGGAACAGCCGGGCCACAGGTTCTGAGGCAGGAGTGTGCCTGTCCTGTGATGGGTATGCTCTGACCTTGTTTTCACAGCACGACTCAGGCTCCAGGGAAGAGGCTGGCTGTAGGATCAGGGACAGCAGCAGGGAGCCCTGTTGGGCCAGGCTGTATTGCAAGTGAGCCACAGCAGTGGCTGGGACCAGGATGGCGGGGTGGGATGAATGAGAAGTAGTTGGCTTCTGGGTATATTTTAAGCCAGGGCAAATTGCTGATAGATTCGACGTGAGGTCCGGCCTACACCACAGACAGGGTAGAGTTGTCATTAACTGAGATGGGGAAAACTGAGAGGAACAATTTTGGGGAAGAAGCTCAGGAGTCTGTTCTCATACCTCCTTCTCATCCCCAGCAAGAATAAAATAAATGTCCAGGCTGGGCACAGTGGTTCCCACCTGTGATCCTAGCATTTTGGGAGGCTTAGGCAGGAGGATCCTTGTAGGGGAAAGAAAGATCAGACTGTTACTGTGTCTATATAGAAAGAAGTAGACATTTTGTTCTGTATTTGAGATGCTGTTAATCTGTGACCCTACCCCCAACCTTGTCCTTGCAAGAGACATGTGCTATGGTGACTCAAGGTTTAAAGGATTTTGGGCTGTGCAGGCTGTGCTTTGTTAAACAAGTGCCTGAAGGCAGCTTGCTGGTTAAAAGTCATCACCATTCTCTTAATCTCAAGTACCCAGGGATACGCACACTGCCAAAGGTCGCAGGGACCTCTGCCTAGGAAAGCTAGGTATTGTCCAAGGTTTCTCCCCATGTGATGGTCTGAAATATGGCCTCGTGGGAAGGGAAAAGACCTGATCGTCCCCCAGCCTGACACCCGTGAAGGGTCTGTGCTGAGGAGAACTAGTACAAGAGGAAAGACGGCCTCTTGGCAGTTGTTGGCAGTTGAGATAAAGAAAAGCATCTGTCTCCTGCCCGTCCCTGGGCCATAATGGAACATCTCGGTATAAAACCCGATTGTATGTTCTGTTTACTGAGAAAGGAGAAAACCGCCTTAGGGCGAAAGGCGGGACTTGCTAGTGCAATGCTGCTCTTTATGCACTAAAAAGGTTTATGGAGATGTTTACATATGCATATCAAGGCACAGCACTTTTCCTTAAACTTATTCATATCACAGAGATCTTTATTCATATATCTTACTGCTGACTTTCTCCCTACAATGATCCTATTATCCTGCCACTTCCTTTTCTTTAAGATGGTAAAGATAATTATCAATAAATACTAAGGGAACTCAGAGACTGGTGCCGGTGGGGGTCCTCTGTACGCTGAGCTCCGGTCCCCTGGGCCCACTTTTTCTTTCTCTATACTTTGTCTCTGTGTCTCATTTCTTTTCTCAAGTCTCTCGTTCCACCTAACGAGAAACGCCCACAGGTGGGCCACCCCTTCAATCCTTTGAGCCCAGGAGTTTGAGACCAGCCTGGGCAACATAGAAAGTCTTTGTCTCCACAGAAAAAAAAAAAAATTAATTGGAGTTGGTGGCTCATGCCTGTAATCCCAGCTACTCGGGAGGTTGAGTTAGGAGGATTGCTTGACCCCAGGAATTTTAGGCTGCAATGAACTATGGGTGCCACTGCATTCCAGCCTGGGCACAAGAGGAAGACCCCATCTTTAAATGTATAAAACAGATATAAATGAATAAAAAAGCCAGGCATGGTGGCATGCACCTGTAGTCCCAGCTACTCAGGAGGCTGAAGCTGGAATATCAGCAGGAGGATCTCTTGAGCCCAGGAGTTTGAGATCAGCCTAGGCAACATACAAGACTGTCTTTATTTTTTTAAAGATACATATATATATATCTCCAACAAATACTTGTTGAATGAGTGAAGGAATGGAGGGATGGACAAAGTTGAGATGGCTAGGAAGCCAAGCCCAGCTGGTTTGGGGTTTGGAGGAATACCTAATCCCGTTCTATTAATAGCTCTATGCGTCCCCCACCCCAGCCCTGGACTCCCTGGCTGGCTTCTGCCCATGCCCATATTTGTGCACATACATAAGCCTTCTCCTACCTTCATCCCTGTGGAGGAAGCTCTCAGGCCAGCTGGAACCTGGGCTTGTCTAACCTGCGATTCACATGGTTGCCCTGGGGCTTGGATGGAGGAAGAGAAGGCAGGGGCATCCTGGCAGGCAGGACTGAGGTCAGGGATCTGCCAGGGGCCTCCATCAGGCTTTTCGGTGCTCAAAAAAGCCACCAGGAGCCCCCATACTATTCCTGGGCTCTGATCAATGGGACAGAAACGAACACTTTGGGCGATGGGAATGAGCCAGAGCAGGAAGGAGAGGATAGCACTGAAGGGGAGGAGAGGGCCTGGCCTCGGGTGCAATGGAAGAGGCTTCCTGGAGGAGGCAGAGGACTTGTTTCTTACAGGACAGGGTTGAAGCAGGCATTTTTGTGAATTTGAGGACACAGATGCCTCTGGAGGCATCTCAGAGCTCTGAGCACTGCAGCGTGTGTCACAGCTGTGGTGGTGTCTGCAGCGTGTGTCACAGCTGCCTGGGGGCTGCCTGGACATGGGGGTGCTTCCTGCCTGAAGCGCCAGGTGTCATATTGGCTAGGACGCCCAGGCAGAAAATGGGGGCTAACAGTACCATGTTTCACCCGAAGCATTTCCTCTCTCTGCACCCTCCTTGGCCTTCCTTCCCTCCCTCCCGCTTCAGGCTGGGCCTGAAATCTCCAGAAGGAATGGCTCTGGTCCTTAGAGGAAGAGACTCAGCACTGTGAGTGCTGTGGTTAAGAGCACAGCTCAAGTGCTCTTAACAAGCCGTGTGTTCCTGTGGAGTTACTTCACCTCTCTGCTTCTGTTTCCTATTGGCAAAATGCGGATGCTAATAATAGCTCCTTCCCTGAAGGCTTGCTGGGAAGGAGATTAAAGAAATGAGGTAGTGAGTGTGTAGCATTCAGCACACCATGCCTGGTGTGGAGCAGGTGCCTAGCAAATGGCATCCTTCTGTCCCTCCTCAGACCTAGGGAGGTGAGGTGACTTGCCCAAGGGGTGCCGAGGTATCCATTTGGGTGGATCCGGACCAAGACTTGGGCTTCCCCCTCCCTGTTTCTCTTGCTGCACCTCCACCTCCATTCAGGAAGAAAGAAGATACTTGGACTCCAGGAAATGATCACCGTGGAAACCCATCTGCTGCTTCTTGTCTACGGCTGTTTGTTCCTGCAGCTCGGGCTGCCTGAGTGTCTCACTGCAGAATTAGCAAGTGCGGAGGCTGGAGGTTTCCAGAGGCGCTGAGGTCACAGCTCTCACTTGCTTGAGTGCAGATAACCGTAAGCCATGGTGAATCCCAAGACTCTGCAATATCAGTCAACTCCAGCAGATGCTTCAGTCTGCCCCTGTACACCCCCCACCCCCGCCAGGATGCAGAGCAGTTCCTGGACCCCACAGGGTGCAGGGCCAGGGAAGCCATCTGGGGGACATGGGGATGGGGGTTGGGAAAAGCAGGTTCTAGCCTCTGCTCCTCTTCTAGGCATGGCTGTGTGACCTTGGACAAGTCACACCCTTTTCCTGGGCCTTCATTTTCTTTTTCATTTTTTTAAATTTATTTTTTATTTTAAAATTTGTTTGAGAAACAGGGTCTTACTCTCACCCAGGCTGGAGCGTACAGGTGCAATCACAGCTCATGGCAGCCTCAAACTCCTGGGCTCAAGTGATCCTCTCACCTCGGCCTCTTAACACACCAGGACTACAATGTGAGCCACCAGAACTGGTCCTGGGTTTTTCTTTTCTTTTTTAAGACAAAGTCTTGCTGTGTCACCCAGGCTGGGGTGCAGTAGCACGATCTCCACTCACTGCAACCTCCGCCTCCCAGGTTCAAACGATTCTCCCACCTCAGCCTCCCGAGTAGCTGGGATTACAGGCACCCACCACCAGGCCCGGCTAATTTTTGTATTTTTAGAAGAGACGGGGTTTTGTCATGTTGGCCAGGCTGGTCTTGAACCCCTGACCTCAGGTGATTTGCCCGCCTCAGCCTCCCAAAGTGCTGGGATTACAGGCATGAGCCACCGCGCCCAGCCTCGGGCTTTCGTTTTCTTATCATCAACCTGAAGTGGTAGCAGAACGAGGCTTTTCAGAGCAAAAAGATCTGAAATTCTTACTCAGAAGTAATCCTGACATAGTTTGGTAGGTCAATCCTTCCATTTCCCATCCTGTCAACATGACTTTGTTAAGGAAAATTTTATAAAGCTTAGAAGTGAAGCGATGAGGAGCCTGTGTGGTCTTAATCCTCCCACTGGGGCATTGCATAACAAGTCCTCAAGTGTCGTAGGAGTCCCTAAAGGGGAGTAACTTTGACATTTTTTTTTTTTTTTGAGACAGGGTCTCGCTCTGTTGCCCAGGCTGGAGTGTGCAGTTGTGCGATCATGGCTCACTGCAGCCTTGACCTCCCAGGCTCAAGTGATCCTCCCACCTCAATCTCCTGAGTACAGGAGTACTCCAGGACTACAGCCCACACCACCACACCTGGCTAATTTTATTTTATTTTATTTTTGTAGAGACGAGTTCTCTCTCTGTTGCCCAGGCTGGTCTCCAACTCCTAGGCCCAAGCCTCATCCTCCCAAAGTGTTGGGATTATAGGCATGAGCCACTGTGCCTGGCCTTGTTTGAGTTTTTACACCCTGTGTATTGGGGCCCAAACTTTTTTTGTTTTGTTTTGTTTTGTTTCTGTTTTAGACGGAGTTTCGCTCTTGTCGCCCAGGCTGGAGTGCAATGGCGCGATCTCGGCCCAGATTCAAGCAGTTCTCCTGCCTCAGCCTCCAAGTAGCTGAGATTACAGGCGCCCACCATTATGCCCGGCTAATTTTTGTATTTTTAGTAGAGATGGGGTTTCACCACATTGGCCAGGCTGGTCTCGAACTCCTGACCTCAAGTGATCCACCCACCTCGGCCTCCCAAAGTGCTGGGATTTCAGGCATGAGCCACCGTGCCCAGCCTGGCCCAAACATTTAATAAGTCTGAGAACTATGGTGCTAATGTATAGAAAACAGATAAGTTACAAATGATTTTTGTCCAACAGTGATACAAATGACTTCTGACCAACAGAGATCACCCCTAAAGGTTCTAGTTCAAGCACTATAGAGCATTTCCCAATTTGGAATCTAGCAATCTTGTTCTGGCATTCCCTGTGCCTCCTCGACTTCTATCACTGGGTTCTCTGAACCAGCTCTGTCATCCTGAGATCTGCCTCATGAATTAGTGAAATTAACAACAGAGACATGTGCTTACTGTGTATTTGTATGATTTTTTTTTTTTTTTTTTTTTTTACATTTAGAGGATTATAATTTGGGAGCTCACCCAGCCTCATTTTCCTCTTCTGTAAAATAGGGAATTCAAGGGAGAGGTTGAATATGTGCCAGGCACTACTGAGCTCTTTAGATCCAGAATTTCATTTAAGCCTCACAACAAAACTGCCAGGGCAGATGGCTATTCCCTCGATTTTTTAATTTTATTTTATTTTATTTTTGAGACAGAGTCTCGCTCTGTCGCCCGGGCTGGAGTGCAGTGGCCAGATCTCAGCTCACTGCAAGCTCCGCCTCCCGGGTTTACGCCATTCTCCTGCCTCAGCCTCTGGAGTAGCTGGGACTATAGGCGCCAGCCACCTCGCCTGGCTAGCTTTTTGTATTTTTTAGTAGAGACGGGGTTTCACCGTGTTAGCCAGGATGGTCTCGAACTCCTGACCTCGTGATCCGCCCGTCTCGGCCTCCCAAAGTGCTGGGATTACAGGCTTGAGCCACCGCGCCCGGGCTATTCCCCCGATTTTACAGATGAGGTTCAGAGAGGTGAAGTGATTGCCCCAAGGCCACACAGCCAGTGAGTAACAGCCTGGATCTGAGCCACTGCATCACAGGAGGCTAATTCCCTCCTCACAGGCTTACCATGGGACTCGTTGGATGAGATAAAGGTGGAAAAGTGCTTGGCAAACTGTACAGGTAGATACACAAGTGATCATTGTAATCAACCCGAGCCTACCTTGCCTTACCTTTCCCCTCATGCCACCTTGCCTAAGACCAAGTCTAACTCTAATTAATGTTGTCCCAGACCCAAATGGACCTCCACTGGGATTACACCAGCTTCAAGAGGCTACAAAAGAGAACTGAAGCCAGAAAATGAGACATAGGATTTATTTGAGGAGACTTAACTTACAGGGTGGTCCCATGGATGGGAGAACCACAACTGCTTGCAAAAATAAGTGCAGTTTATATAGCATCCTCGGCCAGGCACGATGGCTCATGCCTGTAATCCCAGCATTTTGGGAGGCTAAGGTGGGTGGATCACGAGGTCAGGAAATCGAGACCAGCCTGGCCAACATGGTGAAACCCCATCTCTACTAAAAACACAAAAATTTGCTGGGCGTGGTGGCAGTTGCCTGTAATCCCAGCTACTTTGGAGGCTGAGGCAGAAGAACTGCTTGAACCCAGGAGGCGGAGGTTGCAGTGAGCCAAGATCACGCCACTGCACTCCAACCTGGGTGGCAGGGCAAGACTCTGTCTCAACACACACACACACATATATATATACACGGTATCTTCACGTAGCACCCTCCCTCAGCATTCTTCATGTGGCAGCTCTCGTTTCTTCAGTTATTGCTGTCAGGTGCATCAACCATACACCAACTACCCCTAAACACCACCCAGGGTCTCTCCCTCTGGGAGGTGGGTGGGTCTCTGCTTCCTCTAGAGTGAGTTTCTGTTATCCAGAGAAAGTCAGGGGGGATTAAGGTGACCAGGTATCCCTGGTCCATCCCTTCACACACAGGACCTTGTTCATACCTCAAGTTGCAGGTTGAGATTTTAGTCCTGGCCACTCCTTTGGGGGCTGTATTCCTGGGACAGGGGTCTGGGGAACATCCCATATTGCCGGGACAAGTCAAGTGAAGTAAATTTCAAACCCTGATCCTGAAGTCATTCTATGCCATCCTCCTGAATGTCTCACCTGAATTGGACCCATTTGAAGGCTACAGAAGCCGTGCTCAGCCTCCCTCAAGTTAGTTTCTGGACCCTTCTAGAGCAGCCCACCTCCGAACACTTCAGCTCTGGGTAACAAGGGGTTAATGCATGGAGCCAGCTTGGCAAATGTTTACCTAACAGGCAGGCTGCTGCGAACCCCAGGTAATTAACAGTCTGCTTTCCAAAGCCCAGACAGGAAGGTTTCTTTCTCCTCTCCTCCTTTTCCAGGGATACCTCTTGGCAGAGTGAACGCAGCTTTCTGTTGGCTCTTTGAGAAGACGCCCAGCAGAGATGGGAGCTGAGGGCAGGGATCAGGCCTGGAGGGAAGCAGGCCCAGAACTGGGTACCAAGGAGGAGATGAAGGGGGCTTTGTCCCATTTCTCTTTGAGTCTTGGCCCCATCTTGGGAACCTGGCCCCAGACTGCCATTCTTGAGTATGTGATAATTACTGCTATAATTGGTGGAGCCCCTGCAAAGGCTGAGACCCTTACATACTTTGCCTCACTTAACTTTCACCACTACTAGAAGAGCAAGGCCCTCTTATCTCTGCTTTCAGATTAAGGAAAGGAGATACAGAGCGATTAAATCACTTATCTAGGCTGGGCTCAGTGGCTCACGCCTGTAATCCCAGCACTTTGGGAGGCCAAGACAGGTGGATCATGAGATCAGGAGTTCGAGACCAGCCTGGCCAACGTGATGAAACCCCGTCTCTACTAAAAAATAAATAAATTAATTAACCAGGCCTGGTGGCAGGCGCCTGTAATCCCAGCTACTCGAGAAGCTGAGGAAGGAGAATC
>NW_012117376.1:15318463-15319770 GCF_000951035.1 Colobus angolensis palliatus
CCTCAGGTTGCTTCCTGTAATCTGAAAGGCTGCTTGTTGGATGGTCATCAGCCTCATCTCCAAACAAACCTTGAAACCAGCCTCGCTTCCACCTCCCCTGCCCTCACCCTAAGCTAAGCCACCCTTGCTCACCCAGGATCACTGCATTGGTCTCTGGTCCCTGCTTTCCTCTCTTCTTACTAAAGTACTTTCTCCTTCCAGCAGCCAGAGGATCTTGGTAAAATATAAGCCCACTCCCTTCTTGGCTTTGACCCTGTATTAACCATGTCTTTTTATTGCCTGTATTTTAATGCTTTGTCACTGGGACCTTGCTGACCCTGGAAAGACTGCCCCTCTCAGAGCTAGCCAGTTCCTAGCGACAGCAAGCAAAGGGCCCTGGAGTATGCCTTTCAAGTGCAAACCAATCAATCAAGAGCCCACACCCCACGCCACCTCCTCTATTGGGCTCTCACACTCAGGGCAACGATTCTCCTGCCCTCATCACCCCAGAGCCAGGTACCAGACTACTAGGGGTAGCCCCTATCCCCTGAACTGACAGTATTCAAACTAGAAAATGCTAAGCCTGCTTACCCTGCCTTGCCCGTTCCTTTCCAAGGAACCTAGACAGAGTGGGGATGGGGTTTGGCTTCAGCTCACCCTCACTAGAGCATTCTTTCATACATCTGCTGATCATAAAACCCACACCATTACCTCGCTGACACCATACCCGCTAACCCCAAGGCTTTGGCCAAAGAAAATCACCATTCTATATTGTTCTGTGCACTCATAATGTGTAACCATGTCTTTTACTTAAAGAAATCCAGGAACTGGCCTTAGGAGATCCAATGGTTGTGGAATATCTGATTTACAGGCTTGTTGCTGCTGGCCAGACCACCACCAGGTGGCCCATTACTCAAGAAAACCATCCAACCAGATGTGCTGACCTGCATCTCCTACCTCTCACACGCTTTGCCCAGCCCAGCCTGCATAACCTACCTACCATCAATTCCCATGCTTTGCCTAATAAAAAATCCCAGCCAGTTCTTTTCAGGGAGTCAGCCAGGGAATTCTCTCGCTCTCTTGTGCTGCCTCCCTTATGCCAAGGCATAAGCTCCAATGAAGCCTTGTCTGGTTAAACTCTTTTGGCCTCATGTCAATTTTGATTGCATTGGCAGCCCAAGAACCTGTGGTTGGTATCAAAACCACACTAAAGGCTCTTGCCCAGCCGTTTTCCCCTCCGCCACCTGACAGACCCTGGTGTTTCCTCATGTGTCTCCCATGGCATAGCATGCCCCTTTGGGATCTGTGAGTGTAACAAACTTCTTCTT
>NW_012117376.1:15324638-15325153 GCF_000951035.1 Colobus angolensis palliatus
GCCCAGGCTGGAGTGCAGTGGCACAATCTTGGCTCACTGCAACCTCCACCTCCTGGGTTCAAGCAATTCTCATACCTTAGCCTCCTGAGTAGCGGGTACTACAGGCGCTCGCCACCATGCCCAGCTAATTTTTGTATTTTTAGTAGAGATGGCGTTTTGCAATGTTGGTCAGGGTGGTCTTGAACTCCTGACCTCAGGTGATCCACTCGCCTTGGCCTCCCAAAGTGCTGGGATTACAGGCGTGAGCCACCGCTCTCAGTCCCATTATTTTTTAATGTAGAGGCTGGGTCTCACTCTGGTGCCCAGGCTGGAGTACCATAGCTATTCATAGTTGTGATCATAGCTCACTCATCCTTGACCTCCTGGGCTGAAGCGATCCTCCTGCCTCAGCCTCCTGAATAGCCAGAATTAGAGGCACAGGCTGCCACCCTCTCCCTAATGTTCTTTCATTGAGTTTGAATCCCTTCACACAAGTCACTCACTGTCCAGTTTGTCCCACCTGCTCCCTATTGTCT
>NW_012117376.1:15325203-15325808 GCF_000951035.1 Colobus angolensis palliatus
GTTGCCATGTTACCTGGGCTGGCCCCTCATCTTTTAACCAATACCCACCATGCCAGGTGCTGTGCTAGGCCCACAGAAATGAATAAGAAGGTACCCTCGCCCTCCAGGAGCCCATGGTCACATGCCGAGGCAGACCTGCACCCTGGTCACTTCATTGCAGGGTTATGTGTGCTGTCCTGGGGATGCCAACAAGTGTTAGAGAAGCACCTGGGAGTACAGAGCAATCAGCCAAGGAGGACATCCCAGAGAAAGTAACATCTCTACTGGGTTTGAAGAACGAGACAGGAAGCAGACGGGAGAAGGGCAGCACAAACAAATGCACGAAAGGGGTTGAGCGCTCGGGTGTCTAGGGACTGGCTGATCACGTCGGGTGTGAAATGTGTCTAGGAACAAGCCAGTCACGTTGGGTGTGAAATGCATGGAGGTGGCTGAGTGCACGCGTGTCAAGGGACCAGCTGATCATGTTGGGTGTGAAATGCATGGAGGTGGCTGAGCACACGTGTGTCGAGGGACCGGCTGGTCACGTTGGATGTGAAGGGGGTGTGAATCTGCCTGGCTGAGGGAAATTGATCCAGATCTTGAATGGCTTCTGTAAGGCCTGCAAC
>NW_012117376.1:15334338-15337657 GCF_000951035.1 Colobus angolensis palliatus
CTCCCAGGTTCAAGCAATTCTCCTGCCTTAACCTCCCCAGTAGCTGGGATTACAGGTGTCCACCATCGTGCCTGGCTAATTTTTGCATTTTTAGTAGAGACGGGGTTTTGCCATGTTGGCCAGGCTGGCCTTGAAATCCTGACCTCAACTGATCTGCCTGCCTCAGCCCCCCAAAGTACTGGGATTACAGGCGTAAGCCACCGCACCCGGCCTCAATACATATTTTTTGAATGGAAAAATGACTACAGTAGCAAAGGAAAGAAGGACAGTTCCTGTTCTTGACCTTTGTTAAGCAATTCTTGTTAACAAGATGTTAAAAAGGATTCATTCGAACTCCACCTGGGTCCCAATGCTGATAAAGACAAGGTGTAGCTATATGCATAACCAGACCTAAGTCAGTTTCTCCGTCACTAGTGCATGGCCCACTGACGTGTAGGCTATAATGCAAGAAAGAGCTAAGAGTACTGGAGCAGTTTCCAGCTAAGGGCAAGGACATTTTGGGAGTGCTTATTTGAAGACAGTGATTTGAAAAGAATAAAGCTATTGTATAATTTTGCCTCTTTGTCTCTTCCCACAGTCAGAGTTATTGAGAAACTAATGAAGTTTTAGCTCCAGAACCTCTTCTCAGGCCCTGGAAGGAGACCTAGAATGTGTTCCCAGGTCATATGTTTTGCAAATTTTGAAAAATATGTTTTAAAATTGTCTTTCTTTCATTTTTCTTTTTCTTTTTTGTTTTTTAGACAGATCTCACTCTGTCACCCAAGCTGGAGTGCAGGGGCACGATCTCAGCTCACTACAGCCTCCACCTCCCTAGTAACTGGGACTGCAGATACACGCCTCCACACCCAGCTAATTTTTGTATTTTTAGTAGAGATGGGGTTTCATTATGTTGGTCAGTTTGGTTTCGAACTCCTAACCTCAGGTGATCCACCCACCTCGGCCTCCCAAAGTGCTGGGATTACAGGCCTGGGCCACCGCACCCGGCCTACAATTCTTTTTCTTAAAGAGACCCCCCCCAAAACTGTATAAGTTTCAAGCCCCAAAACCTGGATCCATCTCGGCCCCCTTCCAAGTTCAAGCTGCTTAAGTAACCAGTGATCCATGTTTAGCTCATTAACCCTTGCAACAATTCCATAATATAAATACTATTGTCATTCCAATTTACAGATGAGGAAACTGAGGCTTGGAGAATAGTCATTGCCCAAGTTCTCACAGTTAGTAAGTGGTAGAGCTGGGATTTAAATTCAGTAGCCTGTCTCCAGAGACCAGACCCTTAGTGCTTTATAATGGTGTCTATTTGTTTTCTTGTCCATTTTCCCCACTAACTAGGAAGTCCCCAAGGACACAAAGGCAAATCATTTCTTCTTCTTTTTCTTTTTCTGAGTTGGAGTCTCATTCTGTCGCCAGGCTGGAGTGCAGTGGCGAGATTTCGGCTCACTGCAATCTCTGCCTCCTGGGTTCAAGCGATTCTCCTGCCTTGGCCTCCTGAGTAGCTGGGATTACAGGCGCGCACCACCACACCCAGCTAATTTTTGTGTTTTTAGTAGAGATGGGGTTTCACCATGTTGTCCAGGATGGTCTCAATCTCCTGACCTCGTGATCTGCCCTCCTCGGCCTCCCAAAGTGCTGGGGTTACAGGCGTGAGCCACCGTACCCGACCACGACAAATCATTTCTACATGCCAAGCATGCAGCCCAGAAGAGACATCATCATATGTTGGGATGTAAGAAAGAGGAAAGTAGCCCCCAAAGTCCAGGGACAGCCTAACACTCACAGCCAGGCCTTGGCCTTGTCCTGTTTTTTTTTTTTTTTTTTGAGACGGAGTCTCGCTCTGTGGCCCGGGGTGGAGTGCAGTGGCCGGATCTCAGCTCACTGCAAGCTCCGCCTCCCGGGTTCACGCCATTCTCCTGCCTCAGTCTCCCGAGTAGCTGGGACTACAGGCGCCCACCACCTCGCCCGGCTAGCTTTTTGTATTTTTTAGTAGAGACGGGGTTTCACCATGTTAGCCAGGATGGTCTCCATACCCTGACCTCGTGATCCGCCCGCCTCGGCCTCCCAAAGTGCTGGGATTACAGGCTTGAGCCACCGCGCCCGGCCAGCCTTGTCCTGTTGAACATAAACAACTTCACAGACCATCAACAGCAGACAAAGCCACTCTGTGACTGTGATGGATCAAAACACAAACAGGACCACTCTGTCATCATGTCTGAACACAAACAAAAAATGGATATGTCCAAACCACAAAAAAGACCAACCATCCCTGTGTCTCTGCTAAAATGAGAGACTGCTGCTTCTTACCTATGACAGCTTCAGCCTCGGTCTAGCCTCCCCTCCTTCTAGACACATTTTATCCAGACCCCCAGTCACAGAATTACCCTTGCTCTTAACAGCATCCAATCCAAAGCCAAGCCCTGCTTCCTTAAACTCTCCCCAGATTATCTAACAAAAGCCCAAATTCTGTAAGTTCTTTCTTCCATCCTCCTACTGAGATGCACCCCCGTACCCATATTTCCCCATTGCTTGCATTCTCCCTTGCTGCAATGAGTAATTAATACAACTTGTTTAATTACAGGTATGTTTCCAGTGGTCTTTGACTGGAATGGCATCGACACAAGTATCACCTATCAGTGAGCATAAAATGTTATTGTCAAAGTTTAAAAATGTTGCTTCTCAAAACTAGTTGATGATAAGAGAAGGAAAGTAGTTGTTCCTTCTGGACGATGGGTGGGGGTGATTGATTACAAACTGAGAAGCCAACCTTTTAGGATATTGGAAATGTTCTACATTTTGAAGTAAATGGTAGTTATAGCAAATGTTTTTAAGAAGTTAAACTGTCTATGTAAGATTAGTGCACATTACATACTCTACTGTATACCTATTCTACCTTTATTTTAAAAGTTTTGTCCACTGGCGGCGCGTGGTGGCTCACACCTGTAATCCCAGCACTTTGGAAGGCCAAGGTGGGCAGATCACTTGAGGTCAAGAGTTCAAGATCAGCCTGACCAACATGGTGAAAACCCATCTCTACTCAAAATACAAAAATTACTGGTAATGTGCCTGTAATCCCAGCTACTAGGGAGGCTGAGATAGGAGAACTGCTTGAACCCAGGAGGCAGAGGCTGCGGTGAGCCGTGATCCCACCACTGGACCACAGAGTGAGACTCTGTCCCTGCTCCCCCGCCAAAAAAAAAAAAAATAGGAAATCCAAAGTTGGTCACCCAAATACCAACTTGAAGCAATTTACCAGCAAAGTAAAGGCCAGAGTTGGGATGGTAGCTGACAGCAGATTTGAAGAGAACTTTGGGCTATTGGAGGATGA
>NW_012117376.1:15339272-15344037 GCF_000951035.1 Colobus angolensis palliatus
TAAGAAGCCTTGCGGACACCGCCCCTTTCCCCCAAGCCTGGCCAGAGGCCCCTTTTCAAGGCTCCAACGCTTGCTGTGTCTCCCCATGAGATCACGGCTCTGTGCTGTCATTATTCATTGGTCTGCATTCTCTGCTAGACTGTGATTCTGTTGAGGCTAGGGGCGGCATCTTGTCCATCAGTGTCGCTAAGAACCAGCAAAAGACAGTAATGTGGGGTGGATGCGGCCCAGCAGATCCCTCGGGTTCCTCCCCTTTCTCGGCCAGGGAGTCTTTTGAGGACAATAGAAAATCACAGGTAGCAACAGGTGCAGGCTGGTAGGGAATGTCCCCTTAATTTGAATGATCAGTCTGCTATTCTTACAGGAAGCAAAGTGTGCAGAAGACACAAAACAAACGCCGACCTCCTCCCACCTCCTTGAGAATCAAGCGAAGCTGGGGCCATTTCTAGGCGCGCCTGAGGACTATTTGAGGAGGGTGAAGCGGAGGGTTACGCACGGGACTACAAGCAAAACCCTCCGCTCGAGAGCAGAAATCGCGGCGGCTCCTCTTCAGGCCACCAGGGGGAGGAATCACACCGCATTCCGGGCCTTGGGCGGTTTCGCACGACCACGCGGGGCGGGGAGGTTGCGTAGAACTCTGGGAGTTGTAGTCTTAGGGTTGTAATGCGCAATCTCTCCCACTGCACATCGGGAGTTGTAGTTCTAGGTTGAGGAACGGGAAGTGCTTCCAAGTGTCCATATTGAGCCCTGGAAACTACAACAACCAAAGGGCCACGGGTTCCTGGGCCGTTTCTCATTTCCGTCGAGTTAAACGTCTGGGGCTGCTTCTGAGGAATCAGCTTGACTGGGTAAGTTTAATTGAAGAAAACACCTATATGCTAATTGAGCTCCCTGCAGACTTTCGTATTCTGGCCCGGTTTGGGGCCTCGGCGTCTCTCAGTCGTAGGAACTGCACATTAATCGTCGTCCTTTACGTTTCCTATTCAGACACCTGTAGCCACCCACCCTCTTGACCCTGCCACGGTCGCCTCGCACTTTTAACGGCCAGCGCCCCTGGAATCCCCACTGAGCTCCCGTCCCAGGACCCAGCCCCCGCAGCCCCAACTTGGATCCCACAGCCCTACCCTGATTCCTCGGCCTTACACTGACCCTGCAGCCTCACCTCCCTGAATCCCGGGCTGCTGCTTTTTTGAGATGGAGTCTCGCTCTGTCGCCCAGGCTGGAGTGCAGTGGCGCGATCTCGGCTCGCTGCAAGCTCCGCCTCCCGGGTTCACGCCGTTCTCCTGCCTCAGCCTCCCGAGTAGCTGGGACTACAGGCGCCCGCCACATTTTTTCTATTTTTAGTAGAAACGGGGTTTCACTGTGTTAGCCAGGATGGTCTCGATCTCCTGACCTCGTGATCTGCCCGCCTCGGCCTCCCAGAGTGCTGGGATTACAGGCGTGAGCCACCGCTCCCGGCCTCCCCGGACTTCTTTATGCTCATCCACCCTTTGTGTACTTTACTCTTACTCTCAATTTTCTATTTTTCACGGCGGTGGAAGAAGGGTCCTCATTCCTTCTTTCCGATCCGCGATTACCCCGGACTCGAAGTAATCAGACCCGGTTCTAGGCCAGCTCTGCCTCCTGCCCTCTGTGACCTTGGGCAAATCATACAAGTCTGGGACTCAGTTTCTTCCTGTCTAAAACGGAGATGACTGTTGCTCAGTCAGTCTCAGGTGAGGAGTGTTGAGGAGCCAATAAGCTAGTATGTGTGAAGATGCCTTGTAAACTGTAAGACCCTCACGAGAGACAGATTATTTTTATCACAATTATTAATGCTCTGAAACACTCTTATCGGGGCTCTTCTCTAGCTCTGCCACCTTGTTGCTCAAACCCATCCTTCGAGTGCTTGGTGTCTTCATTGTCTGCCAGCTGGATGATATTTCTTCACTTCCTCCAGAGACCAAAGGTCAGGCCAATGAGCTTTTAGTCTTCAGAGAGCTTTATCTGAAAGGAAGCACCAGAGAAGTGCTTATCTTGGACTGTATCTTGAAATATCCACTGATGAAAGGGTTACACAGCTGGCAGAGCAGCAGTCCTCTGTTCACCAGAAACAGGGCCCCAGCAGGAGAGGACAGCTGCAACCTAAGCCCCATCCATTCCCTCTGGGCTCTTCTGGGCCTGTTCAGTAGACACTGGCTTTGGTAGGGGTGTCTGAGGCCTGAAAAGGCTGCTGGGAAAGAATCCGTTTTGCCAAAAGGCTTAATCCAGGAAAAATTAGAGACCTTGGCTAGGAAAGAGAGACATAACATTGTTAATTAGTTCCTAACATTTTATAAGCACTCAAAATGCACCAGGCCCTAGGCAATATTTTCACTTACGAAGTATCCATTTTACATATAAGGAACTTGAGAGGCCATGCAGTTAAAATAATTATAGTTGCCTCCTATGGTTATAGTACCTTCTATCCATTGAGTGCTTTACATGTATTTATTTAATCCTCATCAACAATCTCATGAGCAGTTACTATTTCTCTTTTTTTTTTTTTTTGAGACGGAGTCTCGCTCTGTCGCCCAGGCTAGAGTGCAGTGGCGTGATCTCGGCTCACTGCAAGCTCCACCTCCGGGATTCATGCCATTCTCCTGCCTCAGCCTCCCAAGTAGCTGGGACTACAGGCGCTCGCCACCACACCCGGGTAATTTTTTGTATTTTTTTTAGTAGAGACAGGGTTTCACCACATTAGCCAGGATGGTCTTGATCTCCTGATCTGGTGATCCGCCTGCCTTGGCCTCCCAAAGTACTGGGATTACAGGTGTGAGCCACTGCACCCGGCCCTTAGTTACTATTTCTTTTTGAGACAGGGCCTCGCTCTGTCACCTGGGCTGAAGTGCAGTGGCACAATCTTGGCTTACTGTGGCCTCTGGCTCCCAAGCCCCAGCAATCCTCCTACCTCAGCCTCCTGAGTAACTGGGACTACAGTTGCATGCCACCACATCTAGCTAATTTTTTTCATTTTTTAATTTTTTGTAGAGACAGGATTTTGCCATGTTGCCCAGGCTGGTCTTGAACTCTTGGACTCAAGCAATCCTTCCCACTTGATCTCCCAAAGTGCTGGGATTATAGGCATGAGCCACCGTGTCTGGCTGTAGTTATTATTTCTGTTGTGAGAATAAATTGTCAGAAGCTTAAGAGTTTGAGGAACTTGTTCAAGATCACATAGCTAATAAGTGACAGGGGTAGAATTCAGAGTCATCAAAACCTTTTTCCCCCATTATACCATATAGCCTTAGTTTTAGATCAAAAACAAAGATTAAAGAAGACTTGAGATGGGTTTAAATCAAAGCCAAATGAAGGAACATTTGTTGAGTCCCAACTATGTGGGGAAAGCATGCAGATAAACAGTTTGGCCTAGAAAAGCATATAAAACCCAGTCTTTACTCCTGGAGTAGATCTGAAGAGGTGAGGCATAAGTGTGCCAAAAATTAAATAGTATTCGTTGGATAAATTAATTATTGAGACCAGCTGTATGCAGGGCACTACATTAAGTCTAGTGATAAGAACATGCTTCTGGGTGGCCTTGGGGATTATACCAAGTGAAATCATAGTCGTGAAAATGGTGGACCGGAACACAGTATACACTCAGTAAGCGCCTGCTGCATGCATACATATCTGAATGAAAGAAAAATTCATCCAGAGACATTTCTAATCAAAGTCCAGACCAGAGGTTCTCAAACTTTGCTGATTAGAAACACCTGGGAAGCTTTTACAAACGAATTGATCCTCAGAAATAGGGGCCCCAGAATACACATTTTTTAAAGCTTCCCAGGTGATTGTGACAATAGGTTCAGGAACCTAAGATCTAGATTCTCCAGGGACCACTGTTGCAGGCAAGTCACTGATTGAAAACTGCTAGAATAAGTGTTAATCCAAGAGCTGCCCTAAGGTAGCCTAAGATTGGTTACCAGATAATGGATGTGGACAGTGAGCAGAGATGAGAGGAGGAAAGGTTGGAAGGACATGGGAAAGCTCCACAGAGGACTAGAGATTTCACTGGGCCTCGCTGGATGGAGAGGCTTCTGGACAGGCACCACCATGAACCATTTAGACAGTGAGCAAAAGAAGGTAGAGACACATAGACTGATTTCCTTGGAAAATTCCGTGACTTTTATTAAAAATGACTCTGGATGCTTTGTGTGAATGTCTCTTTGGCAAAATTTGCAAGTCAGATTGGATTTTTCCATCTCTCTATCCTATTTGGACATCAGTCAATGTGAGCCTAGGAAACAAAGATTCATTTGCATGTTAGCTTCACTCTGGCCAATTAGCTTCTGTAGTTTTTATTTCCAAACAGTTTAGTTGATGATCCTCCCAGAAACTTTCCAGGAGCACAGAGAGTTCTGCTGTCTTCTGTTTTGGCCATTTCCAAGTCCCTTTATCCTGATTCCTGTCCCAAGTGCTGTTCTCTAAGCAGGGTGAGACAAAAATCTCTTCCCGTAAGAAGCTTAAGGACTATTGTGCTGGTTCTCCAATCTTAAAAGCTGACTTACTGGCTCTTGACTCTCCAGATTCACTCTGGCCAAATCCTAGTGTTTCTACTTTTCACTCAATCAACACGTTTCTTGGATGCTTCCTAAGAGTCAGGTACCACACCAGGTGCTTTGAATGAATTATTTCATTTTATTTCCATAGCAACCCTGTGAGGATAGATAGTGTTCCCATTGTACAGATGGGGAATCAAGCTTAGAAAGATCAGATAACTTGCATAAGATAAGAAAGCTAGGCAGGG
>NW_012117376.1:15344292-15346105 GCF_000951035.1 Colobus angolensis palliatus
GCCGGGCGTGGTGGCAAGTGCCTATAGTCCCAGCCACCCAGGAGGCTGAGGTGGGAGGATCACTTGAGCTGGGAGGGTGAGGCCACAGTGAGCCATTGCACTCCAGCCTGGCTGACAAAAGCGAAACTCCATCTCAAAAAAAAAAAAAAAAAAGTCTGGCAACATGGCAGGCAGAGAAGCTAGAGTGACTCTGGGGCAGCCGCATCTTTCACGTCAGGATCTCACCACGTTGGATGTTACCAAGTTGACGCCACTTTCACACAAAGTTATCAGCAGACAAGCCACAATTATACAATTATACAAGCCACAATAGATACAATTGGTCATGTAGCTCATGGGAAATCCACAGTCGTCAAAGCTATTTCTGGAGTTCACACTGTCAGGTTCAAAAATGAACTAGAAAGAAATATTACAATCAAGCTTGGATATGCTAATGCTAAGATTTATAAACTTGATGACCCAAGTTGCCCTCGGCCAGAATGTTACAGATCTTGTGGGAGCAGTACACCTGATGAGTTTCCTGCAGACATTGCAGGGACCACAGGGAACTTCAAATCGGTCAGACATGTTTCCTTTGTTGACTGTCCTGGCTACGATGTTTTGATGGCTACTATGCTGAATGGTGCAGCAGTGATGGATGCAGCTCTTCTGTTGACAGCTGGTAATGACTCTTGTCCTCAGCCTCAGACGTCTGAACACCTGGCTGCTATAGAGATCATGAAACTGAAGCATATTTTGATTCTACAAAATAAAATTGATTTGGTAAAAGAAAGTCAGGCTAAAGAACAATACGAGCAGATCCTTGCATTTGTCTAAGGTACAGTAGCAGAGTTAGCTCCCATTCCAATTTTGGCTCAGCTGAAATACAATATTGAAGTTGTTTGTGAGTACATAGTAAAGAAAATTCCAGTACCCCCAAGAGACTTTACTTCAGAGCCCGGGCTTATTGTTATTAGATCTTTTGATGTCAACAAACCTGGCTGTGAAGTTGATGACCTTAACGGAGGTGTAGTATCCTAAAAGGAGTATTAACGGTGGGCCAGGAAATAAAAGTAAGACCTGGTATTGTTTCCAAAGATAGTGAAGGAAAACTCATGTGTAAACCAATCTTTTCCAAAATTGTATCACTTTTTGCAGAGCATAATGATCTGCAGTATGCTGCTCCAGGCGGTCTTATTGGAGTTGGAACAAAAATTGACCCCACTTTGTGCCGGGCTGACAGAATGGTGGGGCAAGTACTTGGTACAGTTGGAGCTTTACCTGAGATATTCACAGAATTGGAAATTTCCTATTTCCTGCTTAGACGGCTTCTAGGTGTACGCACTGAAGGAGACAAGAAAGCAGCAAAGGTTCAAAAGCTGTCTAAGAATGAAGTGTTTATGGTGAACATAGGATCCCTGTCGACAGGAGGAGAGTTAGTGCTGTCAAGGCTGATTTGGGTAAAATTGTTTTGACCAATCCAGTGTGCACAGAGGTAGAAGAAAAAATTGCCCTTAGCCGAAGAGTTGAAAAACACTGGCATTTAATTGCTTGGGGTCAGATAAGAGGAGTGACAATCAAGTCAACAGTAGATGATGACTGAAGAATACTGGTTAAATAATACATTCAGATGGAGTTGGAAGTTGGAATTTCTCTTAACAACCAAGGGATTTATTTTCAAAGCAATATTGGGGAATTGATTTCACAGTTTGTTTCCTTAGTAGGTAACTGTAAGGTTATTCTCTTTTTTTTGGTTATGAAAACTTAGGGACTACAATCAATATAAAAATTGGCATAATGTTGGATTTAATCTACATTTTGGCAGAAGTTAAGC
>NW_012117376.1:15346965-15347792 GCF_000951035.1 Colobus angolensis palliatus
GTCACAACTTTCTCTTCTCACCTTGCATTGTTTCCACACAAGCTTCCTTCTTACCGTGCTTTTACTCGCTCTCTCCTGCTTGAAAGAGCCTTTCCCATCTTCCCCTGCTCTCTACTTCCAAGCTAAAGGAGCACTGTTTCTTCTCAGAACTCCTGTGGTCTTTTATCTGCCTCTCTTTTATGACAGTTGAAGTTGCAGCTGGTTCATTGTCATGTGAGTGACATGTGTCTTGTGGCCCCAGCAGTAGGTCTTCTATGTGTAGACCTCAACAACAAGTGATGGGGAAAGGTCAGGGTCTGAGGCTAAGCAGAACTCATCCCCCTTCACTCTGGCTGAACAACCCACTGACATCAGGAGCTTAGTTTCTCTTTCAAAAGATTTTGGTTTGTTTTTTAAATTTGCTAAAGAGAAACAAAAAGAAGACGCTATCTGTAGTAGAAAGAAAATAATTTCTTATCTTTCAAAGTTAAATAGAATGATGTTAGGATTATTAAGACCAAACAAGTGGCAGCTGACAACCAGGAGACTGTGTGTTGTTATCATCGTTCTGCTTGTGACTCTGAGCAGCTCACTTAATCTCTCTGGACCTTGGTGTCTTCCCTGGTAAAGCACGTGTATGTACTGGGAGAAGGGGAAGACAACTGTGGGGAGGATTGACAGAAATGCTCTCTTAGGCCTCTTCTTACCTAGACATGCTTTGACTGAAACTCCCAAATTTCTCCCAGAGCATCTTAAAAGAAGCAGAATAATTTAATCATGAACATGTGGACCCCAGACACAGTGTGTATCCATTTAGATGCTTTTGGTTGCAACCAAAAGAAATCTAA
>NW_012117376.1:15348382-15352938 GCF_000951035.1 Colobus angolensis palliatus
CCAGGATGGTCTCGATCTCCTGACCTTGTGATCCGCCCGTCTCGGCCTCCCAAAGTGCTGGGATTACAGGCTTGAGCCACCGCGCCCGGCCTATATCTGTGGATTCTTAATGTCTTCACAAATGGGCCTCTATTTCTCCGTGATTCTCTTGGTTTTGCCATCCACCATGGGTATCTTCATCCTGTGCTTCAAGGCCACTTGACAGGTGACATCTACACATCACACTAGTTCAAAACAAGGAAGAACTTTTCTCCCCTCAACCATCAAACCAAAGTCCCAGGCTTTACTCCTGTTGGACCAGCCTAATGCCATACGCCCACTCTTCATCCAAATACTGACCAGAGAATAAGAAGGACTGATTGGCTCCAGTTAATTAAGGCTCAACTCTGGAGGTTAAGAGGGGTCAGCCCCACCCAAATCACAAGGCAAGGGATACTGGGAAGTTTGATGTTCTCATGTTACAACCACATTGCCCATGATCGAATTCTGGCTCTGCTTGCTGTATGTTATTGGGTAAATTGCCTTTGTCACGCATCCACTTCCTCATCTGTAAAATGAGATAATAATATGTATCTCAGAGGACTGTTGAAATAATTAAATAAAATAATATATGAAAAGCACTAAACATAGTTCCTGGCACAGAGTAAGTGTGACAGTGATGATGGTGTTGGAGATGATGAAATTGAAGAGGGTTAGGGGAGCACTGGCCCCAGTTTAGGAAGCAGATGAGCCGTAGGAATGTTATCTAGTCAGGAGCGTGCACGCCTGTCATGCTGAAAGCTTCTCTTTGATCTACTGCCCACGTCATACTTTTCCCTACCTCTGCTCTTTTTCCTCTTAGGTTTTTTTTCTGTAAGTACTTTCTTCCTCCTCCCCTGCCTCTCAACTTCCTCATCTTTAAAGGCCCAGCATAAGTGCCACCATATATTCAGTAGTTTAAAGCTGGGTGTGGTGGCTCTTACCTGCAATCCCAGCTACTTGGGAGGCCTAGGCAGGAGGATTGTATGAGCCCCGGAGTTTGAGACCAGCCTGGACAACATAGCAAGACCCTGTCTCTCAAAAAAAATAAACAGTTTTAAGAAAAAGCTTAGTTCAGTGACTTTGCATATATATAACCAAATCCCCCCTGAGCAGGATCAGTAATGGTTAAGAACTTAGCTTCCGGATTAGGCAGAGATGGGTTTGCCATTGGGTAACTTGGGAAGGTTATTCAACCTCTTTATGCCTTAGTTTCCTCATCTGTAAAACAGGGTCTTTTTGTTTGTTTGTTTTTTGAGACAGGGTCTCACTCTGTCACCCAAGCTGGAGTGCAGTGGTGCGATTTCAGCTCACTGCAACCTCCGCCTCCCATCTTCAAGGATTCTCCTGCCTCAGTTTCCTGAGTAGCTGGGACTATAGGTGCCTGCCACTGCACCTGGCTAATTTTTGTATTTTTAGTAGAGATGGCGTTTCACCATGTTGGCCAGGCTGGTCTTGAACTCCTGACCTCAGGTGATCTGCCCACCTCGGCCTCCCAAAGTGCTGGGATTACAGGCGTAAGCCACCACGCCCGGCCAAAATAGGGTCTTAATAGTACCTACTTCAGGCCGGGCGCGGTGACTCACGCCTGTAACCCCAGCACTTTGGGAGGCTGAGGTGGGTAGATCATGAAGTCAGGAGATCGAGACCGTCCTGCAACATGCTGAAACCCCGTCTCTACTAAAAATAAAAAAGAAAATTAGCTGGGCGTGGTGACACGTGCCTGTAATCCCAGCTACTCAGGAGACTGAGGCAGGAGAATCACTTGAACCAGGGAGTTGGAGGTTGCAGCAAGCCGAGATCATGCCACTGCCCTCCAGCCTAGCAACAGAGCAAGACTCTGTCTCAAAAAAAAAAAAAAAAGTACCTACCTCAGAGAGTTGTTGAGACAATGAAATGATGTAATGTATATAATGTCTATAAAGAGGTCAGTACAGTGCTAACTGTAAATAACGGATCTTAGTGGTTACTATTAGCCTCAGGAGAGCAAGGTCTGTGTGACAGTCTCGGCAGCAGTTACTGCTGTGCTGCACACATAGTAGCTGCTGGATAAACATTTGTTAATGGGCTGTGAGGAGTATGGATGGCTCTCTTTCCTCTTCACAGCCATCTCATCACCCTAGCAAAATAAATAAAAAACAACCCCCAGTCTTGGCAAAGGCAATGTAGCAAAGTAGTAGGTGCAAGATTCAGTGAGTGACGGCAGGGAGGATGAGGTGCTAAGGAGGGGTGGACAGGGTAGCAGATAACACATATCAGCAACAGGAAGCCAAGAGGAAGTCAGCAAGCGGCTGTTCTGTGTTCCCCCATCCAGCCAGCAAGTTCAGCTCCGGCAAGTCATTTGGTTCACCCGGTGATGAAATGGGGGTCAGCCAGTCTGTGGGCTTTCCACCTGTCACAGGACCCCACCTCGTAGGCTGTGGGGATGTGATGGAGGGTCAGAATCTCCAGGTAAGTGTCCCCAGCTCCCTTCCGTTTGCACTGCTTCTGCCGGCACCGTGACTTACTGATCACAAGTCTGATCCTGCACTCCCACAGTGGGGAAGCTGCATCAGAGCGGGTCTGGATTTGGTTATCAAGCCCCCAGCTCTGTCTTCCCTGAGCTTTTTCTTCCTCTTTCCAAACACTAGAAACATCCCAATAGACAGAGATAGTGTGTTCGTTTTCCACCTAGAGGAAAGGGGGGACTCTAGCTTTAGAGGGAGCTCGCAGATCCTCTCACCTTTCTTGAGGGCAGATGCCTGATGTTGGAAGGGTTTTAATCATATCAGAATCCGAGTGTGTGAGAGAAAGAGCCATAGGTGTGTGCCTTTGGCCTTGGACTCCCTGACCTAGGTAGGGGGACAGCTTCCTTTTCTCTCTCCTGCCTTGATCTGTTTTCCTCTCCTGCTTTGACTTCTGGACTGGTCCTCTATCAGGTCCTAGGACTTTTTAATTAATTAACTTATATATATGTATATATAGTAGAGACGAGGTCTTGCTATGTTGCCCAGGCTGATGTCTAACTCCTGGCCTCAAGCGACCCTCCTACCTCGGCTTCCCAAAGTGCTGGGATTACAGGCGTGAGCCACTGTGCCTGACTTAGTTCCTAGCCCTTTCTCTGCTAGCCCTCGACTTCCTGTCTCCCTTGAGAGGCACACACTTCCTAGTAACCCCTCACCTACTCCCATGTAAAATGAGTGTGCTGTTGCTTCCCAATGGCCGTCCTAGCAGAGTGGCCTGGATGAGCTACCACGGCCACCCTGTTCAGCACAAGAACTAATCTCTAACTCCTGGGGCTCCTCCAGGCTTAGGCTCAGTGCCAGATTTAAATCTTTAATTGTCCCAAACACTCAAATATTTTTGGTGCCCCCTCCCACAATGTAATTCAAAATACAGTTGGCTATTTGAAATAACGTAAGCTTTACATGTATTCTAAAAATCAAATTGCTTCTTTCCAGATTTCTGAATGTAAAATTCAGGTATGCTAATTGAAACTTAAGGTTCCCTGTTTTGCTGGTGCCCCAAACACCTGCTGAGTGTGGCTGTTGGGAAATCTAGCCTGGACTCCTTGCTCTGAGCAGCTGCTCTCTTCTTTCCTACAGGGGAGCTTCTTTCGACTCTTCTACCCCTGCCAAAAGGCAGAGGAGACCATGGAGCAGCCCCTGTGGATTCCCCGCTATGAGTACTGCACTGGCCTGGCCGAGTACCTGCAGTTCAATAAGCGCTGGGGGGGCTTGCTGTTCAACCTGGCTGTGGGTAAGGGCTGGCCTGACCTCTGCATGCTTTCCCAGTTGCTTGGTTTTGTTCCTGGGAGATCCCCAGGTGGACACAGTACCTTATAGCCTACAGTGTCCAGCCTTTTGTAAGGGGCATCCATTAGCCAGTGTAGTGTGGAGAATTGGGAGAGAATTACATATGAAAGAGCTTTGGTGATTGAGTTAGACTTCCCTGGATTCAAATCCAGACTTTACAATTTACTAGCCATGGGGTTTGGGCAAGTTACTGAACCTGTCTAAATACCTGCCTCTGGGGGTTTGTAGTACGGGATGTACGTAAAGCCTCTAGTGCAGTGCTTGGGACATAGAATGTGTTCCATAAATGGCACCGATTCCTCATTTATTCAGCATGTATCAATTCCTACTCTGTGCCAGCTATTGTGTGTATCAAAGAAAGGTTCTTAACTATCAAGGAGCATACAGTATCCTGCAGTTTTCCCTCCAGTCACCCCTCTTCTGAGTAGGGTAACTGTGAGTCATCCACTTCCCCCAAAGGCCCCACACCTAGGAATTCCACCCAGTACCTTGGCATCTCAGCAGTTTACCCCAGAATTCAGTACTGCCACTTTGGACTTAGCTTCCCATTTTCTTTCTTTCTTTCTTTTTTTTTTTTTTTGTGAGATGGAATCTTGCTTTTGTCACCCAGGCTGGAGTGCAATGGCACGATCTCAGCTCACTGCAACTTCCGCCTCCCAGGTTCAAGTGATTCTCCTGCCTCAGCCTCCCAAGTAGCTGGGATTATAGGAGCCCGCCACCACGCCCAGCTAATTTTTGTATTTT
>NW_012117376.1:15353182-15354172 GCF_000951035.1 Colobus angolensis palliatus
TCTCGGCCTCCCAAAGTGCTGGGATTACAGGCTTGAGCCACCGCGCCCGGCCTAATTTTTGTGTTTTTAGTAGAGACAGGATTTTGCTTGGCCAGGCTGGTCTCGATCTCTTGCCCTTGTGATCCACCCACCTTGGCCTCCCAAAGTGCTGGGAATATAGGCATGAGCCACCGCGCCTGGCTTAGTTTCCCATTTTCTATTGTGTTCACTCTTCCTATGGAAGAAAGGGAGAAAAAATAGGTGATTGACTGCCCTGAGCTGCTCAGGGGCCGATGGTGATTGTCCAGAGGGGAGAAACACATGTCCCCACCCATACTTATACTCAGGTTGCCCTTGGGATAACAGCTTTGGGGCAGCCAGATATGCTATAGCCCATGTCTCTGTTAGGATCTTGTCGCCTGCCTGTTAGCTGGAATGGCCCCTTTAAGACAAAGGACTCTGGATACCCCTTGATCATCTTCTCCCATGGCCTAGGAGCCTTCAGGTAAGAACTCCTTTCCCCCAGACCATGCCATGCTCCTTGCCTGGTGACAGCTGCTTAGTTTTAGCTTATTTCAAAGGGCAAAAAAAAAAAAGACATTTCCATCTACTAGCTGTCTTCTCTCCCATCTGCTTTGTCCCATAGCATTGGGTTCACCTTCTCCGGAAGGCCTTTTTCAAGTCCTTTTCACCTTGTGGAGCCTTTCGGCAGCCTTCACATGCTTCACTTCTCATGGTCCAGTATTTATATAAATATACACTTTTAGCTTTCCTCCTATGTAATAGCCCAGAAATGCTAGAACGAGCATGAGCTTTGTGATCAGAGCATCTTTTATTTATTTTATTTTTATTTTTTCAGACAGAGTCTCACTCTGTTGCCCAGGCTGGAGTGTAGTGGCATGATCACAGCTCATTGCAGCCTCAACCTCCTGGGCTCAAGCAATGCTCCTGCCTCAGCCACCAAGTAGCTGGCATGTACCACCATGCCTGGCTATTTTTAATTTTTTTTTT
>NW_012117376.1:15354807-15357729 GCF_000951035.1 Colobus angolensis palliatus
TGGGCTCAAGCAATGCTCCTGCCTCAGCCACCAAGTAGCTGGCATGTACCACCATGCCTGGCTATTTTTAATTTTTTTTTTTTTTTTTTGCAGAGACGAGGTCTCACTGTGTTGCCCATGCTGATCTCGAATTCCTGAGCTCAAGTCATCCTCCCGCCCCAGCCTCCCAAAAGTGCTAAGATTACAGGCGTGAGCCATTGTGCCCCACCAAGAGTAATTTATTTAACATGAGAGTCCACTCTGTGTGTGGCACTCGCCACCATGTCTGGGCAATTTTTGTATTTTTTTGCAGAGGACAGGTTTCACTGTGTTGCCCATGCTGATCTCGAATTCCTGAGCTCAAGTCATCCTCCCGCCCCAGCCTCCCAAAAGTGCTGAGATTACAGGCGTGAGCCATTGTGCCCCACCAAGAGTAATTTATTTAACATGAGAGTCCACTCTGTGTGTGGCACTCGCGTAGTAGTGAATAAGACAGACTTGCTCCCTGCACGTGTGGGGCCAGCAGCCTAACTTGCAAATCTCAGCCATATCCCTTGTGTGCTATGTGAGCCTGGGAAGGTTGTATAATTCTCTGAACTTAGATTCCGTCATCTGTCAAAGACGAATGCTGCTCCCACAGGGCGGTTTGTGAGGATTCAGTTCGATTGACACCTACCAGGTTCCCATCCTTGTCGGTTCTCCTCTCACTTTCTCTACATGGAGGGATATGATGGTGGTGAACTGTAGGATCTCTTTTACCAGACCTGGGGAAACTTTGGCCTAAGTTTCATTATTCATTTAGAATTCTTCCCATGAATTCTGATTTCTGCACCTTGGTATGTTATATAGCTTAATAACTATAGTACATGTGTTCCTATTTAAGCTTTTGAATTTTCTCTCTGTCTGTTCATCCATCAACATATATGTCTAGTTTAGGTCCCAGAATGTTGCACATCTCAAAGTCATCTGTTTTTGCCTCCTAGCCCCCAAACCATTGTCCACACTGTGGCCACGGAGATCTTTTTTTTTTTTTTTCTGAGACGGAGTCTCGCTCAGTCGCCTTAGTTGCTGAGGTAGGGGAATTGCTTGAGCCATTGATCATGCCCAGTCATGCAGTGGCATGATCTCTGCTCACTGCAACCTCAGCCTTCTGGGTTCAAGCAATTCTCCTGCCTCAGCCTCCGAGTAACTGGAATTACAGGCACCCACCACCATGCCTGGCTAATTTTTGTAGAGACGGGGCTTCACCATGTTAGCCAGACTGGTCTTAAACTCCTGACCTCAGGCAATCCATCTGCCTCAGCCTCCCAAAGTACTAGGATTAAAGGCATGAGCCACCGCGCCCAGCAGGGAGATCTATTTTTTTTTTTTTTGAGACGGAGTCTCACTCTGTCACCCAGGCTGGAGTGCAGTGGCCGGATCTCAGCTCACTGCAAGCTCCACTTCCCAGGTTCACGCCATTCTCCTGCCTCAACCTCCTGAGTAGCTGGGACTACAGGCGCCTGCCACCATGCCCAGCTAGTTTTTTGTATTTTTAGTAGAGACGGGGTTTCACCGTGTTAGCCAGGATGGTCTCGATCTCCCGACCTCGTGATCCACCTGCCTCAGCCTCCCAAAGTGCTGGGATTACAGGCGTGAGCCACCGTGCCTGGCAGGGAGATCTATTTTAAAACGAAATATGATCTTGTCATTCTAGCACTCAAAGCAGTGCCCAGCATATAATAGGTACTCAATAAATATTTGTTGAGTGAATGAATGAATGTGTCTTCCCACTTAAAAGTTTTTGGCTGGGCATGGTGGCTCATGCCTGTAATCCCAGCACTTTGGGAGGCCGAGGCGGGTGGATCACCTGAGGTTGGGAGTTCGGGACTAGCCTGACCAACATGGAGAAACCCTGTCTCTACTAAAAATACAAAAAATTAGCTGGGTGTGTGGTGGCACACACCTGTAATCCCAGCTACTTGGGAGGCTGAGGCAGGAGAATTGCTTGAACTTGGGAGGTGGAGGTTGCAGTGAGCCAAGATCGTGCCATTGCACTTCAGCCTGGGCAACAAGATCAAAACTCCATTTCAAAAAAAGAAAAAAAAT
The DNA here is from genome assembly GCF_000951035.1 of Colobus angolensis palliatus. Taxonomy (NCBI): domain Eukaryota; kingdom Metazoa; phylum Chordata; class Mammalia; order Primates; family Cercopithecidae; genus Colobus; species Colobus angolensis. The sequence goes on from NW_012117376.1 coordinate 15,356,875, forward strand.
TAATAGCTCTTTGAACTTAATTCAGTTCTTTTCATGGTCTTACCTCGATGTAGGTCCAAGACACAGTTTCCAGGCCTGTTCTTTGCTCTTTGTCCCACTGTAGCTCTCCAGACAAAATGGCCTTCTTTCACTTACTGAAAGGCACTGCATTATTTCCTGCCTCGCTGTCTTCATCTGTGCTGTGCTTTGTGGCTGATCTTTTTGCCTGGACTATTCACTGTTCTGCTGTTCTCTTCCTCTTCCCCCTTTCTGTCTTTTCCTGCTAATTCCAGATTACCTTTAAGATCTTAGTTTGGATGTCATTGTCCTAGGAACACCCATCCTGACATCTATATTATATTAGGTTAATTTTTCCAGAATGTGCTTTCATAAGACAATCTATACTTCTCAGCGTTTAACATAATGCAATGAATTAATTACTTGTGTAATTATTCTTTAATGCCTGTCTTCTTCACTAGATTGTAAGCCCTCTGAAGGCAGAGACCACATCTATCCTCTATTGCTCCGGCTTCTAGGACAGTGCCTGGAAAGTAGTTGTTTGCCCATAAGTATTTATTGAATGAATACAAGGGCGTACTGTGCTAGGTTCTCATTCATTCAGCAGACATCTGTGGAGCACCTGCTCTGTGCCAGCCTGTTGGCATGAGAGGAAGGTGGGACATACCAAGATTAACAAATCAAGGAAATTGCATCTGCTAGAGGAGCAGGAGCAAAGACTCCCGTAACTGTAGCCCATGGCAGAAAGTGGAGAGTAAACATGGAGATGAGGTTAGAAAGGCAAGTAGGTGGTTTTTTGTGTTTTTTTGTGTTTTTTTTTTTTTTGTTTTTGAGATGGAGTCTCGCTCTGTCGCCCAG
>NW_012117376.1:15358989-15370401 GCF_000951035.1 Colobus angolensis palliatus
AAGAAGAAATCTCTCTGGCTCTGAAGTCCAGATCATTGCCTTCCCTGGAAAAGTAGGAGAAGGTGAAAAGGAACTTAAGAACCTGATCTCCCTGTATCAATTAGAAAGTGGGCAAGTTGTATTTAACAGAAAACTCCCAAGTAATAGTGACTTAAATACGGTAATGTTTATTTCTCTCTCAAGTGAAAGGAAGCCAGAGGTAAACAGTTAAGGTTGATATGGTAGTTCCACAAGATGGCTGCTAGCAGAGCATGGTTGGAATAAGGGCGAAGACTCGGCTGTTCTTTTGATCCTTTTTCCTTGTTCCTTTCTGAATCTCCAGGACTTTGTATTCAGCCTTCTGCATGGAGCTGGCCTCACGTGGCTTTGTGGTTGCTGTGCCAGAGCACAGGTGAGGGATAAGCCGTCATGGATTGGGTGCCTGCAGTGAGCTAGGATAGAGGCTAGTCCCCTAGCAATGTACTATTTCTAACCCTTTCGACAACCATGCAAGCCAGCATTATACCCCTTTTAAAGAAGAGAAAACCAGGGTTTAAAGGTGTTAAATAATTTGCCAAAAGTGACACAGCTGAGTTGGAATTCAAACCCAGGTCTGTCTCTAAAATCCGTATTTTTTCCACTTTCCTATGCATGCCCCAGATCTCCTTCCCTACTAGCCAAAGGGTGATCTAGAGCCTTCTGGATGAAAGGGAGGCTTTGGTAAAGGGGAAAAATAAGCTCAAGAATGTTTTCTGGTTTCTCTCTGATGATGTGTGTATTTCAGGGACCGGTCAGCGGCAACCACCTATTTCTGCAAGCAGGCCCCAGAAGAGAACCAGCCCACCAATGAATCGCTGGAGGAGGAATGGATCCCTTTCCGTCGAGTTGAGGAAGGGGAGAAGGAATTTCATGTTCGGAATCCCCAGGTAAGTTTGTGCCAGTTGGGGAAGGAGAGTTAATGAGTCTGTCCTCTCCCTACTATATTTGATAGCAAGACTTTTAGTTAACCCTCTTTTGAAATGTCAGTCATAGTGGGTCTGAGTTTGCCACATCAGTGGAAATACATAGGATATTAATCAGGACTCTTGCAATTGCTGTGACAGAAACCCCACTTAGGTTTACTTAGGCAAAAAAAGGGAATGATGAGCTCATATAAATAGACTTATATGAGGAAGAGCAGGACAATTGGAACCAGACTTGAATGCCGTCAGGATTTGTTCTTCATCCTCATTTCTGTCTCTCTGTTGGTTGGTGGGTCTCATCTTCAAACTGGCCTACTTTCCAAGGTTAGAACCATAAGTTTTTTTTTTTTTTGAGACGGGGTCTTGCTTTGTCACCCAGATTGGAGTGCAGTGGCATGATCATGGCTCACTGCAGTCTCAATCTTCTGGGCTCAAGAGATCTTCCTACCTCAGCATCTTGAGTAGCTGGGACTACAGGCATGTACCACTATGCCCAGCTACTTTGTTTTAATTTTTATTTTTTTGAGACACAGTCTTACTCTATCACCCAGGCTAGAGTGCAGTGGCACCACCATGGCTCAATAGCAATGTTATCTCCTAGGCTCAAGTGACCCTCCCACCTCAGCCTCCCGAGTAGCTAGGACTATAGGCACATACCACAACACAATTTTTTTTTTAGTAGAGATGGGGTGTTATGTTTCCCAGGCTGGTCCCAAACTCCTGAGCTCAAGCTGTCCTCCCACTGTGGCCGCCCAAAGTGCTGGGGTTATAGGTGTGAGCCATGGCACCCAGTCAGAACCACAGCTCTTGACAGCTCTGACCTTGTGTGTGTTCAGCCTTGTCACCCATGAGAATAGGACTGTGTTTGAGTTGATCCCTCAGTCCCCTACCTTGGTGCCAAACTGCAGTTTGAAAAATCCTGGAGAGGGATTCCAGGCCTGGGGAGAAGTAACAAAATGGGAAGTTCCCACCAGAAATGCATTGTTTGATTGGGGGTGGGAAGGCCATCCTCAAAAGGCAGGGTTAACAGGAGAAGGAAGCGGGGTAAGTGCTTGGGAGACAAAAACAATAGATGCCTGATGTAAATGGGCAGTGGAATCCAGTACTGGATTGCTAATAACAGCACTCTTAATTCCTTTTGTTTTTAAAATGCTTTCATGTACATCATCTCATTGGATCCTTCTGACAGCCCTGTGGTTAGGTAGGTAGAGTCGGAACAACAGGGCCGAGTCTGTTATGCTGTTGGGCAGTGCTTATGTGAGCTGCAAGGTAGCTGAGCCTTTCTCAGGATGTGGCGCCCAAGATGCTTGCTGAGGCATGGGTGGGCAGACTATCTGTGCATTCTTCCTTGGCTCTGTGTGTGAGGGAGATTCTCGCTGGACAGTTGCAGAGTGTTCCAGTCTCACTGGGGCTGTCTTTGTTGCAGGTGCATCAACGGGTAAGCGAGTGTTTACGGGTATTGAAGATCCTGCAAGAGGTCACTGCTGGGCAGACTGTCTTCAACATCTTGCCTGGTGGCTTGGATCTGATGACTTTGAAGGTATGAAAGCAATTGATATGACCTAGAGCCCAGTATTCAGGGCTTTCTTGGTTACAAGTAACAGAAACCTAACTAACTGGTATAAACCAAAAGAGAATTGATTGGCTCATATAACTACCAAGAAGACCAAAGGCCAACTTTAGGCCAGTGTAGTTAGACCCAGGGTCTTAGACATTATCATCAAAGCCCTGGCACTCTTCTCTCCCCTCTCCTGGCTCGGTTTCTCTGTGTATATGTGGTTTTCTCACTGGACTCTCTCCTTTAGGCAAGAAAGGTGGTCGCTAGCAGTTCAAGCCTGCACATCAACTTACAGCTCCAGGTTTTTTGCTTTTTTTTTTTTGGAGACAAAGTCTCGCTCTTGTCCCCAGGTTGGAGTGCAATGGCGCAATCTTGGCTTACCGCAACCTCCGCCTCCTGGGTTCAAGCGATTCTCCTGCCTCAGCCTCCCGAGTCACTGGGATCACAGGCGCCTGCCACTACACCTGGGTAATTTTTGTATTTTTACTAGAGACAGAGTTTCACCATGTTGGCCAGGCTGGTTTCAAACTCCTGACCTCAGGTGATCTGCCCACCTCGGCCTCCCAAAGTGCTTGGATTACAGGCATGAGCCACCACGCCCGGCCTCAGCTCCAAGTTTAAAAAGAAAAGAGACTGTCTTAGCTTCCACTAATCTGGGAAAGCTGTGACCCTATGTGGGTCTTATGCCCCTCTGGGCCAGTCCCTGTATCAGAGGGAGAGGGTATTCCGATTGGCCTGCCTAGGTTACATTCCCACTTCTGGGTCAGCTGATTGACCACCCACAAGGCCAGATGGATGGTGGGGAGAAGATTCGGGCTACTGAGCAGCAAACATCCTGTGTCCACTGCAGGCTCAGTCCTTCCTTTGAGGGAATCCCAAGAACCCTCCCAGGAAGGTATAAAACCATCCTGGCCATGAAATTTGGTGCTTATGAAGATACATTATTTATGCCCCACCCCCACCCAATCTTTTTTTGTCCATAATTTCAAAAGTCATTCAGGCTGTATTCAGAGAACCAAGAAATTTCATAAAAGCATGAAGAAAAATGAAAAACCTTTTTCGATATTTTGATATTTTTCCTTCCAGTTATTTTTACATGTATTAATATGTGTATATATATTTTTTACACAATTATGTTATCATTTAATACAAGCTGTTTTGTGGCCTTATTTTCATTTAGCAAGAGAGTATGAGTATCTTCTTATGCCAATTAATATTTTTCTATGGCATGATTTAAAAATAAATTTGTTAGAGACGGGATCTTGCTATCTGCCCAGGCGGGACTCAAATGCTAAGGCTTAAGCAATCCTCCTGTATAGCTTGACTTTTACTATTTATTTTTATTTATTTAATTTTTTTGAGACAGGGCCTCACTCTGTCACCAAGGCTGGAGTACAGTGGTGTGATCACCACTCAGTGTAGCTATCGCAGTCTCCCAAGTAGCTGGGACTACAGGCACCCGCCACCACGCCAGCTAATTTTTTGTATTTTGTAAAGATGGGGTTTCACCATGTTTCCCAGGCAGGTGTCAAACTCCTGGGCCCAGGCAATCCACCTGCCTCGGCCTCACAAAGTGTTGGGATTACAGGTGTGAGCCACTGCACTCAACTGCATGATTTTTAATAGCCATGTCATATTGTATTGTATGAATAAGAATGGTGTGTGTGTGTGTGTGTGTGTATAAAAAATACGGCCAGGTGCAGTGGCTCACACCTGTAACCCCAGCATTTTGGGAGGCTGAGGTGGGCAGATCACAAGGTCAAGAGATTGAGACCATCCTGGCCAACATGGCAAAACCCCGTCTCTACTAAAAATACAAAAATTAGCTGGGCATATAGTCCTGGCTACTCAGGAGGCTGAGGCAGGAGAATCACTTGAACCCATGGGTCAGAGGTTGCAGTGAGCTGAGATTGCACCATTGCACTCCAACCTGGTGACAGAGCGAGACTGTCTCAAAAAAAAAAACTTATATATTTACAATTACTGCTTTATGAGACTTGGTATTTTAAGAGCTCCTCCCACAAACTTATGCAGTAAGCATTTGTACCTCTTTACCTAGAAAGAAACCAAGGATCAAAAAGGCTAAGTACCCAAGATTACCCAGCTAAGTAAGTGGTAGAATCAAACATGAAATTGGGGCTTTTTGATTCTACAGCCTATGCTGTGTGCCCCAAATGTATATTTTAGAATGTATATTTTATTTTATTTTATTTTTTTTTGAGACGGAGTCTCGCTCTATCGCCCAGGCTGGAATGCAGTGGCCGGATCTCAGCTCACTGCAAGCTCCGCCTCCCAGGTTCATGCCATTCTCCTGCCTCAGCCTCCCGAGTAGCTGGGACTACAGGCGCCCGCCACCTCGCCCGGCTAGTTTTTTGTATTTTTTAGTAGAGACGGGGTTTCACCGTGTTAGCCAGGATGGTCTCGATCTCCTGACCTCGTGATCCGCCCATCTCGGCCTCCCAAAGTGCTGGGATTACAGGCTTGAGCCACCGCGCCTGGCCTTTAGAATGTATATTTTAAAGGCTTTGGTAATATTCTCCAGGAAGAAGCAATCTACCTGCATGCCCAGTAGGTAAGACAGACCCTGGAATCTAGAGTGCTTTACCAACTACAGTGTTCATGTCATCAACCTGCATGAGAGTCAGAGGTGCCCCGGACACTGAGGTCCAGGCCTGCATGCTTGTGAGCCTGAGAAAGACACTGGTAAGCCAGGCTCACGTCTGTAATCCCAACAGTTTGGGAGGCTGAGTCAGGTGGATCACTTGAGCCCAGGAGTTCAATACCAGCCTGGTCAACATGGCGAAACCCCATCTCTAGTAAAAATACAAAATTCAGGTCGGGCGTGGTGGCTCACGCCTATAATCCCAGCACTTTGGGAGGCTGAGGCAGCCTGACCACCTGAGGTCAGGAGTTCAAGACCAGCCTGGCCAATATGGTGAAACCCCATCTCTACTAAAAATACAAAAAACTTAGCTGGGCGTGGTGGCAGGCACCTGTGATCCCAGCTACTTGGGAGACGGAGGCAGGAGACTTGCTTGTACCTGGGAGGTGGAGATTGCAGTGAGCTGAAACCACTTAGCCTGAGCAACAAGAGCAAAACTCCATCTCAAAAAAAAAAAAAAAAATTTTAGCTGGGCGTGGTGACATGTGCCTATAGTTCCAGCTACTCGGGAAGCTGAAGCACGAGAATTGCTTGACCTTGAGCCTAGGAGGTGGAGGTTGCAGTGAGCCAAGATCGTGCCACTGCACTGCAGCCTGGGTGACAAAGTGAGACTCTATCTCAAAAAAAAAAAAAAAATTGGGAAATGGCAGGCTACAGTCCAGTTAAATCAGTTAAGAGGGTAGCCTTCTGGGGGAAATACAGCATAAAAAAAAAAGCTAAGTACATTTTCATCTATCAAATTGAGTAAGATCCAAAAATTGATTACTCACTCTGTTAACAAAGTTGTGGGCAAGTAGATATTCTCCTACATTGCTGGTGAGAACACAAATCGTCCCATGGAGAGCATTTGGCCATTGATATCATCAGCAGTACAAATGCATATGTTTCTTTGACCCAGTAATTTCCAGTTTGGGGAATTTATCCTACAAATAAATACCTGCACACATGCAGCATAATAGATGGACAGTGTTATTCATTCCAGTGTTTGTTATGGCAAAAGTTTGATAGTAATCTAAACGTTCACCAGTGAGGGAACTGGTTCAATTATGGGACAGTGGATGTGTTTGCTTGGTTAATGCTAATTGCTAGACTGTGTAAACCCCACATTTCAGTGGCTTAACACAGTATTTCTCTCCTACATAAAGTATTTCTCTCCTACATAAAGTTCAATATGGGTGCTCCTGTATAAGAGGCAACTCAGGGATCCCTGCTTCTTTTATACTTTCTTATGGCTCTACCCTCTCACAAAATTTGTGAATCCCAAATTTGTTGTTTGCATTAAGTCAACAGAATGGGAAAGGGCGTAGAGGTTTGTATGAGACAATTTATGGACCAGGTCTGGAAGTAGAGATAGCACTTTTGCTCACATTCTGTTCGCTAGAACAATCACAAGTCCTTGTCTAATCACTGGGAAATAGTTTAGCTGTGAGACCAGGAAGAAGAGGAAAAGATTTGGTGATCAGCTAGCTGTCTGTCCCATGGCCAAGTCGCTGTGAAAAAGGATGTGGAAACTCTTTATGTACTAATGTTGTTATGTACAAAAAGATACACCGCCGCGTGTATGAAAAGAGGGAAAGTGTATATTCATGTTGACTTATGAATATAAGCAGTCTCCTCAGGGACACGTAAGAAACTGTTACCTGTTTGGAGGTAGGTGGCGGGCAATCATGTAGAGAAAAACAGGGTAAGTAGGAGACTTCTTTGTATACCTCTAATTTTAGAGGTATATGAATATATTAACCTGTTTTTTTTAAATGCTGAAGAAGCCATCCAACCAAGATGCTGATCTGAAGGTACTGAGTGAAGGGGGAGGATTTAGGTACAAAGCCTTGGAATAGACACTGGGGAGAGCAGAGCAAAAGTTCAGAGCAGAGGCTGGGCCGTAGAGCCTGGAGAGGCCTCCTGAGCCCCTTAGCAAGCAGCTGCAGTGGCTTTTTATATAACCATACCCTGAAGGCTTCTGGGGATGACCAGAAATAGATATGTGTGGAGCATGTTAGCGTGCACAGACTCACTCTTCCCTTGACTTTGTATAAAAATCACGACAGATATCCAGAGAGGAAGGAGAACCTGCACTGGCTTCTGCACAAGCAGTCTTTGCTCCAGAGCACAATGGTTGGGCATCAGGAGCATCCCTGTTTCACCCTCAGTTTAGTCCGTGTGTCATGGACCCTTGGACCAGTTTATAAGGTGGAGATTCTGGAGGATGGAGGAGGCTCTTATTCTGAACATGCTCATAAACCGATGGGTCAATGTGGAATCTGACCATTTTGAGCCATTCATTTCTTCATAGATGGTTTTTTTTTTTTTTGAGACAGGGTCTCACTCTGTAACCCAGGCTGGAATGCAGTGGTGCAATCATGGCTCACTGCAGCCTCAACCTCCTGAGCTCAAGCAGTCCTCTCACCTCAGCCTCCTGAGTAGCTGGGATCATACGTGTACACCACCATGCCCAGATAATTTTTGTACTTTTTTGTAGAGACAAGGTTTTGTCATGTTTGAGCCCTGGCTGGTCTCAAACTCCTAAGCTCAAGCAACCCGCCCGCCTTGGCCTCCCAGAGTGTTGGGATTACAGGCATGAGCCACCACGCTTGGCCTATTCATAGATATTTGAATGTCTACCCTGGTCCACTATTGTTAGGTAGTGAGATTACAAAAGTAAACATGAAAAGTATGGTTTTCACAATTCCTGCCTACACAAGGCTGTTCATTCTAAGGATTGCTTGACTGTTGCCCCTTCCATAGGCAAGAGATTCTTGATAGTGTGGTGTTGGTGGACTCACTTGCTGTATTGTGCCTTTGGCCTCGTTGCATCACATTTCTTCCTCTTGCTCCTGATGAATTCCTAAAGAAGCAGTCCTGAGTTTCTGACTTGGCTAAGTTCTCCGCTTTCCTCAGGGCAACATTGACATGAGCCGTGTGGCTGTGATGGGACATTCATTTGGAGGGGCCACTGCTATTCTGGCTTTGGCCAAGGAGATCCAATTTCGGTGAGTTTCCTAGTAGTGTTGCTGTGCTTAGCTCCATACACCATTTATTCATTTAGCAAGTATTTGTTACACAAGTACTATATTCTTGGCATTGTTTAGGGACTGAGGATTCAGTGGTTAAACAAGAAAACAAGATCTCTGATTTCATGGGATTATATTATTGTGGGAGGAGACAGACTAGTGAAAAAGCCAACAGATAATAAAATCCCCGTGACCAAAGTGCAATGAAGAAAAATAAGGCTGAGCATGATGGCTCACTCCTGTAACCCCAGATCTTTGGGAGGCTGAGGCAGGAGGATTGCTTGAAGCCAAGAGTTTGAGATCAGCCTAGGAAACATCACAAGACCCCGTCTCTATAAAAAATTTTAAAAAGGGAAAAACAAAACTTAGCCAAGTGTTATAATGCATGCCTGGAGTTCCAGCTACTTTGAAGGCTGAGGCAGGGGGATCACTTGAGCCCAGGAGTTCGAGGTTACAGTGAGCGCTGACCGCACCACTTTCAGCCTGGGCAATAGAGCAAGACCCTGTCTCAAAAAAAACAGAGAAAAGAAAACAGGCTGATATGTCTCTGAGAAAGTGAAACCAAGACTGGAAAGGCAAAGAAGCCAGCTGTGTGAAGATCTAGAGGAAGATCTTTCCAGCCAGCAGGAATAGCTAATGCAAAGGCCCTGCGGTGGAAAAAAGCTTTTTGTGTTAGGGTGGGAGGAGCAGAGTGAGTGAGGGGGAGGCAATTTAGGCTGTGATCAGAAAGAGAAGCCGGGGCTAGATCACGAGGTCGTTTGGCCAGGGTAAGGAGGTGTAGATTTTATTCTAAGTATGATGGGAAACTGTTGAAGATTTTCAACAGAGAAATATCAGTCTTACATTTTAAAAGATCCTTCTGGCTACTATGTGAAGAATGGATTGTAGCAGGACAAGACTAAAAGCCTAGAGGCTCATTAGAGAGATGCTATTTCAGAGTCAACATGAGAGATGATAAATTTACATCAGGATTGAGATAGTGGGATGGAGAGAAGTGACTGGAGTCAGGATATGTTTTAGAGTTTTCAGGACTTGGTCATGTGGGAGGTGAAGGAAAGAGAAGAAATCCAGGTTTTTAGTTTTATTTTTTTCCCTTTGAGACAGGGTCTTGCTCTATTGCCCTATGCTGGAGTGCAGTGGGACAGTCAGCTCCCTGCAGCCTCAACCTCTAGGCTCAAGTGATTCTCCTGCCTCAGCCTCTCAAATAGCTGGGACTACAGGTACATGCTACCATGCCCTGCTAATTTTTTAATTTTTCTTTTAAGAGATGGTGTCTTGCTCTATTGCCCAGGCTAGTCTTAAACTCATGGGCTCAAGTGATCCTCCTGCCTCAGCCTCCCAAAGTGCTGGGATTACCGGGATGAGCCATCATGCCCAGCCCAAGGTTTTTCATTTGTGTATCTATTATTTGAGTGGAAGATGATTGTCTTTTATTGAGATGGAGAAGAACAGAGGAGCATTTCAGGGGTCTGAGGAGGGAAATGGCTAAATCTTAAGGCCATAATATTGCCCTTGGTGACATGGTTTTGCTGTTGGCACCAAGGAGGCTTTTCTTGACCTCACATAGAACCTTGTGCAATCGGGGCACTAAGCTATATTGTTTTGCCACGTTGTCTGTTCTGTCTTCCCTGCTGGACTGAGAGCTCCTTGAGAGCAAGAACACTCATTTATGCCTATATCCAAAGCACATAGTAGACACTCAATGAATATTGAATGAATGAATAATTAAATGAATGAAATGCCATTCTATGAAACTCAGGTCAGTCACCTGAGAGTAGATCCTGGAGAAGAGGGAGATCTGATCCTTGTTCTCAGGGAGTTTGAAATCTAGAAGGGCTGGATGCGGTGGCTCACGCCTGTAATCCCAGCACTTTGGGAGGCCGAGGCGGGCGGATCACAAGACCAGGAAATTGAGACCATCGTGGCTAACACGGTGAAACCCCGTCTCTATAAAAATACAAAAAATTAGCCTGGCGTAGTGGCGGGCACCTGTAGTCCCAGCTACTCGGGAGGCTGAGGCAGGAGAATGGCGTGAAACCCGGGAGGCGGAGCTTGCAGTGAGCCGAGATCTCACCACTGCACTCCAGCCTGGGCGACGAGCGAGACTCCGTCTCAAAAAAAAAAGAAATCTAGAAGGATCTTTGGTGAAAAGTAAAAGTGATCCCTATCTAAGATTCTAACTGAAGGCCATGGGCCCTGCTACCCCCTTCCTGGCTTTCTGAGCCTTTACCCCACCAGAGGGAGGAACTCCACCCTTCCCTCCACCACCCTAACTATTCTTACCTGGGATTCCTCATGGCAACTCCAAATGTCTGGTCCTGTTCCAGGTGTGCAGTGGCTCTGGATGCTTGGATGTTTCCTCTGGAACGTGACTTTTACCCCAAGGCCCGAGGCCCTGTGTTCTTTATCAATACTGAGAAATTCCAGACAATGGAGAGTGTCAATTTGATGAAGAAGATATGTGCCCAGCATGAACAGTCTAGGATCATAACCGTTCTGTGAGTAAACCACAAGGTCGTGATCCCAGTGCCCTCTCCATTTGCCATTCGCTGTGGTGCCCTTAACTTCTGGATTACCCAGAACTTTCTACCCATTAGTAGGATACCTGAATACTTCCCGAATTGCAAAGAATTTAGAATTTTCTGTCTGTCCTCTTCTCCACTAAGCTCCATCTACAGTGACTTATTCCATAGTTTATCTGACTTTATGACAGGATTTACCTAGTGCTTTCTGAAAAAGGGCATTATGGGATTGCGTGTTGGAAAGGAAGTGGCGTGGGTCTGGGTGAGTTCCAGAGATTACTAGCCTCATTTGGGAATTTTATTGGGTCATTGGAAGAGTGTGAATATGGTAGACCTTTGATATTCACCAGACACATTTCTAGAGACCTTCATGAATACCAGAATCACAGATCACTGTTAACATCTGTTGTCTTCCATAAACCATCTATATTCTGGTCAAGAGAAGCCACATTTTCTTCACTTCCATCATCAGCACTATCAGTTGGTTTCCTTTTGGGAGCCATTTTTCACAGGGAAAAAAACATTTTTAGTGACTTTAAGAAATGTTCCACATGTAGGAGGTGATATTGAGCCACAGATGTCAGGCTGAGATCTCACGGACTGCTCTTGCCCTGCAGTCGAGCCCATAAACCATCTATATTCTGGTCAAGAGAAGCCACATTTTCTTCACTTCCATCATCAGCACTATCAGTTGGTTTCCTTTTGGGAGCCATTTTTC
>NW_012117376.1:15370451-15378528 GCF_000951035.1 Colobus angolensis palliatus
TTCCATCATCAGCACTATCAGTTGGTTTCCTTTTGGGAGCCATTTTTCACAGGGAAAAAAACATTTTTAGTGACTTTAAGAAATGTTCCACATGTGGGAGGTGATATTGAGCCACAGATGTCAGGCTGAGATCTCACGGACTGCTCTTGCCCTGCAGTCGAGCCCAGGAGCACACAGGATTCAGGGATCCATCTGGTTCCTATTTCAGCAGAATGGCAAGTGACTGCATGCCGTGGACCTTTGGAGTCACTGGGTAGTTGAAATGCCAAATCTAGAGCCCTTGAGCACTGGGGCCGGCAGCATGGCCGGTGACTTCTTCCCTTGCTCATCTTGGTCCCGGCCCTCTTTCCTAGGGCCACCCCTCCTCCTTCAGTTAGGTTTCATGGCAGTGGACACTGCCTGAATGCTTCCCCAGGTCAGATTCAGGATAATTGTGACCAGGAGGGAAGGGAGGTGAGGCCAGTTGGGAAGGGGTCACTCAGGGGACTTAACACCTGGCAAGGTATCATTTATTCAACAGAGTGCTGGATACTCAAGTATCCCATATATTATTCTATATACCTTTTTGTGTGCCTTAACTAATGCATTTTTTAAAGTCAGTTTTTCTGTGATATCAAATACTTTAGCATTTAAATTCTCTTTCTCTCACTGAATTTACTAGTGAATTCAGTTATGAATAATTTAGCCCAAAATTAACCTAGTGAGGATTTTACCTGCAAATTAAATGTATTTAGTGCCAAAGGACTTAAGGTCTAACCCAGAAACCCCCTTTTACAAAGCACTTACTCTTACTTTTCTGACTTTTTAAATAAAGCCAAGTAATTCCTTTTCCCTCTTCACTCTGTGGTACAGTTCTGAAGAATAACTTAATTTGTTTTGTGAATGGTTTGAAATTCACGGGGCAAAAGCCACAGCTAATAGATTATAGTAACATAGAAACACCATGTGCCACAGACCCCACCTCCTTGCTCCTGTCCCCACTCCAGCTAGCTCAGCCTTTTCCCTGCACTGCCAGGCATTGTAGTCTAGGGGTCAAGCTACCTTTGAAGCCAGGCACATCTGGTTTCAAATACTAACTCCACCCCCAACTACTTGTATGACCTGACCCTAAGCAGATTGTTTCTTTCCTTGGATTCTGTCAAGGGGGAAAATACTTCCCTTACAAGGTTGCTGTGAAAATAAAGTGTGATAATGCATGAAAAGCACCTTGCACATAGTAGGTGCCTAACACACATCTGTATGCCCTCGCCGCCAGACCCCTGCCAGTTGTTTTTCTTTTCCCCTAGTGGTTCTGTTCATCGGAGTCAAACTGACTTTGCTTTTGTGACTGGCAACTTGATTGGTAAATTCTTCTCCACTCAAACCCGTGGGAGCCTGGACCCCTATGAAGGGCAGGAGGTTATGGTGCGGGCCATGTTGGCCTTCCTGCAGAAGCACCTCGGTAAGGAGAAAACTGGGGCTCTTGGGGCAACCGTGGGGTCCCTTAGATTTCCTTGCAGCAGAGTGAAATCTCTGACGTGTCTGGGATCTGGGAAGGAGATTTATGGCAAGTGGAAAACCTGAGTGAAGGAGAGAGTTACATAGAATTACAGAAAAAACAAGGCCAGTTGCAGTGGCTCACGCCTGTAATCCTAGCACTTTTGGGGGTTGAGGTGGGAGGATGGCTTGGGGCCAAGAGTTCGAGACCAGTCTGAGCAACATAATGAGACTCTATCTTTACCAAAAAAAAGAAAACAAAAAAAAAACAAATTAGCTGGGTGTGGTGGCAACACCTATAGTCCCAGCTACTCGGGAGGCTATGGTGGGAGGATTGGTGAAGCCCAGGAGGTCTAGGCTGCAGTGAGCCATGATCGCACCACTGAACTCCAGCCTGAGCAACAGAGCAAGACCCTGTCTCTAAATAAATAAATAATTAAACAAATAAATAAGAAAAAACACTTAACTGAAAGTTTGGAGATTCTGACTATCTTGCTTGCAGAATGACTTTGGCCTAGTCATTTAACCTCTCTGAAACTTGGTTTCCTCCCTGTAAATGGAATATTCACCTCTCTCTACTCCACCACCTCTCTCCTTACTTGGACTCATTATTACCCACCTTTTCTGCATTGTAGGGGAGCTTATGAGGATAATGGGCTAAATTGAAGTGTTTTAAAGAAACAAAGCATGGAAGGACTATGAATAATGTCATCAGTCACAGAGCAGCTAAAGGGCCAGACCTGCAGAGGTCCGCGGTCCAGCTTCCGCTCAGAGGAGGCATCCTCTTATTAAGCTTTATTGGTTACAAAGACTAGAGGCTCACAAACTCAGCTTGAGAAAAAAAGGGGAGTTTGTTTATGCGAGTGCACCTGGACTGGGTGGGAGCACAGTTATAGAAATCAGGGTGACTGACAGGACTGACTTTTCTTTCCGTCTGTCTCATGGGGTCAGTCTCTGTGTTTTCCTCTTACGACATCTCTTTTTCTTTGTTCCATTATGCATTTTTTTTTCTGCTCTGTGGTTTTTCTCTCACTGATAGCAGCTGTTTATTCCGTTTCTTTTTTTTTTTTTTTTTTTGAGATGGAGTCTCGCTCTGTCGCCCAGGCTGGAGTGCAGTGGCCAGATCTCAGCTCACTGCAAGCTCCGACCCCCGGGTTTACGCCATTCTCCTGCCTCAGCCTCCCAAGTAGCTGGGACTACAGGCGCCCGCCACCTCGCCCGGCTAGTTTTTTGTATTTTTTAGCAGAGACGAGGTTTCACCGTATTAGCCAGGATGGTCTCGATCTCCTGACCTCGTGATCCGCCCGTCTCGGCCTCCCAAAGTGCTGGGATTACAGGCTTGAGCCACCGCGCCCGGCCTGTTTATTCCGTTTCTACTTCCTCATAGCTTGAACCACTCAGAGTGTGTTCCCTCTAGCTTGTGGCATCCTTTCATCTTCAGCTCCCACTGCTCACTGCTGTATTTTTTTTTTTTATTTCTTTGAATAGATTCTCAAGAGAGGCAATTTGATTGTATCAGCTCCTCTTTGCCTGCCAGAACACACAGAACAGCCCTGTCCCAGCGAGGCTCCAATGCTCTCTGCATCAGAGGTCCCTTTCTGATCCCTTAGCAGGTGCTGTGTGCAGGGCAGTTTCCATGAGAAAGGAACCAGGCTTGCCTGAATTTCGAAGGTTTGCCTTTAACCTAAGAGCAAGATCTCCCACTTTGTAACCCCCCTCTACTTGCCCAGATTAACCCCTCAAGAGCTACTCAGAGAAGCCTCAGACGGCACCTGGCAGTTCCCTAGATATTTGAAGTCACCTATGCTGGTCCTCTCTGAGTGTTCTGTTTATTAAGCTAAATGTTCGTGGTACCTCCACCTTTCCCTGCTCAGTTCCCCGTGTTGCTATTTGTTATCCCCTTCCTTTGGAGTCACTGTTTTTTGGTGCTCCTTCTGAAGTGTGGTGCCCTAGCTGGGCGTCATCGCTCACATCTGTAATCCCAGCTACTTTGGGAGGCTGAGATGGGAGGATCGCTTGAGGCCATGGGTTTGAGACCAGCCTGGGCAACATAGTGAGACCCCATCTCAACAAAAAAATAAATAAAATTAGCCAGGTGTGGTGGGATGTGCCTATAGTCCCAGCTACTCGGGAGGCTGGGGTGGAAGGATCACTTGAGCCTGGGAGGTCAAGACTGCAGTGCGCCAAGATCATGCCATTGCACTCCAGCCTGGGCAATAGAGTGATACTGTCTCCAAAAAATAAAATAAATAGATAAACTGTGGTGCCCTGACTTGACTATAATGTGTTAGATGTGGTCTGACCGGTGCTGTCCTGGACAGTCACTTCTGTGCTGTTTTGTTTTGTTTGAGATGGAGTCTCACTCTGTTGCTCAGGCTGGAGTGCAGTGGTGCAATCTCAGCTCACTGCAACCTCAACCTCCTAGCTTCAAGCGATTCTCCAGCAATTCTCCTGCCTCAGCCTCCCAAGTAGCTGGGACTACAGGCATGCACCACCATACCCAGCTACCTCTGTATTTTTAGTAGAGACAGGGTTTTGCCACGTTGGCCAGACTGGTTTTGAACTCCTGACCTCCAGTGATCCACCTGCCTCGGCCTCCCAAAGTGCTGGGATTACAGGTGTGAGCCATCGCACCTGGCCGCCTCTGTGCTCTGGACACTAGGCTTTTAGTTGGATGACCTGAGTGCATTCACATTCCTCACAAGCGCACAACAAACTTAGCCTGGATTGAGTTTGCATTGAAAACACATCTGTCTTACGCATTTATTGACTTTTTGGAAGTAAATTTTCATTTTTCTATTTCTGCCTGTTCGTTTCATCTTGCACATCATGAGCCTTGATTCCATTCTGTGTTTGGAGACCTTAGGGTCAATAAGAGATTTAGGGCATCATTCTTATCACCTGGCAAGTAGGGAATGGACCCATGTCTCAAGACTTTGATGGTGCCTGACTGCCTGGTCCTCAGCCCTCTTTCCCTGTCTCTTCATAGGCACCGTGTCATTATAAAAGCTTAAGATGAAAGATGATAGGAAGCCCACCATGGCACGATTGTGTTCCCTTTAAAAGCAATACCCGTTGAGCTAAGATACTCACTGTTAGAGACCAGCAGACATGGAAATGGGGTAGGAGGCACTTAGACTGAAGGAAGATTGTTGAGGACTTACTTTATGCCAGGCCTTCTGCTCCTACTTTATCGTGGTAATTCTAGAGACAGCCCTTTCCAGAAGATACCTTTATTTTTAACTCCATTTTACAGGGGAGGATACCGAAGCATAGGAAATTAAATGATTTTTTCAAGCTTATCTGGTTATCAAGTGGCAAAGCCAATATGTAACCTAAACTGGCCAGTTCCAAGGCCCATGCCCTTAGTCACTTCACTATGCTGGCGGTGACTCTGAGTGATAAGTTCCATGGCCACAGTAGGCACTCAGTCTTTAGACTGTCCACACGGAGGACAGTTGCCTAACTTTGACAGGAGAGGAAGAACAGCTAGGAAAGGAGGCTTCCTTGACAACACAATGCTTGCCTTTAATCTTAGCAGAGGGTTCACAGGCAGGAAAGGGCGAGGGTCTTCTGGACAGAAGGCACAAATGCTTGAGTGGGCCTGGTCAGGATTGGGAAAATGTGCTTAGTGTATCTGGAGCTCAGGAGAGTGAATTGTTGAAAGACAAGGATAAAGAAGTGAGCAGAAGCCAGATGAAGACGCCCATGGATTTGCTGAAGTGAGTTTGAATGTTATTCCACAGGCCGTCAGGAGCCCCTGGTGGGTTTTAAGCAGGTGAATGTCGTGATTAGACTTGTGCTCGCAGTCTGGTGCATTGTGGAGGATGGGGCAAGGTGAGAGGCAGGGAGCTTTTAGGTAGGAGGTTCTTGCACTAATCTGGGTGATAAGAGATAAGGCAGTCTGAAAAAGTCGGGTGCAGTGGCTCATGTCTATAATCCCAGCATTTTAGGAGGCTGAGGCAGGAGGATTGCTTGAGCCTAGGAAGTTGAAGCTGCAGTAAACTGTGATTGTGCCACTGCACTCCATCCTGGGTAACACAGTGAGACCCTGTCTCAAAAGAAAAGAAAAAGGCCAAGGTTCTGGGCTTGGGCTAATTAGCTTTACAAAGAGAGAAAAGCTTTTAGTAGCCACACAGTACATTGTCACATGGGAAACTAAAATAGGCTGTAAGTGGCTCAGCTGAACCTCTCACTCTGAAAAAAATCCTTCTGAGAGCACTTGTTTGGCTGCTCTGGGGATATGATCTTCTATGAAGATTGGTGCTTTCTTCATATTAACTCCATGCAGCTCCTGTCTGCACCTACTCTCCTCTCCCACTCTCCTGGAAGACTATTTCACACCTTCTTTCTCCTCAAACCTCTCACACCTCTTCCCTTATCCTGTCTCTCAGTTAACTTTGCCTCCCACTTCACCGAGAGAATGGAAGCACCCAGCACTTCCTCAGACTCCCAACACCACCTCTCCCCACCTTCCTGTATATAATCAGCTTTCCGTTTGGTTTCTAGGGTTCCCGCCTAAGTTGCCTAATGAAGGCCAACCCCCCAACACGAGATTCCATCCTCTTCTGTCTGCTCAACATGATTGCGCCAGTGATTCTTCCCTCTTTCTTTTATTTATTTATTTATTTATTTATCTATCTGGGACAGAGTTTCACTCTGTCGCCCAGGCTGGAAGGCAGTAGCCGCCATCTCAGCACACTGCAACCTCTGCTCCCAGGTTCAAGTGATTCTCCTGCCTCAGCCTCCTGAGTAGCTGGGATTACAGGCACCTGCCACCATGCCCAGCTAGTTTTTGCATTTTTAGTAGAGATGGAGTTTTGCCATGTTGGCCAGCCTGGACTCAAACTACTGACCTCAAGTCATCCACCCACCTCGGCCACCCAAAGTGCTGGGATTATAAGCGTGAGCCACCATGCCCAGCCCCTCTTTACTTTAGATCATCAATTTTTCCCTCTCTCCTGGTTCATTTCATGCTGAAGTTTCTCACAGAAAAAAATAATTTTCTCTTGACCTCAATATCCCCTGCAGTTGCCACCCATCTCCCTGTTCCCCATCACAGCAAAACTCAAAAGAACGTCTGCCTTTGCTTTTTCTAATTCCACTCTTCCCATTCCCTCTTAACCCACTCCAGGCTTGCATCACAGTGCTCCATCAAAACCGCTATTGTCAGGGTCCCCAATGACCTTCACAACGCTAGCTCCAATAGTTCTCATTCCCCATCTTCTGGAACTCTCTGCAGCTTCTGATGAAGTTGATGGCCCCCTCCTCTGGGAAAACCCCATCTTCACTTCGGAGATCCACACTGTGGACTTTCTCCTATCTCCATGTTTGGGTCTCTTCTATCAGCTGTGCTGCTTGCAGGGCCCAGTGCCTGGACCTCTTCTCATGGCTTTCCATGCCACCTCCATGCTGGGTACTCCCTCTGCCACTGCTCCCCATCTCTACTTAGTCATCTAATAGAAGTAACAAAAAAAAACCAATTTCAACTGCACTCTTTCCCTTCTTCGTTAATAGTAGCTCCATCCTTCTACTCAGGTCTAAGTCTTCATCCTTGTCTCTTCTCTCATGCTGCCCACCCAGTCCCTCAAGCAATCCTATTGGCTCTACCTTCAAAATACACATGGAATCAAATCACTTATCACCACCCCACAGCTACCATCCTGTCCAAATCATCTCTCATCCAAATTAGTGTAGTGGTTTCCTAACTGGTCTCCTCACTGCCACCCTTGCCAGTCCCTCCCCCTCACAGTCTTTTTTTTATTTGTATAAATGTAGGGGGTACAAGTGCAATTTTCTTACATGGCTGTATTGCACGTGGTGAAGTCTGGGCTTTTAGTGTACCCATCACCCGAATAGTGAACATTGTACCCAGTAGGTAATTTTTCAGCCCTCGCCCCTCTCCTACCCACCCACTTTTTGGAGTCTTCAGCGTCTTATTTTTCTGCTCTGTATGTCCGTGTGTACCCATCATTTAGCTCCCACTTATAAGTGACAACATTCGGTATTTGACTTTCTGTTTCTGAGTTATTTCACCTGGGATAATGGCCTGCGTTTCTGCAAAATGTGATTTCATTCTTTTTTTTATAACTGAGTCGTATCCCATGGTATATCTGTACACCAGATTTTATCAGATCTTCTGTTGATGGGCACTTGGGGTGATTCCATATCTTTGCTGTTGTGACTAGTGCTGTGATAAACATACGCATGCGTATCTTTTTGGTGTAATGATTTCTTTCCCTTTCGGTAGATAGCCAGTAGTGGGATTGCTGGATCAAATGGTAGTTCTATTTTTAGTTCTCTGAGGAATCTCCATACCGTTTTCCATGGAAGTTGTACTAATTTACATTCCTACCAACAGTGCATAAGTGTTCCCTTTTCTCCACATCCTCACCAACATTTATTGTTTCTGGACTTTTTAATAATGGCCATTCTGACTGGTGTAGTATCTCATTGTGGTTTTAATTTGCATTTCTCTGATGATTAGTGATGTTGAACTTTTTTTTTATATGTTTGGGGGAAACTTGTATGTCTTCTTTTGAAAAAAATGTCTATTCATGTCCTTTGTTCACTTTTTTCTTTGAGTCCAGTTTCTGCAGAA
>NW_012117376.1:15380043-15388991 GCF_000951035.1 Colobus angolensis palliatus
TGTGTGTGTGTGTGTGTGTGTGTGTGTGTGTTTTGTGGTCATTACAAATGGGATTGAATTCATGATTGGGTTCTCAGCTTGATTGTTATTGGTGTATAGAAATGCTACTGATATTTTTGTTTGTTTCTTCATTAGTTTTTTATAGAGACAGTGTCTCACTTTATTGCCTGGGCTGGTCTCAAACTCCTGGGCTCAGGCAATCCTCCTACCTCAGCCTCCCAAAGTGCTGGTGTTAACAGGCATGAGCCAGTGCACCCAGAAAAATCACCACCACTGATTTTTATACACCAGCTTGGTATCCTGAAACTTTACTGAAGAGTCATTTTATTTATTTATTTATTATTTTGGCTTCCTCAATCATGGTATTATTATTTATTTATTTCTCTTTGAAAAAGACGAATGCTTAACGAATTTGCATGTTATCCTTGTGCAAGGGCCGTGCTCATCTCTGTGTTGTTCCAGTTTTAGTATATGTGCTGCCAGAGCGAGCACTAAAGAGTTTTCTTCATAGAGCAGCCAGAGTGATCCTTTTAGGAATTTAGTGAGATCTTTTCACTCCTCTGCTTTGAATTCTCCAGTGGCTCCCAGTCTCCTTAAAAGCCAAAGCCAGACTCGATTATCCTGCCAGTATATGTCACATGGCCCTCCAGTCCCTCCTGGCCTCCTCCCCTGCTGCTCTTCCCTTGGCTCATTTCACTCTCACCACATGAACCTGGAATGCACTAGGCACGCTGCTGCCTCAGGACCTTTGTACTGCTGCTCCTTTTGTCTAGAACATTCCTCTCAGATAGTCTCATGGCACACTCCCACTTCCTTCAAGCCTTGCCTCAAATCTCACCTTCTCAGTGAGGCCCACCCTGACCACCCTTTTTAAAACATTGGGCCAGCCGGGCACTGTGGCTCACACCTGTAATCCCGACACTTTGGGAGACCAAGGCAGGAGGATCACAAGGTCAAGAGATCGAGACCATCCTGGCCAACATGGTGAAACCTCGTCTCTACTAAAAATACAAAAATTAGCGGGGCGTGGTGGCACGTGCCTGTAGTCCCAACTACTTGGGCTGGGGAGGCTGAGGCAGGAGAATCACTTGAACCTGGGAGGCGGAGGTTGCGGTGAACCGAGATTGAGCCACTGCACTCTAGCCTGTGACGGAGCAAGACTCTGTCTCAAAGAAAAAAAAAAAACATTGGGCCCTTCCTTCCTCCCTTCACCCCAACCCCCAGCTACCACCAGCGCTTCCCTTAGTGGACTCTATTTTTTTTCCATGGCACCCCTCCCCTTTTCACATCCTATATAATTTACTATGTTTGTTGTTTGTCTCTGCCTGCTAGATGATGAGCTCTGTGAGGACAGCAGTTTCCATCTGTTTTGTTTGTGGATATATTTTTAGCTCGAAGAACAGAGTGTGGCACATAATGGACGTGCTTATTGTTTTTTGAATTAATGACTATGTAGTGTTTATATGTTAGGACCTATTACATGCCAGGTTCCTGGCAGGGTGCTGGGAATCCAAAAATGCATGAGAGTGGTCCCTGCCTTCTGTCCCAGAGTCTGTTTGTTTTGAGGAAGGCCACCATTCACTTGCTCAGCTTGCCCTGCTCCCTCAGCCTGAGGACTTGGACCCTTTGTGCCTGTTCTTGCTGTATAGTTACCCCTATGGGCTGTGAGCTCGGGGCCCCCTCTTGAGTCATTCCTGGGTTACGCTGCTCCATGGTGTTGCTGTCCTCTTGCTCCTGCCCTTCACTGAAGTGGTCCTGGATTTACACCCACAGGCTGACCTGTCAGACACTGCTTTTTGCGTAGTAACTTCCTTGCGCCTGGAACTAGACTTTTCATTTTCTCTGCCTTTTTTTTTTTCGAGACGTGGTCTTGCTGTTGCCCAGGTTGGAGTGCAGTGGCATTATCACAGCTCACTGCCACCTCCAACTCCTTGCCTCAAGGAATCCTCCCATCTTGGCCTCCTGAGTAGGTAGGACTTCAAGCACACACCACCATACCTAGCTAATTTCTTTATTTTTTTGTAGAGTTGAGGTCTTGCTATGTTGTCCAGGCTGGTCTAGAGTTCCTAGCCTCAAGTGATCCTCCTGCCTCAGCCTCCCAAAGCACTAGGGTTACAGGCATGAGCCACCATGCCCAGCCATCTCTGACTGGGTTTGAATTCTGTCTCTACCACTTAACAGCTGTAATGACCTTGGGCAACTCAGGTAGCT
The DNA here is from genome assembly GCF_000951035.1 of Colobus angolensis palliatus. Taxonomy (NCBI): domain Eukaryota; kingdom Metazoa; phylum Chordata; class Mammalia; order Primates; family Cercopithecidae; genus Colobus; species Colobus angolensis. The sequence goes on from NW_012117376.1 coordinate 15,382,255, forward strand.
TCCCTGAGCCTCAGTTTCCTGAATTATATGATAAGACTAGTAGTAATTATTAGTTCATAGGGATATGGTGAAAATTAAATGAAACCATGAATGTAAAGCATTTAGTACAATCCCTAGAATGAATTCTCCATCAATAAATGTTACCCTCTGTTATTGTTATTGAATTGTCATGGATTATGTAAGTGATTTATAAAGGCACTGAATAAATCGTAGTTATCCTTACCGCCACCACCACACAACCCCACCAAAATCAGTCCTTTTGGTATCCCAGGCGCTCCTCTCTCTAGGATGACTCCCTCAATGCATGTCAGCTACTCTTTGACCAAACCTCACAATGATTTGTCTAACGTTCCTGTTTTTTTCCTATTCAGACCTGAAAGAAGACTATGATCAATGGAACAACCTTATTGAAGGCATTGGACCGTCGCTCACCCCAGGGGCCCCCCACCATCTGTCCAGCTTGTAGGCACAACTGGACGTTTGTAAAGTCACTTCAGCCAAGTTTTCATTTGGGAGCTACCCAAGGGCACCCATGAGCTCCTATCAGAAAGTGATCAACGTGACTCGTTTTTTCAGATTGAAAGGTGTAATCACACTGCTGCTTGGATAACTGGGTACTTTGATGTTAAAATCACTTTGGGACTGGGATCACTTGCTGATTGACAAACAGACTTTCTGGGACCTTGATGGAGTGGGGAACAAGCGGTAGAGTGGGACTGGAGGAGACCCAGGCCCCGGGCTGAGCACTGTGAGGCCGGGATGAGAAGACTCAGCCCAGCGAGCTCATTCCCTCACCTCTGGTCAGTGCTGCTGCTTCAGTGAAAGAGATGAAGCCAAAGGATAGAGTGAAAATCCCTACCTTCAGAGACTCTAGCCCAGCCCAACACCATCTCTTCCTATCTCGTAGCCTTCTCCCTCCCCAGGGCCACTTGTTGAAATCTGAGCACTTTATGTAAATTTCTAGGGTATGAGCCGTGATCACATTTTCTGTTTATTTCTAAGTCTTCTCATTGTATGGAACATAGTACTACTTATACTTACAGTAGTAAGTTGTACTTGTGAGCCCACAGAGAGGCAGACAGCATGGCTCTCACAACACAGGGAGAAAAACTGAGGTACAAAGAGGTACCTCAGAAGCTCTGGATTCTTTGGGGGTTTTGCTAAAAGCATATCTTGATAGGAAACAACACAAGCAGGTTGAGATGGTGAAGATGACTCAACAACAGTGTTAAATGGCCATTTGCACAGGCCTTTGCCACAACAGAGAAGCAGTTTGGTCAGTTAAAACTTAGCTACAGCCTGAACAGTACAGCCAGACCCCATCTTAAAAATAAAGAAGGCTGGGCGCAGTGGCTCATACCTGTAATCCCAGCGCTTTGGGAGGCCAAGGTGGGCAGATCACTTAAGGCCAGGAGTTTGAGACCACCTGGCCAGCATGGCGAAACCCTATCTCTATTAAAAATAAGAAAAATTAGCCTGGTGTGGTGGCAGGCGCCTGTAATCCCAGCTACTCTGGAGGCTGAGGCAGGAGAATCACTTGAACCCAGGAGGCAGAGGTTGCAGTGAGTCAAGATCATGCCACTGCACTCCAGCCTGGGTGACAGAGCAAGACTCTGTCTTAAAAAAGAAAGAATGAAAGAAAGAGAGAGAGAGAGAGAGGGAAAGAGAGAGAAAGAGGAAAAGGAAAGAAAGAAAAGAAAGAAAGAAAGAGAAACATTTTAAATAAATAGAATTTGAAAACCCAGAAGGAACCTCCCAGAGAGGCCTAGGAGTACCTTGGTCATTTTTCTTGCCTCAAATATTATAAACCTCCAACTCACTCAGAATCAGGGTGCTTTTATTGTCTGTTTTCTGGCTCTGAGGACCTCGCCCCAAATTTAAGTCAGATACAGACTGAATTTCCATTCTGTTCCATTTATAATGTGAATGATATTAATACTCTTGTTTGCTTAATGTTATGTTGGAATTTTCTGTTTAATGTGCAGGAGAGCAAGATGGAGAGCCATCTGGAATTGACTTCCTTCTGTCTTTCTTCTGTGTTCGCTTACTACTTGGACCCATGTGGGAAACAAACTTTAAAAGGAAGGAAGTCTTCTTAGGGATCCAGTTCAAAGCTATTTGGGGGCATCAAACTGAAACTCCCCTCTACACTACTCAAGACTTCATGCCTCAGTCCAAGTAGGCAAGAGCAAAAGGGAAATGCATCTCTACACAGTGGCCCATGGTCAGGGCCACCAGAGCAGACTGGGCCTAGGTCTCCACCTGTCAATGGCTGGCCATTTTAAGAGGTGAAACAGCAGATCGTTGAGGCTGTGGGGGACGATCTGTGAATTCCCATGAGACATAGCGTAAGCAGGGTGTCATTAAAGCCCTGGGCTCTAGAGTTACAGAGCCTGGTTTTAAGTCCTGGCTCCACCACTGCCAACTGGGTAAATTTGAGCAAATGGTATTCTCTTTCTTATCTCAGCTCCTGTGTTTCTAAAATGAGGGTCTGCATTATGAATAGTTAGGGGGATTAAGTGAGAGGATGTATAACCTATGGGTTCCTGGAAAGTATATTTCCTACCTTCCAAACATGAGATTTTTTCTAGTTATAATTTTTCTTTTCTAGCTTGATTGCTTTGTGGTCAGAGAAAATGACCCATATGGTTTCCATCCTTCAAAATTTGTTGAAACTTGGTAGTTGGCCTAGTGTGAGATCAGTGTTGTAAACGTGCCATGTATGCTTAAAAAGACCATATATTCTGAAGAAGTTGTTGGCTTGCTCTTTTACTCAAGAACACATCATAGATTTCTGTCTTTTTTTTTTTTTTTGAGATGCAGTCTCACTCTGTCACTCGGGCTGGAGTGCAGTGGCGTGATCTCAGCTTACTGCAACCTTCACCTCCCAGGTTCAAGCAATTCTCCTGTCTCAGCCTTCTGATTGGCTGGGACTACAAGTGCATGCCACCACACCCAGCTAATTTTTGAATTTTTTTAGTAGAGATGGGGTTTCATCATATTGGTCAGGCTGGTCACAAACTCCTGACCTCAGATGATCCACCTGCCTCGGCCTCCCAAAGTGCTGGGGTTACAGGCATGAGCCACCATGCCCAGCCCATAGATTTCCTTCTCTAAGAGCATAGACACATATATAATGGGGCCTTTCAACTACCACTTGGGCACCAGAGCCCCTCAGCACTTGCAGAACCAACTGTAGGCCAATCCTGAGCATACGCCACCCTTGTGCTGGTTCCACAAATGCTGAGAGGCCAGTTCTGGCAGTAGCACGTGAGACCCAGCTTCTACCTTAGTTCCATAAATAACGCAGGTAACTTTTACAAAACTGTGAACAAGAGACCTGGAGCCTCCCTAGTGAAGGGAGTGTTTCAGAAACTAGATCCCTTTCTTTCATTCAATTCATGTTCTGGTAATCACTCATTTATCCAGCAAACACTGGAGTATGCGAATTTTCCATATAATTGAAAATTATCCTAGAGGCAGCAAAATATAATATTGATTATTTTGAATGGTAATTCTACCAAAAAGATAGCACACACACTTTTTAATCAAAGTGAGCTGACCTCATTCAACCTTTTAGGATGTTCCAATCAGGATAGACTAGGTTGTATGGTGGTAACAGGCAACACCAAAAACAACGAAAGTTTATTTCTTGCCCATGCCACTCGTGCTCTTTGATTGGCTGTAGGCTCCGCTCTGCGTCATTTTTATCCTCACTCTAGGATCCAGGCTAGTAGAGCTGCCATTATCAGGAAGTGTTGCTGTTCACCATGGTGGAGAGGGAAGAAAACCTGATGAATCACCTGCTAGCTCTGAGAGCTTCTGCCCGGGAGTGACTCTCGTTATTTCTGTTCATGTGTCATAAGCCAAAGCACATCCTGTGGCCATTCCTAACATCCCATGCCATCCCAAGAGAGCCAAAATATTTGTGACCAGGTCTCACGTCAAAGAAGTGGTGCCCTCTGATCTAGGAAGGTGCGGAAAGCTGTTTGACTTGCATGGGGTTGCCCCCTGTGCTGCATTGCTGTTCAGAGTTGGTCTTGTCTCACTTGTGGTCAGGCTGCAACTGTCGCTCTGCAGTGCACCAGCCCCTAGCAGCCCTCCCTGGCCACTTCAAGTTTATGACTCTCGATGTGCAAGGGACTGATAAATCAGCCACATTATTTAAAACTGTGTCTAAGGGGAAACAAGGCAGTCAGTGAGCGAGGGTTTTAGGGACTCTCTTGCAGCTAAGGTATGTCACCTTTAGTGCATGGGCTTCATAGTCCTTTGACTGCTCCAGAAGGGGTATCACAAGGCCTTTGGTCCCTCGTTCTGGTTTTTGGTTAGCTTCCAGGGGACTGAAGGACACCTGATAAATGGCCTTTAGATAAGCAAGGAAATCCTGGTGGTAACTGACATGTGCTGATAGATTGCATCCTAGTGAATGTTTTCCAGAAAGAGAATGTCTTGGGTTTCTTTGGCATCTTCTCATTCCCCATCCCACTGCAGGACTCTGTGCCTATGGAGGCCTCCTAGTGGTATAATGTGAAGTTTCTGTGCATGGGATAGTAAGCCAGTTAGGAAGGAAGATAAGTAAGTAGCCCTTCCACTTCTGGACTTCTCAGACTAAGGCTGGTTGGATTCTTGCTGTGTCCCTAACACAATCCCCGAGCCCCTTTCCACTATGCATTCTGACACAGCTCACCCTCTTGTCTCCTCAAAAATTCTATTGGGCTCTTGAAATGTCAAATGATGGATTCCAACTCCCTGTCTTGACCTTGTGGGGACCTTCATCTACCCCCCTTTTTTCTGGAGCACCACTTATCCCTAGGCCCACAAAGTGGCAGAGGGACAGGAGAGGCCATACTGTATGTTTGGGACTCATCCTCATTAGGAAGCTCACTTTCTATCCCATCATAACCAGGTGCAGAGGGCAGCTCTCCTTGGCCATAGCTGCGGGGCACAGTGACAATGAGGGTGCTAAGGATGATAATTGTAGCTGTGTGTCAGGACTGTGCTCTGGGCTGACATGCATCATTTCACTTCTCACGGTAACCCCACCAGCTCAGGTGGCATTGGCCTCATTTTATGTAGAGGAAACAGAGGCTTCAAGAAATGATTTCATCAGGCTCTCAGCAAGAATTTGGCAAAGCTGGGACATAGGCATCAAAGTTTGAGGGTTTTTTTTGAGACAGAGTTTTGCTCTTGTTGCCCAGGCTGGAGTACAATAGCATGATCTCGGCTCACTGCAATCTCCATCTTCCAGGTTCAAGTGATTCTCCTGCCTCAGCCTCCAGAGTTGCTGGGATTATAGGCATGCACCACCACGCCCAGCTAATTTTTGTATTTTTAGTAGAGATGGGGTTTCACCATGTTGGCCAGGCTGGTCTCGAACTCCTGACCTCAGGTGATCTGCCTGCTCCCAAAGTGCTGGGATTACAGGCATGACCACCACGCCCAGCTAATTTTTGTATTTTTAGTAGAGATGGGGTTTCACCATGTTGGTCAGGCTGGTCTCGAACTGACCTCAGGGGATCCACCCACCTCAGCCTCCCAAAGTGCTGGGATTACAGGCACGAGCCACTGCGCCCAGCCAAGGGTTTTTGTTTTGTTTTGTTTTCTTGAGATGGTCTCTTGTCACCCAGGCTGGAGTGCAGTGGCGTGATCACAGCTCACTGCAGCCTCGACCTCCCAGCCTCAATCCATCTGCCTTCCTCAGCCTCCTGAGTAGCTGGGACCACAGTCGCACACCACCGTGCCCGACTAATAAAATCTGAGCTCTTAATTACTGTACTGTCAACCCTAATATACCTACTTGGCTTTGCAGTTTCTCCCATTTCTTCAAACTCTCAGGATATAGGGAATGTATTAATCTCATGATCAATTAACTAAAAAATATCAAGATCTTCAGCAACTTCTACATGACCCTGTGTTGAGTTTCAGTGATATCCTCAGCGATATTGAGAAATGGGTTGGGGGAGAAAAACGGCTCCACCAGAAACTGTGGGTCAGGTACTTGGTTGATGGCGTGGAGGAGGTTGTTTGTTCTTTGTTTTTGAGACAGTCTCACTCTGTTGCCCAGGCTGGAGTGCAGTGGCATGATCACTGCTCACTGTACTCTCAACCTCCCAGCCTTAAGCAATCCTCCCACCTCCGCCTTCCAAGTAGCTGGGACTACAGGTGCATACCACCACACCCGGCTAATGTTTTGTTTATTTTTTGTAAAGACAGTGGTCTGTCTGTGTTGCCAGGGCTGGTCTCAAACTCCTGGGCTCCAATGATCCTCCTGCCTCAGCCTCCCAAAAGACTGGGGTTACAAGTGTGAGCAGTTCAGGGACTAAGAAAACAGTCTTTGAAATCAGACAGCTCCAACACTATTAGCCCTGTAGCTTTATGCTAACCCATTCGCTTCTATGGCCTTTAATGTTCTTATTTGTAAAATGGGGATTCTAATAGTATTTAACTCATAAGGTGGTTGTGATAACTAAATGAAATAATGCAGGTAAAGCACTTAGCATGGTGGCTAAATTAAGGACTTAATAAACATTAGCTATTACCAGTCTTGTTTCATTTGGGCCTCCTTACATAGCTGTAAGGTTAGGTTCAATGGGCCCTTACACTCAATGGCCCCAATGGTCTTGGTCTAAGTTCTTTTTTTCTTTTTCTCTTTTTCTTCCTTCCTTCCTTTATTTCTCTCTCTTTCTTTCTTTCCTTCCTTCCTTCCTTTCACTCTTTTCCTCCCTTCCTTCCTTCCT
>NW_012117376.1:15391821-15396124 GCF_000951035.1 Colobus angolensis palliatus
CAGTTTGCCAGCTTATTTTTCCCATCTTGCTTTCATCTAAAAAAAGAAGCTGATCAGAAATACAGTCCTCTTCAGCCTGTTAAGCCAGATGGCCCCGAGATGCTCAGCCTGCCAAGTGTGTATATATAATTATTCATCTTCATGGAATCGCACCCAGGTTGGAATCCAGACTCTGACATTTTTCTTTTGTCGTTTGATCTGGAGCCAGTGAATCTTTCTGAGCCTTTGTTTCTTTTTCTGCAAAATGGGGTCACTGGCGTCTACCTTGCCCAGCTCAGAATTTTTCAGGTGGGATTAGGGATGGGCTTAATGTAAGATGTCAAAGCACTAGACACGTATACATTGCTGTTAAGTATAAAAAGTGCCATATTTTTGTTTTGTCCTAATGTGCTACTTCTTAATGAGCACTTATTCTAGCCAGATACCCTGCATTGTATCATTTAATCCTAACAACATCCCAGTAAGATAGTGCGTGTTAGCCTCGTTTTGTAGATCATGAAGGTGAGGTTCAGAAAGATTTCTAGCCTAGCCAAGTCACCCAGCATGTAAGTGCTAGAACCAGTATTTAAACCTAAGTGGTTTGGCTCCAAAGTCAGTGGAGATTTTGGGTTTTTTTTTTTAGAGACAGAGTCTCACTCTGTCGCCCAGGCCGGATTGCAGTGGCGTGATCTCTGCTCGTTGCAAACTCCACCTCCCAGGTTCAAGCAATTCTCATGCTTCAGCCTCCCAAGTAGCTGGGACTACAGGTGCACTCCACCATGCCAAGCTCATTTTTGTATTTTTAGTAGAGATGGGGTTTCACCGTGTTGGCCAGCCTGGTCTCAAACTCCTGGCCTCAGGTGATTTGCCTGCCTCAGCCTCCCAAAGTGCTGGGATTACAGGTGTGAGCCACTGTGCCGGGCCCAGAGTCAGTGCTCTTAACTCCTGGTCATTACTATCTCACAATAGGAGAGAGGTTCTTGACCTTAGGTAGGCTAAAGTAGCCACAACTTGATATCCAGCTAAATGCACTATGCAGTTAGGTCCAAGAGCTGTTTTAATTGAAGACCAGACTAAGTTCTGACAGTAAAATGTACACCTTGAATTGTTTTTCTAGCAGTAAACATGGGCTCCATTCATTCATACACCTTGTATAAAGTGAACAATTCAGGGGACAAACCCATTAGTACTGTACCCTGTAAACCGCAGAGCCAACCAGCTGGCAGAAAAATTTTTAAAATCTCTAGCCTAAATATTGTAGATTAGTGATTCTCAGCTCTAGATGCACATCCAAATCACTTGGGAACTGTATAAAAATACAGGCCAGGCACAGTGGCTCATGCCTGTAATCCCAGCATTTTAGGAGGCCAAGGCGAGTGGATGGATCATTTGAGGTCAGGAGTTTGAAACCAGCCTGGCCAACATGGTAAAACCCCTAAAAATACTACTAAAAATACAAAAATTAGCCGGGTGTGGTGATGCACGCCTGTAATCCCAGCTACTCAGGAGGCTGAGGCAGTAGAATCACTTGACCCCAGGAGATAGAGGTTATAGTGAGCCAAGATCATGCCACTACACTTCAGCCTGGGTAACAGAGCAAGACTCCATCTCAAATAAATAAATAAAATAAAAATAAAGATACAGATACCCTGGCCATGACTCTAGAGATCCAGAGATGCTGATTCAGAAGGTCTGAAGGGGGACCCAGGTGTGTACGTGTGTGTAAGTTCCAGGAATATTGAGAAGTTGAGAATCCTTGCTATGATATAAGCCTACTAGTCTATTTTCTTTTTTTTTTTTTGACATGGAGTCTCACTCTGTCACCCAGGCTGAAGTTCAATGGCGTGGTCTCAGCTCACTGCAATCTTTGCCCCCCGGGTTCAAGTGATTCTCCTGCCTCAGCCTCCCAAGTAGCTGGGATTACAGGTGCCCACCACCACGCCTGGCTAATTTTTGTATTTTTAGTAGAGACGGGGTTCCACCATGTTGGCCAGGCTGGTCTTGAACTGCTGACTTCGTGATCTGCCCACCTTGGCCTCCCCAAGTGCTGGGATTACATGCATGAGCCACTGCGCCTGGCCTACTAGCCTATTTTATGAAATAAGAGTAATTGCTAGCTGAAAATACAGAATCATTAAATTTTAGAATTGGAAGAGGCCTTAAGTTATTTGGTCCATGAGGAAACCAGAGCTCAAAGAAATTCAGCAGGTAGTTGGCAGACTTGAATTAAAATCCAGATCTTCTGACTTGTAGTCTAGTGTTCTAGATACATCCATGGATGCCAGGATTTTGTTGGATTATTAAGAAAATCCTCAGGACCCACCCTTTCACCATGACATCCATGATTTCTGGCAACTGTACCATGGAGTTTTGGGTCTTTTTTTTTTTTAAGAGATGGGATCTTATTCTGTTGCCCAGGCTGGAGTGCAGGAGCACAATCACAGCTCACCGCAGCCTCAAACTCCTGTGCTCAAGCGGTCCTCCTGCCTCAGCCTTCCAAGTAGCTGGGACTACAGGTGTGTGCCACCATGCACAGCTTTTGAAGCTTTTGTATAAGAAGCAGCCTGGGCTAGAAGGCCTATAGGAAATGACTCAGATGGCAGTTCTCATGCACGTTCCTATATTCTACAAGCACACTGATGCCTGCACTACGGCCAGCCCTGTCCTTGTGGAATTGAACCTAAGGGCAAGAAGGGCCAGTCAACAGTTAGGGCTCATGTGATGAGTGCTGTAATAGGAGATGTGTATGGCTCATAAGTGGCACAGGGTGTTCAGTTCAGCAGCAGAGAGGGCTAAGAAGGCTTCACAGAGTGTTATATACTTGAATGTGGTTTGTTTTTACTATCTATTACTGCCTAAGAAATTATTCCAAAATTTTAACAGCTTAGAACAACAAACATCTCACATTGTCTATGGCTCAGGAATTTGGGAGTGGCATAGTTGGGTGGTTCCACCTGAAGGTCTCTTGTGAGGCTGCAGTCAAGGCATCAGCTGGCATCCGAAGGCTTGAGTGGGGCTGGAGGATCCATTTCCAAGATGGTGCATTCACATGGCTGTTGGCAAAAGGCCTCAGTTCCTCACCATGTGGAGCTCTCCACAGGGCTGATGCTCAAGACTTGGCAGATAGCTTCTCCCAAAGCAGAGGATCCAAGAGAGAATCAGATGGAAGCTACAGTTTCTTTTATAATCCATCCTCATGCCGGGCGCGGTGGCCCACACCTGTAATCCCAGCACTTTGGGAGGCTGAGGCAGGTGGATCACAAGGTCAGGAATTCAAGAACAGCCAGGCCAATGTGGTGAAACCCCGTCTCTACCAAAAAATACAAAACAAAAAACATTAGCCAGGCATGGCGGCATGTGCCTGTAGTCCCGGCTACTCAGGAGCTGAGGCAGGAGAATCGCTTGAACCTGGGAGGCGGAGGTTGCAGTGAGCCAAAATCGTGCCACTGCACTTCAGCCTGGGCAACAGAGTGAGACACTGTATCGAAAAAATAAATAAATAAATAAATAAATAAATAATTTTAAAAACCCATCCTCAGAAGTCACACTCCATCATCGTTTCTACAATATCATATTATTACACAAGTCAGCCCTATTCAGTGCAGTAGAGCATTATACAGGAACATGAAAACCAGGAGGTAAGGATGACTGGGGCCATCTTGGAGGCTGGCTTGCCACAGTATTGAAGATGAGTGGAGTTTTCCAGATGGATGAGGGGGAAGAAAGGCAATCCAGGCAGAAGAAATAAGGTAAAGGCATGTAAAAAGCAAGGTGCAGCATGTTCAGGACATTGTAACTGGATTGTAGAATAAAACATATGGGAGAGCATGCTAAAGAAATCGGAAGGGGCCTTCTATGCTAAGTGAAGGAGCTGTGCCTTTATCCTCTAGGCCAGTGGCTTTCAAATGTTGCTACACATTGGAATCTCTTGAAGAGATTTCAAAACTCCCCATGCCAAAGCTACGGCCATAGCTGGGAATAAACTCAGACATCAGCTATTTGTAAAGTTTCTCAAGTGATTCCAATCTACGGTCAAGGTTGAGAACCAGAGCTGTAGGCAATATGAAGTGACTGAAAAGCTTGAGGCAGGAGCTGTGTGGTCAGATTTCCAGTCTTCCCAGTAGTGAAGAAGGGCAGCTGTGCCTTCCTTGTCTGCTTATCTAGAAAGTTCTGTATTAGGACTAGAAAGGCCCTATCATCTGTACTTACTCAGATATCATCATCTCTACTACCAAAAAGTCAATCATAGGGCCAGGTGCTATGGGTGGTGCATAGGGTGGCTCACACCTGTAATCCCAATACTTTGGGAGACCGAGGCGGGCAG
>NW_012117376.1:15396609-15405646 GCF_000951035.1 Colobus angolensis palliatus
ACCTCCACTGCCTGGGTTCAAGTGATTCTCCCGCCTCAGCCTCCCAAGTAGCTGGGATTACAGGTGCCTGCCACCACACCTGGCTGATTTTTATATTTTTGGTAGAGACGGGGTTTTGCCATGTTGGCCGGGCTGGTCTGGAACTCTTGGCCTCAAGTGATTTGCCTGTCTCAGCCTCCCAAACTGCTGGGATTACAGGCGTGAGCCACTACACCCAGCCCACAGTCACTCTGGAGATTTATTTTCCACTTAACACTGTTACATATATGCACTTCTCTATTTCCATCCTTCTTTTTTTTTTCTTTTGCCATACATCTGCCTTTATTATGAGCAGCAGGTGGGACACTTCCAGCAACGGTAAAAAAAAAAGTAATTTACAAAAGCAGGGGTTCAGTGAAGCCATCTGGTTGTTACCCTTGGGCTCTCACACGTAGATGCCAACCCAGAGCAGCAGGAAGAGGACTCCAAAGCCAATGAAGAGTGGGGCCACCAAAGAGATGAGGAGCTCTTTTAGATATCACGAGTGTACTTGGTAGAGGTGACCTCGTAAATGAAGAACCAGGCGGTGAAGAACATGCCGATGGCCAAAAGCACCACGGTCAGATGGGAGAAGACAGCTGGGTTCACTGCGCTGCTGTATCTGCTCATGGCCTCGAGCTCCATTTTGCCCCACGCAGGCTAATCCACCACTCCCTTTTTTTTTTTTTTTTTTGACAGGGTCTTGCTCTGTGGCCCAGGCTGGAGTGCAGTGCAGTGGTGCACGATCTCAGTTCACTGCAGCCTCAAGCTCATGGGCTTAATTGATCCCTCCACCTCCTCTGCCTCCCGAGTAGCTAGGACTACAGGCACTTGCCACCATGCCTGGCTAATTTTTGTATTTTTTTGTTTTGTGGGTTTTTTCAAAGACAGGGTCTTGCCATGTTGCCCAAACTGGTCTGTAACTCCTGGGCTCAAGCAGTCCTCCTGCCTCAGTCTCCCAAAGTGCTGGGATTACAGGTGTGAGCCACTGCACACAGCCAATTTTTGTATTTTTTGTAAGAGATGGGGTTTTACCATGCTGTGCAGGCTGGTCTCAAACTCCTGCACTCAAGCAATTCACCAGCCTCGGCCTCCCAAAGTGCTGGGGTTACAGGGATGAGCCACCATACCTGGCCTACATCTCTGTTTCTTATAGTCCTTACATCCAACAGTCTTCAACACTAGTAAATAAGTAAAGGTTCGCAGTGTGAGCTTTGGAGTTAGATGGACCTTTGAACTTGAGTCCTGACGTCATCAAGTATAAACTAGTTAGGTGACTTAACTTCTCATGGCCTCAGTGAACTCATCTGAAAAAATGGTGAGAGCTGGGCACAGTGGCTCAGGCCTGTAATCCCAACACTTTGGGAGGCCAAGGCAGGTAGATCACCTGAGGCCAGGAGTTCGAGACCAGCCTGGCCAACATGATGAAATCCTGTCTCTACTAAAAATACAAAAATTAGCTGGGCATGGTGGCGCACACCTGTAGTCCCAGCTACTTGGGAAGTTGAGACAGGAGAATAACTTGAACCCAGGAGGCAGAGGTTGCAGTGAGCTGAGGCCGCACCACGGTGCTGCAGCCTTGGCGACAGAGCAAGACTCTGTCTCAAAAAGAAAAAAAGGAAGAATGGTGATAATAATACCTACCTCAAAAGACCCTTGAGTATATTAAACGAGCTTGTGCATGTAAAGACCTCTCTCTGTCTGCCAAGTGCCTGACATGTAGTTAGTGCTCACTAAATGTTAGTTATTCCACTTTCTAAATAGCATTTCAAGATTCTGTTGCATTAACTCCGTGCTCCCAAGCCCACTTAGCAGTTCTTCCCATTTCTAGTTTTTAGCTATAATATTACATGTCTTTATATAAATTGGTGGGTTTTAAAATTTTTCCCTGGTGTTTTTTGTTGTTGTTGTTGTTGTTGTTGTTGTTGTTGAGATGCAGTCTGGCTCTGTTGCCCAGGCTGGAGTGCAGTGGCATGATCTCGGCTCACTGCAACCTCCGCCTCCTGGGTTCAACTAATTCTCCTACCTCAGCCTCCCGAGTAGCTGGAATTACAGGTACCCGCCACCACACCTGGCTAATTTTTGTATTTTTAGTAGAGACGGGGTTTCACCATGTTGGCGAGGCTGGTCTCGAACTCCTGACCTCAAGCGATCCGCCCTCCTCAGCCTCCCAAAGTGCTGAGATTACAAACATAAGCCACTGCGCCCAGCCTTCCCTGATTTTTTTGATGTGGAAACTGAAGACTGGAGAAGTGAAATAACTTGTCAAACAAAGATCATACTGCTTTTAGTGTTAGAGCCAAGCCTAGGAACCAGAGCCCAGTACTCTGAGCCTTGGTCTCTTGTTATCACCCTGCCAGCCCCCAGACTCACTGGAGACTTGAAGGCAGGTCCTTCCTGGCTTCTATTCACCAGGCTGAATTATTCAGATCTCCCATTGTGTCCTCTGACATCTCCTCTCTCTTTCATCACCCTGGAGGTCCCTCATCAATTCAGCATAATTGGATCAGCATCTCTGCTTGTCCCTGGGGAGTGGGAGCAGACGATGACTAATGCTTTAGAGACCTGGACTCCACCCTCAGCGTCTCTGGATCTCTGTTGGTTGATGTGCAGTCAGATGGGGACGGGGATCCTGTCTGACTCAGGATCCCTCTCTCCTACCTGGAGCACTGTCTGATTTCATTGAATACACCCTCCTAGAACAGTAGAGCCTAAAGAGACCCTAGAAATTGGCTGGGTGCAGTGGCTCACGCCTGTAATTCCAGAACTTTGGAAGGCCAAGTCAGGCGGACCACTTGAGGTCAGGAGGTCAAGACCCACCTGCCCAACATGGCGAAACCCCGACTTTCTACTAAAAATACAAAAGTTAGGCAGGTGTGGTGGTGCACACCTGTAATCCCAAATACTCGGGAGGCTGAGGCAGGAGAATCACTTGAACTCGGGAGGCAGAGGTTACGGTGAGCGGAAATCTTGCCACTACACTCCAGCCTGGGCAACAGAGTGAGACTCCATCTAAAAAAAAAAAACAAAAACAAAAACAGAGAGAGCCCCTGTTATTTAAAAAATGAGGAAACTGAGGCTCAGCGATGCAGGTTGATCTGTGGCAGATGTGGGGCTGGGACCCAAACCTCCTGACTCCAGTGTGCTGTTGGGAAGAAGGCACTGGAGCCGGGCAGGTGAACCTGGGCACGGGAGTGAAACAACCCTCGATTTCCTGTTGTGTGAGATAGCTGTGCTCAGCTCAGGGAGGTGATAAGCATTAAATGAGATAACTATTGTAGAGCACAGAGTGCTGTGCTCAATAAACGATGGTTATTACTTACTAGAGCACAGTCATAAAGAGGCCAGCTGGGCTTTGGAGTCAGAAAAGCTATTCTATTCAAATCCTAGTTAAACACTTACTAGCTGTGATTTGGGACAACTTATCTAACAAGAGCTAATACTGATTGAATTTTACTTGCTCCCAGCATTAAGCTAAGTGCCTTAGAGATATTATTTCATGTAATTTTACTAACAGTTTTCTGACGTAGGTACTACCAGTATCCTGATTTTAGGATTGAAGCTACTGAGGCATGAGTCAATTTCACGTCAGCAGACTATTTTTTTTTTTTTTTGAGACAGAGTCATGCTCTGTTGCAGGCTGGAGTGCAATGGCACGGTCTCGGCTCACTGCAACCTCTACCTCCCAGGTTCAAGTGATTCTCCTGCCTCAGCTTCCCGAGTAGCTGGGACTATAGGGGCATGCCAAACCCGGCTAATTTCTGTATTTTTAGTAGAGATGAGGTTTTGCCATGTTGGCCAGGCTGATCTTGAACTCCTGACCTCGTGATCTGCCCACCTTGGCCTCCCAAAGTGCTGGGATTACAGGCGTGAGCCACCACTCACAGCCAGCAGCCTATTTTTCTCTGATTATCCTCTAGCTTCCATTCTTTTCTGCCATGCATACCTATCTTCTCCCAGTGCTTGAGGATTCGCTCCTGCTTTTGAGCTTTGGAATAGGCCATAGTGTCTCTCTCTCTTTTTGAAACAGGGTCTCACTCTGTCACCCAGGCTGCAGTGCAGTGGCAAGATCACAGCTCACTGCAGCCTCAACCTCTTGGGCTCACGCAATCCTCCCACCTCAGCCCCCTGAGTAGCTGGGACTACAGGGGTGTGCCACCACACCCAGCCAATTTTCTTTTTTTCTTTTTTCTTTGTAGAGACAGGATTTTGCCATGTTGCTCAGCCTGGTCTCAAACTCCTGGGCTCAAGTAATCCCGCCTCAGCCTCCCAAAGTGCTGGGATTACAGGCATATTTTTGCACAGCTCATTTTTTACTTATTCTCTTTTTTTTAGAGACAGGGTCTTGCTCTGTTGCCCAGGCTGGAGTGCAGTGGTGCAATCACAGTGTAGCAGAACGAGCCATAGACAAAACTCCTCAGACACCGAGTTAAAGAAGGAAGGGATTTATTCACCCGGGAACATCGGTAAGACTCCTGTCTCAAGAGCTGAGCTCTCTGAGTGAGCAATTCCTGTCCCTTTTAAGGGCTGACAACTCTAAGGGGGTCTGCATGTGATGGATTGAGCAAGCAGAGGGTATGTGACAGGGCTGCATGCACCGGTGGTCAGAGTGAAACAGAACAGACCAGGAAGTTTCACAATGTCTTTTCCATACAATGTCTGGAACCTATAGATAACATAACCAGTTAGGTCAGGGGTCGATCTTTAACTACCAGGATTAGGTCAGGCAGGCCCAGGTCTGGTTTCAGGTCTGGTTCCTTGGTTTCAGGTCTGGTTCCTAGGCGCCAAGCTACCTGCCTTTAGTTTCACTTCTCTTTTCTTTTCTGAGTATAAAGCAATATAAAACAATATGAGAGGGTCTGTCTCTCTTCTCTCATTTCCCCCCTTTGAGACTCTCACTTTTTATTAGTAGGAGTTCTCACTCTTATTTTCGCTACTTATGTCTTCCTGTGCAGTAGATCGATAATGATTCATATAGTACACTTGTGCTGATACATAACACGAAGTGACATTGAGAGACTGGGCTATATGCTCGGCTAATTGCAAAAACAAATTTCTTGTTTTTCCTGGAATTTCTGGTACTGGCACATTCAGTTCATCATAGAAGGTTTGAAATACTGGCTCAGGAGAGCGTTTACAAATTTTTCTCAAACCACGATATTTACTTGAAGATTGAGTCCAGCTCCATCAATTTTTAGGGTTATATGTTCTCTTTTTTCTAGCGAGGATTAAGGGGGTTGGTTATTACTAGTTCTAAGGGGTTACACTGACCACTGGTATAAGAAGGGCCTCTTTTCCTTTGCTGAAGGTGGACAGGATTTTTTCATTTTTTTTTATTCTAGTAACCTTAATGACACAAGACCAGTATCTACATTTATTTTCACACAGTCTTAATTCATGATAAATGTACTTATTTTTTGTCATATAGTCTCTTTTCTAATCACTGAAGCCTTGAACTTTTGGGCTCAGGTGATCCTCCCACCTCAGCCTCTTGAGTAGCTAAGACTATAGGCATGCACCACCACATCCAGGTTGTTTTTTTTTTGATAGAGATAGAGTCTCGCTATGTTGCCCAGGCTGGCCTGGAACTCCTGGCCTCAAGCAATCCTCCAGCCTCAGCCTCCACAAGTGCTGGGATTACAGGCATGAGCCTCCTGTCCTGCCTGCAGTCTCTTAAATGCCCTTTCACCCCTTCTCTCCACCAAGTCTGTTCTTCCCCTCTGTTCTAGCGTTGCTGCTGACTCTCCTCTAAGGAACCTTCCCCATACACCTGTGCAAGCTCCTCCAGTGTCCTCTCCCTCCTGCCTGCTGAAAGCAGCTGGATCTATTCCTCAGGTTTGTTAGTTTTACTTCTCTTGTGTGTATCACCTATCAGGCCTCATTGTGCACCCTGGTTCCCTCTTAACACAGAAGACTTCCTAAGGAACACGTTTCCCCGGCCAATTCATTTCAGTCAACATGGCTTACACATGCTAATTTGACTGAGTAGAGGATTCTAGGTGCAAATTCCTATTTTTTTCCCTCAGAATATTGAAGACCTCACTCCTTTGTCTTCTAGCATGCAGTTCTGTTGGTTAAAGATCTGATGCAGTCTGTGTCTCAGTTCTTTATTTCTGGAAACTTTGATGGCTGACCTTTATCCTTTTTTTGGGGGGGAGGGGGCAGAGTCTCGCTTGATCCCCCAGGCTGGAGTGCAGAGGTGCAATCTCGGTTCACTGCAACCTCCACCATCTGGGTTCAAGTGATTCTCCTGCTTCAGCCTCCTGAGTAGCTGGGATTACAGGCACCTGCCACCACACCCAGATGATTTTTGTATTTTTAGTAGAGATTGGGTTTCACCATGTTGGCCAGGCTGGTCTCAAACTCCTGACCTCAGGGGATCTGCCTACCTCACCCTACCAAAGTGCTGGGATTACAGGTGTGAGCCACCTAGCCCAGTCCCTTTATCCTTAAAGGTCAGATACTTCACCAGTACGGGTACCTAGACATACATCTCTTTTGCACTGGAAGACTTTTAGAAGTAGAAGATTTGGGCCAGGCGCGGTGGCTCACACCATAATCCCAGCACTTTGGGAGGCTGAGGTGGATCACGAGGTCAAGAGATCGAGACCATCCTGGCCAACATGGCGAAACCCCGACTCTACTAAAAATACAAAAATTAGCTGGCCATGGCTTGTGCCTGTAATCCCAGCTACTTGAGAGGCTGAGGTAGGAGAATCACTTGAACCTGGGAGGCGGAGGTTGCAGTGAACAGAGATTGTGCCATTGTATTCCAGCCTGGGCAATGAGAGCGAAACTTCATCTCAAAAAAAAAAAAAAAAAAAAGGAATGGCTCTGTTATAGAAGCCATTGTGGCTGTTTCTAGTGAGCTCTCTCATCATATGATAGCTCTGCACCGCTTTGGGACTCTGCAGAGGGCCCCCACTAGCAAGAAGGTCCTCATTGGATGCAGCCCCTAAACATTGGACTTCCCGACATGTATAAATTACCCAGTCTCACGTATTCAGTTATAGCAAAAGAAAACAGACTAACACAGGCCCAGTCTCTTGTGGAATTATGTAGACACCTGTTGGACCAGTCATGTGGACAGGAGAGATACCTGTGCCACAGATACCTGTGCCATGACCTACCTTTTACAGCCAAGGCAGGCAAGGTGCTGTGACTGTCTACCACAACCATGTGGCATGGCAGAAGCCCCCCAAGGGGCAGAATTCCAGGCAGACAGACTACCCATATCCTCATAAGGACTCTAGAGTATTTCTTCTGGGATGGAGTTGCCTTTTTCTTTACCTTCTGGGACCTCTTTTTTTCCTTTTTTTAAACTGGGATCTCTCACTTTGTTTAGAAAGCATTTCGAATACCTTTAGCAGATTAAAGAAGCCATTCAATTATGAATGCATTGACACAACACTATTCAGAAGGACATTTGCCCTAAAACCAAATTATTAAATTGATAACATATTTTAGTCATCAAGTGGCACATGCTAAGCAGACATCTTCCCTTCCCTTCTGAACCCCACCCCAATGCCAGCTCTCACCTCTGGAAATCAAGGATGATTGGCAGTGGAGAGTGAATCAGAGGCATGGGTCAAACCAAAAATGGAGTGAAGGTCAACAGTCCAGTGAAACTCAGGGTAGGGTGAACATCAGAGTAAGTAAGCATTGAGTATGTCTTTCATAACCTGCCTGGTAATTTTTTTAAAAACAGTGACTTTGTATTTTAACTCGATTCTAACAAAATGTCTCCCGTATCAAAATGTTCCTTTTATCAAATTGGGTTTCCCAAACTAAGCTTCTTTGAGGCATAGTTGGACTAAGACTCACATAGCTGACTCCTAGGCCACTACTTTTATCAGATAGGGCACAGTCTCCTGGCAGAGGGGTCCCTGGCGCAGGCAAGACAGATTCCAGGCCCAGATTCTGCTGTTACTTGTCTCCCATGGGTTGCTGCCTGAGCAGTTGTTAGATGGAGGAGATGCCCCACCCAGCCTTTGTCTCAGTCTTCACACCCCCTTCCTCTCCCTTCTGCATTGCAGATCTGGAAGTGGCAAGGGTGACCTGACTGCCTGTGTCCCCAGTCCCCAATCCCAGGCCTTGCCACTGTCTTGCCTCCTTGTCTTCAATAAATAAAGGTGAGGCCCAAGAGATACCCTCACCTTCTTGCTCTCCGCAGTTCAAAACTCAGGAGCTGCAGAGCCTGTAAGACGTCCTCTGAGCTCTTTTAGGTGGCTGGGAAGACAGCTAGGGCACAGCCCTTGGATGCTTGGACCCTTCATGTAAACAAGGAGATGACCTCCCCCAGGGAGCTGTCCTTGGCACTTTAGGATCTCAGCCTTCAGTAGCTACTTTTCTTTTATTTTTGTTTTGATTTATCTTGGGCTTTCCCCTACTTCTGTTTACTCTCACACCCCCTATTTCCTTGCTCTTTGGGAAACAGACTGTCTTAGTCTGTTTGAACTGCCGTAACATAATACCGGGTGGCTTAAACAACAGACTTTTATTTCTCCTAGTTCTGGAGACTGGGAAGTTCATGATCAAGGTGCCGGCTGATGAAGCTTCTGGTGAGTTGCCCTCTTCCTGGCTTGCAAATGCCTGCCTTCTTGCTATGTCCTCACACAGCAGAGAGAGAATGAGCTCTGGTCTTTCTTCCTCTTCTTATAAGGACATTAATCCCATCATAGAGTCCCCAGCCTGATGATCTCATCCAAACCTAATCACCCCCCAAAGGCCCCACCTCTGAATACCATCACATTAGGCATTACGGCTTCAACATATACATTTTAGGGGAGCACATTCAGTCATAATAGATGCTTATTGTAGAAATTTTTGAAAAATACAAAAATATGAAGCAAAAGAAAACCACAAACTATCCTGACAACCAAAGAAAAGCACAAATGCCATCCTATCATCCAAAGAAACTTCCAGCATATTTTCTTTTTTTTTTGAGACGGAGTCTCGCTCTGCCGCCCAGGCTGGAGTGCAGTGGCCGGATCTCAGCTCACTGCAAGCTCCGCCTCCT
>NW_012117376.1:15407156-15408302 GCF_000951035.1 Colobus angolensis palliatus
ATGAAGATGTTACATTTGAGGAAAACTGGGTGAAGGGTATATGGGATCTCCCAATATTATTTCTTACAACTGCATGTTAATCTACAAAATTAATTCAAAGTAAAAAGTTTTGGCCATGTGCTGTGGCTCATACCTATAATTTCAGCACTTTGGGATACCAAGGCAGGAGGATTGCTTAAGCCCAGGAGTTTGAGACCATCCTGGGCAACACAGTAAGACCCCATCTCTACAAAAAATTTAAAAATTAGCTGGGCATGGTGGCATGGGCGTGTGGTCCCAGCCAGGTCCCATCTACTCAGAGGGCTGAAATGGAAGGATTGCTTGAGCCCAGAAGGTCGAGGCTGCAGTGTGCTGTGATCATGCCACTGAGCTCCAGCCTGGACAACAAAGCAAGACCCTGTCTCAAAAATAATAAAAATAGGCCGGGCAAGGTGGCTCACGCCTGTAATCCTAGCACTTTGGGAGACTGAGACGGGCAGATCACTTGAGGTCAGGAGCTCGAGACCAGCCTGGCCAACATGGCAAAACCCTGTCTCTACTAAAAATACAAAAATTAGCCAAATGTGGTAGCGCACACCTGTAATCCCAGCTACTCAGGAGGCTGAGGCAGGAGAATCGCTTGAACCCAGGAGGCGGAGGTTGCAGTGAGCCGAGATCAAGCCATTGCACTCCAGCCTGGGCGACAGAGAGAGGCCTTGTCTCAAAACAAACAAATAAACAAATAATAATAATAGGTGCTTAAAAACCACTACACTGGACATCTTTTGTAAGTACATGTGTACTTCTGAACTTCTAGTTTTTCCTTTGGGTAGATTCCTATGAGAGAAATTACTCATAAGAAAATTCAATAAGAAGTAAGAGCTCTCAATCTCAGCACATTAGGGTTTCCTGGCCATCACCCAAGGAGCTTTGCAGGCATAGAAAACTGATATGCATGCTGCTGAGGAAGAGAGCTTAGACATATTCACAGAGTTTTCCACAAACCTGGAGTGCCGGCCGACTAACGTACAATGAGAAATGTAAGCAGAGGGTCCAGGACTCCTGCCCCTAGCCTGAGTTTCCTCTCCCTATAGCACTTCACAGGCAAAGCCACATTCTAATTGGAAGATTGACCTGTGATGTGAAACAAGGGAAATTAAGTGACAC
>NW_012117376.1:15414697-15424474 GCF_000951035.1 Colobus angolensis palliatus
TGGCCATGGCGAAACCTTGTCTCTACTAAAAATACAAAGATTAGCTGGGCTTGGTGGCATGCACCTGTAATCCCAGCTACTCGAGAGGCTGAGACAGGAGGATCACTTGAACCCGGGAGGCAGAGGTTGCAGTGAGCAGAGATCATGCCATTGCACTCCAGCCTGGGCAACGGAGCAACTTTGTATCAAAAAAAAAAAAAGGTATTGTAAGGTCCAAATGAAATTTTACGTGTGTGTGTGTGTGTGTGTGTGTCAAATATACAAATGGGAAGCATTGTCATAGCTTTTGCTAGATAATCATGAGGGCCCATCCAGGCCAGGGTTCCTGTGTTCTTGAAGGGTCTTAGTTGGATCCATAGGCCCAAGGGGAGGGACTGGAGCTCTCCTTCCCTTCCTGAGTCCAGCCCCAAGATGAAGTCTGAACTTCTCTAGCCATGATTTAGATGAAATTCACTCTGCAGCAGTGTGAACACCCCTCTCTGAAAACAGAGGGTTTTCGTTTTTAAGAAAGACTCCTCATAGTTCTCTCTACTCCCTGCCTGATGAAGGTGTGGTCTTAAATCTAGTTCACTGATTGCAAAAACCTGGCTTGATTCAACACACTTGATCTATTTTCATCTCTCTGCCGCTTGCTTAAAATAAGGAGCTCATTGCTATGCTGCCCACGGCTGCGTCTAAATCATAACTGAGAGTTGAATACATTTTTCTCTCTTCTGCTAAATACCATTTTTATCTTCGCCGAGCCCACACGTCCTCGGTCGGCAGTGTTTGCTTTAGCAGTCCATGCCTGGACTTGGAGGGATAGTCAGGTGACAAAAGACCCCTCCCGAGCTCCCAGTGAGCCTCCCTCCCTGTGACCTGTTTGTCTTCCAACAGGGCGTTCTCCTACCCACGAGCTACCCAGCCGAAGCCACCTTCCAGGCTGTCACCACAATTTCTGCTTTTGTTTTCCCCACTCTTCATTGCTTGGTGAGGGCTAGGAAAGCTTTGTGAGACTTTGGGTCCCTCATATCTCCTGGCAAAGGCTTGAATCCTTGAATCTCAGCAACCTCTGGACTTCAGTCTCCCCTTCTTTGACTCCTGGCAAAGGCTTGAATCCTTGAATCTCAGCAACCTCTGGACTTCAGTCTCCCCTTCTTTGACTCTTATTATAGGATGTGGAAAATTAGCAAAATGGGGAATTCAAGGAACTCCAAAAAGCAGCTTCACAAACATGAATTAAAAGAGACTTGACTCCTGAAAGGAATGATGTCATGCTCAGAAACCAGCCTGAAACTCGTGCTTTTCATCTCTAATCTTCTCCCGTCCAAACCCTTAACTCCTCCCACATATCTCCTCTCCTTCTTCTTCCCATGAGAAAGGTCAGCATTATTATCATCATTTTACAGACAGTCAAATGAGCCCCGCTGGGGAGGGAGCCAGTGGCACAGTCCAGATTAGGATGTGAGGCTCCCCTGAGGACAGGCTGGAGCCTGAGGTGTCCCTCATCTGCTTCATTATTTTAATCATTATGAATTTTTCCTTTTCAGTTAGTCTCTGTGCACGTGATAAGAAATCCTTGCCACCCACTGTTGCAGGCATCGAATGTAAGGAAAGACACTAGGGAAAAAAATGCTATATTCTGATGTTGGGAAAACAGGAGAATAACTGAGGTTAACTAGGAAAACAGAAAGGGTGAGAGCCTCAGAGAGGGTCAGGAATACAGGATAGAGATTCAGAGCTGCCCTCTGCCTCTCAGCTGGAGCCATTCGGAAATGGCACTGTGAAGCAAAGGATTTCTTTTTTTTCTTTTTTGAGAAAAACTCTCACTCTGTTGCCCAGGCTGCAATGCAGTAGCACGATCTCAGCTCACTGCAACCTCCGCCTCCCGGATTCAAGCGATCCTCCTGCCTCAGCCTCCTGAGTAGCTGGGATTACAGGTGCCCGCCACCATGCCTGGCTAATTTTTGTATTTTTTAGTAGAAACGGGTTTCACCATGTTGGCCATGCTGGTCTTGAACTCCTGACCTCAGGCAATCTGCCCACCTTGGCCTCCCAAAGTGCTGGGATTACAGGCGTGAGCCACCCATGCCCAGCTGAAGCAAAGGATTTTTGGTTTCCAGCAGTGGAGGTGGATGGCATTGAGCCAGCTATAAGAAATGGTAAGAAAAGAGATTCTGAAGCTAGTCAGTCTCTATCCAATCCTGATTCTGCTACTTCCTAGCCGTGTTACCCTGGACAAGTTACTTCAACTTTCTGAGTCTCAGTTTCCTCATCTGTAAAATAGGAATAATAGTATTTCCACTTGGCAGCATTATTGCAAGGATGATATATAAACAAGATGATATATAAAACGTGCTTAGCACACTGTGCAGTACACAGTAGCTCTAATTATTAAATGTCCACAATATGCCAGCATTATGCCAGTTACAGGAAATGCTTATATAAATAAGGCAGATTCCTTGCCTTTGAGGAGTTTATTGGCTTGTGGATAGGACAGGTGAGCAAACATTTACTACACAGTACTTTGGGAGTGGTGCCGGCTGGAAGGAGTGGTGCCGTCTGTCTACAGTTATAGAATAGATCTTCCCACCTCTGGATAAAGTTAACTGTGTAAGAACAGAGACTGAACTCGTGACCTTAAATAACGGGAACATAATAAAAAATAATTGTGGTATAGCAGCTGGCCATTTCCAGAGAGAGGGTGTCAATTGTCATGGCAGCCAGTGATTTCATTTTATCCTCCTCAAAGCCTTACAAGATTTGATGATGAGTAACTGAAGAGGGGAGTGTGACTTTTTCTGGGGCCTTCAGACAAGTAATTGTCCCTCAGGCCCTGAGGGATAAAGATAAAGATCCACAGCGTCAGTGCTATGGGTTATGTGCCCCCTACCCATCCCATGGAGGGAAAACTAAGTAGCAAAATGTACCACATTATCCACAGGGTAATGTGGGCAGGCTGGTCAGAGCCTGGTGGATCTATAAGCTACCAGTAAGAAGATCTTCTTTTTTCCCCCAGAGACGAAGTCTTGCTCTGTTGCCCAGGCTGGAGTGCAGTGGCATGATCTTGGCTCACTGCACCCTCCACCTCCCGTGTTCAAGCAGTTCTGCCTCAGCCTCCCAAGTAGCTGGGATTACAGGTGACTGCCACCATGCCCAGCTAATTTTTGTATTTTTAGTAGAGATGGGGTTTCACCATGTTGGCCAGGCTGGTGCCCGGCCCAGATCGTTTTTATGATGTCAAAGAATTTAGGAAAATGCCTTCTTCCAGGTTTAGGTGGAAGTGAAACTGTTTGCCCTGCTCTCCCTTAGTTGGAAATAGTGCGGTGGAAGGAGAGGTGGAAGAGTGTGACAGAGGGCTGCCTGCCCTGTGTCTGTGCCAGTGATCTCTGTACACTGGGCTCCATCTAGGGCACACCAAGCCTGGATCGGATACCTTGCTTTGTGTGTGCCAGGTCATTTTTGTCTTTCCCTCACGTGCATATGATACTTTACAGGGCATAAAGTCCCACCAGCCCTGTGAGGCAGGCACTTGTCACTTCTCAGGAAACTGAGGCTCAGAGAAAGTAAGCAAACTATCCAAGATCAAATGATTAGAAAGTAGACATCTTAAGACCAGAGCTCAGTTTGCTGGCTGTGAGACCAGGGCATCCACTGTTAGAGATGCTTCCTTCCTTCCTTGGGGGCGTGGATTTGGCCTTTTGCTAAGAAGGAGTGATTCCCCCAAAAAGGATCCTTGGAGACGAAGCTTCTTTCCTTTTCCTGATACAACTTCTATATGGGAGGTTTACAGGAACATCATGAAGGCAGTTAATTAGTCCATTCTCAAGCTGCTGATAAAGACATACCTGAGACTGGGTAATTTATAAAGTAAAAGAGATTTAATGGACTCATAGTTCCATGTGGCTTGGGAGGCCTCACAATCGTGGTGGAAAGTGAAAGACACGTCTTACATGGCAGAGAACAAGAGAGAAAATGAGAGTCAAGCGAAAGGGGTCTCCCCTTATAAAACCATCAGATCTCATGAGACTTATTCACTACCATGAGAACAGTATGGGGAAACTGCCCCCATGGTTCAATTATCTCCCACCCAGTCCCTCCCAAAACATGTGAGAATTATGGGAACTACAATTCAGGAAGAGATTTGGGTGGCGACACAGCCAACCGTATGAGCAGTGGAGGGGGCCCCAGCCTCAGATAAAGAGGCAGGAATCCTCCACCAACTGCTGCCATCTCTCCTGTGACCTTGAGCAGGTCACTGTATCTATCTGTGTCTGGGGTCCTTGTCAGCTATAGGGAGTCACGTTCCCTTCCCTGCCTACCTTCTGGGCGTGATGCGAATCAAATGAAACAAGCAATATCAGAAACAGCTTGAGAATGTCGAAAGTGCAATGCAAACCCAAGGCATGATTCTGAACATCTTCATACAAAACTGAGAGCTGATGGCCCTCAGGTTGCTTCTTTCATTTCTTTCATTCATTCACACAATGCTAGAAAAGTGTTGAATACGTTTCCTGTGCCAGACTGTCCATTAGGTACTGGTGATGCAAGGAAGTCCCCAGGCTTTGAGGAATTCAAAGGGAGGAAAGACAGATTCAAACCAATAATTATGACACACAGATGGGAGGCCTTTTATTTTTGTTTTGTTCTGTTTTGTTTTGAGATAGGGTCTCCCTCTATCACCCAAGCTGGATCGCAGTGGTGCTATCATAACTCACCGCAGCCTTGACCTTCCAGGCTTAAGTGATCTTCCCACTTCAGCCTCCTGAGCAGCTGGGACTATGGACGCCTACCACCACGCTTGGCTAATTATTTTTTTAAAAATTTTTTTGTAGAGATGGGGTCTCCCTGTGTTGCTCAGATTGGTCTCAAACTCCTGGGCTCAGGGCTCAACCAATCCTCCCACCTCAGCCTCTCAGTAGCTAGAAATGCAGGCTTGCACCACTGTACCCAGCTAATTTTTAAATATCTTATAGAAACAGGGTCTCGCTCTGTTGCCCAGGCTTGTCCTGAACTCCTGGCTTCAGTGATCTTCCCACCTTGGCCTCCCAAAGTGCTGGGATTG
Organism: Colobus angolensis palliatus; assembly: GCF_000951035.1. Lineage (NCBI taxonomy): Eukaryota > Metazoa > Chordata > Mammalia > Primates > Cercopithecidae > Colobus > Colobus angolensis. The sequence goes on from NW_012117376.1 coordinate 15,419,742, forward strand.
CAGGCATAAGCCATTGCACCTAGCTGATGTGAGGCCTTTTAAAGAGATGACCACAGTCAGGGAGCCCTGCATTGAGGTGTCCACAGATGCTGTGGAATGTGGGGTTGGGGGGCAGTGAGCAACAGTTGGAGCTAGAGAAGACCCCACAAGAGGAGGATGAGTAGGGGGCTGATGGAAGAGGGAGGGAGGAGGGAAAGGGCAGAGGAAACATCAGGCACAATGGCCTTGAAGAGCATGTGAGTCATTTAGTGCAGCTGGGGCACGGGTTACTTGAAGGAAGAAGTTCACAGCTGGGGCACGGGTTACTTGAAGGAAGTTTGATGGCTATTTCTTTTTTATTTTTTGAGACAGAGTCTCTGTCTGTCACCCAGGATGGGGTGCAGTGGCGCAATCTTGCCTCCCAGGTTCAAGCAATTATCCTGGCTCATCCTTCCGAGTAGCTGCGATTACAGGCGCCCGCCACCATGCCTGGCTAATTTTTGTATTTTTAGTTGGCCAGGCTGGTCTCGAACTCCTGACCTCAAGTGATCTGCCCGCCTCGGCCTCCCAAAGTGCTGGAATTACAAGCGTGAGCCACTGTGCCTGGCCATGATGGCTATTTCTTATTAGGGGAACGGAGCCTGCTGGTCACCCTGGAGTTCTTTTTGGGACATGTTTAGGTGTGTACATCAGTGTGTACTGGTTTGCCTCTCCGGGTTGCAAGGAAGAAGCCCACGTAAATGAACTCAGTGATGGAGCTTTGCTGTGAGGCCCCATGGGAAGCAAGATTTTTAGGAAATGATCTCAGCTGCTAGCTGGATGTGTGCTGGGACCTTAGGCCTCCAAATCAGTGCAGTGCTATCCAGGTTTTGACCTGAGTTGCAGAGTCCCACCTCTGTGAGCACCTGGTGTTGGTTGTTGGTGGTTCCTGAGAGCAGAAGGGTCTAGGTGCATTGGTTTGCGCTGACTGGTGTAACTCTCCCCATCAGGCAGGGCTTCAGCCTAGCCACCATGGCAGGAGGTGGTTTCCACTGGGTCCAGCATATACCAGGCCACCTGTCCCAGGTCCAAGCAGGACTAGTTTTAATCATAATGCACTACAACCTTATATGAAGAGAACTCTGGATCTTGAGCTGGTTCCTCCTATAGAGAGCTTTGTAGATTTCTCTCTTGGAGAGATGGCTGAGTAGAACCCTTTAGAGACCACAGTCCCATTTACTCATTCACAGAGTGGGAAAGGAAGGCCCAGAAAAGGCATTAGCCTTGCTCAAACCTGTGCAGCAAGTTCACTGCAGGGCCAGGCATAGAACAGGTCTCCTGACTCCAGTCAGATTTTTTGGTTGGTGCATAAATGTGCTTCTGTGTTGTTGACATGTTCATGAACCCATGTACTGTGTACAAGGCAGCGGGCCATGTCCTGAGAACGGACAGGCCACATAATCCCTGTCCTCCAGAAGGTTATAATGGGGGTATCAGAGCACACATAGAAAAAGATAGCTGTTCAATTTGCAGTGGCCCTGGGGGAAGCCAACATAGTTAGGCAAATTGTACCAAGTCCAAGGAAAAAAATCTGTGAGGCTCTGCCTGCCAGATCCTCGATGACCTTCTAAGAAAGGTGATTTTAGTGATTTTTTTTTTTTTTTTTTATGTTGCCTAGGCTGAAGTGCAGTGGCTATTCACAGGTGCAATCGTGATGAATGACAGCCTCGAACTCCTGGGCTCTCGCCATCCACCCAACTCAGCTTCCCGAGACGCTGGGACTACATGCATTTGCCTCTGAACTCAGCTAAGATTTTTTGTTTTAGCCCGGTTAGAACCAGACAAGCCACAGCAGGACTTCTGGACTCAGCCATAGGCCAGTGGAGAGCAGGGAGAAGCCTGGGGAAATGGAAAGGGGATAAGACTGGCAACATTGTTGCATGTGACTGATTCCCTAAGCCATCTGCTCTTACAAATCCCTACTTAGCAGCCCAGAGCAGTTACAGAGAGGCACAGGAGTCTTTGAAACACAAATCACCAGTGATGACAAGGCCACTGGGTATGAGGCTGTTTGTTCTCTTCCCGAGTAGATAAGGTTTCTAAGGGATAAATGGAGTGTTCTTACTGGCTGGCCCAGGACCTGCTGTTCCCATGCGATGGCTAGGGGATGCTGTCAGAGGCTCTAGGGAGTGGGAATGGCCCGACTTCCAGAAAAGACTAGTTGAAAATCCAGCTACAAGGTAAGCTCCAGAGCCTGGACCCTGGCAAATTAGTCTTTTGGCCTGGTTGCCATGGAGACAGGCAGGCAGCAGCTGCTGGGGAAGAGGAAACAGCAGCTCCACCAACATCCAGGATTCTGAGACAGCCATGATGGGGGAGGGGGCTTGACACCACCCTTTCTCCCCCAGATACTGAGGTCCCTGTTTGCCCCCCACCCCTCTGACCCCCTGATTCCCAGACTCACAGGCTCTGGTGAGTTGCCAGGGTCCGAACACAAGACGGTAGCAGTACTGGATACTGAAACCCCAGTTTCCTGCTTCCAAGCCAGTGCCCCACCCCTACTACACCACAGTTGCCTCCTGCTTCAGAGCAAAAGATCTTCCAGCGCACTGCGCTTCTGGGCCCTGAGAGGGTTCCCAAGCTGCCTCCTTGGAGGGGATAAGTCATTAGAGGTGAATCCCAGTGTGTTGGCCACCAGAGGCCAATTTGGCCCAGCGCTCTGTCGCTGTCTCTCTGGAAAACCTGGCAGCGTCTGCATGGGTCTGTGACCAGCCATTGTCTAGGAAGGGAGCTTGAAGTGGAGCCCAGAGGGAACTCAGCAAATGATGCGGTTCATTGTTCCCTCATTTGATGCTACGTTGATAACGTTAATTTGCAGCTTCACCGGCCATGCTGCCTGGCTGGCCGCCCTCCAAGTCCTGACCTCCCTAGACTGGTGGAAACAGCCCTTGAATCTCCGTCTCCTAGGGGTTAGCTCTGGAAATTGAAGGTGGGAGAGGAGGGGCTTAGGATCCAGGTCACCTGAGTCCACTTTCGCAGCCCGGAGGTTGTGTCTCAGCATCTCAGTTTCATCCTCTTTGGTAAAAGGAGAAACGAGGCTGGTATTATCTAGGGCTTTGAGTTTCTGGGCTTTGGATGTGAGTAGGATCCTTACATAAGAGAACAGAGAGCTAGTGTGGAGAGACAGGAGAGGACTGGAGAAAAGCAGAGGCTGCTACTGACCAGCCTGGGCTTTTGATGTTGCTGTTTTAATTATGAAGGAAGTTCATGTGTGGGCGTTATGAAAGAAAAAAGTCAATGCCAAAGAATATAAAGGAAATGGAGAAAATGACCCATCACCTCAAGCCCCAATCCCTCTCCCCTGGTGGAAACCACTGATAATTTTGTTGTGTATCTTTTCAGATCTTCCTCTATTCTTACACTTTCCCCACTATATTACTATTACTTTAAAATTCTACAAATGATATAAACACATTTCTACAAAGATGCAAACACCACAGATAAATATAGAGCAAATATTAAAAATCTCCTTTTAGTCTATTCCCTTCACCAGACAGCTATTTTGTTTGTTTGTTTGTTTGTTTGTTTTTGAGACGGGGTCTCCCTGTGCTACCCAGGCTGGAGTGCAGTGGGGCGATCATGGCTCACTACTGCCTTGACCTCCTGGGTTCAAGTGATTCTCCCACCTCAACCTCCCAAGTAGCTGGGACTATAGGCATGAGGCACCACACCCGGCTAATTTTTTGTATATATATATATTTTTTAGAGATGGGGTTTCACCGTGTTACCCAGGCCGGTCTTGAACTCCTGGCTCAAGTGATCCACCCACCTCAGCCTCCCAAAGCGCTGGAATTACAGGTGTGAGCCACTGCACCCAGCCTGGACAGCTATTATTAACAGTTTAATGTCCTTCATATGTTTATGTACAAACACACACACTTTCAGGTTTTCTTTCTTTAGCATAAATGCAATCATAACATCCATATGGCTCCGCAAGTTGCTTTTCCTACCATAGTAATTCTTAGATTTTTTCCACAGTGATAGACCTACCCCATTCTCTCTAACTGCTGCTTAATATTCTACATTTTGGATATTCTGTAACTTATTTAAGTGATCTCCTCCAATAGACACAAGCTTTTTACAATCTTTTGTTAATAGTAACACTTTGAACATTTGTACAGCTTTTTTTTCTTTTTTTCTTAAGAGGCAGGGTTTGGCTCTGTCACCCAGGCTGGAGTGCAGTGGTGCAATCTTGGCTCACTGCAGCCTCGACCTCCTGGGCTCAAGCTATTTCCTGCCTCAGCCCCTTGAATAGCTGGGACTACAGGCACACGCCACCATGTCCGGATAATTTTTGTATTTTTTGTAGAGATGGGGTTGTAATTTTTGTATTTTTTGCAGAATTGATGTTAACCCATCAATTCTACTTCTAGAAATAAATCCTGCATAAAAAGCTGTACACCAGTCTGGGCAACATGGTGAAACTCCATATTTAATTAATAAGGAAAATTATCTTTAATTTTCCTAAATACTGTAGGGATTTATTTTTAAGTTAAAAAAAATCTTAGCCACAGATACCCATTACAAAAAAAAAAAAAAATTGAAAACTACAGAAAGCTACAGAGGGGCCAGGTGCAGTGGCTCATGCCTGTAATCCCAGCACTTTGGGAGGCCAGGGCGGGCAGATCACAAGATCAAGAGATCGAGACCATCCTGGCCAACATGGTGAAACCCCGTCTCTACTAAAAATACAAAAATTAGCTGGGCGTGGTGGC
>NW_012117376.1:15427959-15430459 GCF_000951035.1 Colobus angolensis palliatus
GGGGATCCGGGCTTCTCTGCCACTCGCGAACGCGACCTCGTGCGGTTTCCCGCAGCACTGGCTCCCCGCCACCCAGAGACCCCACCCGCTCCCAGGGCCCCGCGAGCGGCCGGGAGGGGACGTTGCGGCACGCGTCAGTGCTGCAGTCGGGCTTGCACCTCCGCCCGGATGCGAAATGGCCCAAGCGGGCTCCGCACCGCCAGTGAGCCCCAGCCTTCCCTTCTCCTAGCACAGAGGTGCTGCCCTGAAAAATCAGCTACTAGAGACGCCATTTCGGTCCCCATCCTTGTCTCAGCCAAGGAAGAACCAATCACAACGCTTGTGTGTCGCTGTGCAAGCCGCAGGTGGAGTGGGAGAGCAGATCCGTGGAACGCAGCGAAGCCATTTTCTGGGAGGATTCAAAGTCATTTCCACTGCTGGTGTGTAACTTCCACTGATGGTATAATTACAATGTTTAATTTCAGCCATTCCCTCTCCGCCAACTCCCCTCACACCGTGGCCTTTCCTTTCCCCAAGCGATGTGGGGTCTAGTTTTGACCCTGAACCTAACCCGCTCTGTGACCCAGACTCAGGCCTCAGTCTTTTCAGCTACAAAAATGCAAGGAAGGAATAAAATTAGAGAACGGCAAATATTGGTGAGGTTATGGGGAAATGTATTCTTCGGATTTGTCTTTAAACTGGAAATATTTATGACCTGTGCCGGATAATCCTATGTCTTGTTCTCTACCCTAGAAAAATATTTGCACATGTACTCAGGGAAGGCTGTCTCTTGTGGGACCATATCTAATAACAAACCACTGTAAAGAGCTCAAGGGCTATCCGTAGGGAATGAATGAATACAATGGGGTCTATCTACATAATGGGTCACTGCATCACAGAAGGAATAAGCCAGATCTATATATGCCTATATATGCAGAGAAATGGATAGGGCTCTAAAATATATTAAGTGAAAGTAGAAAGTTGCAGAATAATGCATACAATATAATACAATTTTTGTAACATGTTAAGCAGAACTGTGGATATTCTGTGATTACATTCAAACATACATAAAAGCATTTAAAAAAAACTGAAAAGTTCTTTTCAATTCAATTGTTCTTTTCAGTTCAGTTCTTTTCAGTTCACTCCTAATTCATCCAAGTGGCTGTCTCTGGAGAGGGACGGGGAGTTGAGATAGCAAGTGGAGGTGAGAGGCAACTTCAGCTTTCTTTGTAATATTCTAATTTTATTTTTAAAAATGACAGCCGAGTGCAGTGGCTCATGCCTGTAATCCCAGCACTTTGGGCGGCCAAGGTGGACAGATCACAAGATCAAGAGATCGAGACCATCCTGGCCAACATGGTGAAACCCCGTCTCTACTAAAAATACAAAAATTAGCTGGGCGTGGTGGCGTGCCCTGTAATCCCAGCTACTCAGGAGGCTGAGGTAGGAGAACTGCTTGAACCCGGGAGGTGGAGGTTGCACTGAGCCGAGATCGTGCCACTGCACTCCAGTCTGGCAACAGAGCAAGACTCTGTCTCAAAAAAGAAGAAGAAGAAAAAAGAAAGCTACAGAGGGAGGAAAAAAATCACTCACAGTGTCTCTGTCCAGCAACCACAATTGTTTACTTTTTGGCATGTTTTCTCCCATTATTTTTTTATGCCTGCTACTGTTACAGTGGTCAGAGACTGGATCTCCCTATGTCACCCAGGCTGGTCTCAAAATCCTGGCCTCAAGTGAGTCCCCTGCCTCAGCCTCCCAAGTACTGAGGCTGTAGGCGTGAGCCACCATGCCCAACTTGCATACACAATTTTCTATCTAGGATTTCATTACTTAATGTTATAAGCATTTTCCCATGTCAATAAAATTTTTTATAAACATTCTTTTTATGATTTCATGGTAGGCAGTACATGTACATACCATAATTTTCTTATCTGTTTCTCTGGTGTTGGGCTTTTAAGTTGCGTACATCTTTTTCCTGTACGATAACACCTCAGTGAATATCTTCTTGCATAAATCTTTGTCTGAAATCCATTAATTTCCTTAAGCTAGATTCCAAAAAGCAGAAGTACTGGGTCTAGAGGCAGAGAATTTATTTTTTTAAGTTGAATTTTGAATTGTTGTTATGTACACACGGCACACAATTCCAAAGGTACTAAAGGTTACACAATAAGAATAGTAATTCTCCTACTTGGTCATATAGCAGTGGTTCCTTCTTTTTTTCCTTTTTTCTTTCTTTTTTTTTTTTTTTTCACTTAAAGGCTAGCGTGATAGTAAGGTTTTTCTTCTTAAAGGCAATGTGGTTGCCTGTTTTCTTCATGTGTATATTTCTTATGGGGGAATCCATATATTTAAATACATATATTTTAAAATATAGATTCCTTTTTCATATAGAAACAGTAGCACATCAGATACCTTTGCACTTTCCTCTTTTTGCTTAATATTTCTTGATGATTGCTCTATACATAAAATAGAGAACTGCCTCATTTTCTTAAAATATTGCATAGAATTCCTTTAAATGGAA
>NW_012117376.1:15436492-15438512 GCF_000951035.1 Colobus angolensis palliatus
GCATTCAAGATGAGCCTGGACAACACAGTGAAACCCCATCTCTACTAAAAATACAAAAATTAGCCGGGCGTGGTGGTGGGTGTCTGTAGTCCCAGTCACTCAGGAGGCTGAGGCAGGATAATCACTTGAACCCAGGAGACGGGGGGTTGCAGTGAGCTGAGATCATGCCACTGCGCACCAGCCTGGGCGACACAGCAAGACTGTGTCTCAAAAAATAAATAAATAAATAAAATAAAAATGACAGTATATTCATATATTACTTAAGGAATTTTAAGCTGCATGTTCATGAAATACTGGAGACAAATATGTCAAAATGTAAACAGTGGTTAATTGCAGGTGATAGGAAATATGAATAATTGTTATTTTCTTCTTTGTACTTTTTTGGTTTTTAGTTTTTCAACATGCGGGGAAGGGATTCAAGAGTGACGGTGTGACTCATCAGGTCCCTCAGCTCAAAGAACCTGCAATGTTGTGATTCTACATGGTCATCCTTAAAGTCCTAGCTCCCCACCCTACCCCAAAGGGCTTACAAGCTTTGCAGGGCAGGGGAGCCTCAACATTGGCACTCCACTGGGGAAAGTTCTTGGCTTCTGCCAGGAAAGAATTCAAGGGTGAACTAGTGGCAGAAGAAAACAGCTTTATTGAGGCAGCAGTGTTACAGCTCTGTGACCGTTCCCACTGAGAAGAGAGTGGAGTCTAGCAGCTCAGGGACAGTTCTGCAGTTTCATTTATATCCACTTTTAATTACATGCAAATTAAGGGGCAGGTTATTCAGAAATTTCTTTTTATTTGAGACAGAGTCTTGCTCTGTTGCCCAGGCTGGAGTACAGTGGCACGATCTCGGCTCACTGAAACCTCCACCTCCCGGGTTTAAGTGATTCTCTTGCCTCAGTCTCCAGAGTAGCTGGGAATACAGGCGTGTGCCATCATGTCTGGCTAATTTTTGTACTTTTAGTACAGATGGGGTTTCATCATGCTGGCTAGGCTGGATTTGAACTCCTGACTCGTGATCTGCCCACCTCAGCCTCCCAAAGTGCTAGAATTACAGGTGTGAGTCACTGCACTCAGCCAGTTATTCAGAAATTTCTAGAAAAAAGGTGGTACCTTCCAGGTTGTTGCTAGGGAATGGGTAAACTGTCATGGCACTGGTGGGCGTGTCAGCTAGTCTTGAGTCTGGCTCAGTATGGAGTCCTGCCTCCTACCTCACAAGGAAGGGCCTTGGTGCTGCTGCCCCAGATCCCCTCCCCTGTCTCAAATCCAGGTTTAACATCCCTCAACTTTAAACCTGCTGGAGGGACAGGGCAAACTATTTGCAGTTCACCTACTGCTCTGGGCTGGCTTCTTCTACGCATCTGGCTGTACCATTTCCTCTTCCTGGCACCCTCTCCCCCTTCCTCTTTGCCTGCAAGCTTCCTTCAGGCCTCATCAACTCAGCTGCCCCTTACCCTAGGAGGTCTTCCCTGTTTCCCCTCCGCTGCCTGGGTTAGCCTCTGTTCCCCTGTGCCCCTTTAGTGCTCTGAGCTGATTGTCTACTTACTATGCGCTCTTGAGGCCAGGGACATGCCTTCTTTCTTCCTGTACTTCCAGGACCTAGTATAAGACATGACACCTCATGGTTCACCGGTAACCCTCTGTTGAATGAATGGACAATCAGCATCAAAGGCAACAAATTCTTCTCTGGGCTGAGTTTTCTGGTACTTATCCTAAAAACTCTGCTGAAGATAAGAGGCAGAATCAAGATTTGAACTCAGAGACCCTGACTCCAGAGCCCACACTCTCAACCGCTGTGCTCTGAGCCCCTAATGCACTTGACTGGTTCATATACCAAATATGTATTGAGAGCCTACTATTTGTCAGGCGCTGTTCTATGGTAATGAAGAAAACAGACTTGAAAAACTAACCGTTGGGTACTGTGCTCACCATCTGAGTGGCAGGATCATTCGTATTCCAAACCTCAGCATCACACAATATACCCATTTAAGAAATCCAGGCCGGGCGCGGTGGCTCAAGCCTGTAATCC
>NW_012117376.1:15439180-15443190 GCF_000951035.1 Colobus angolensis palliatus
CCTGAAATCCTGAAATAAAAGTAGGAATTTTTTTTTTTTTTTTTAAACAGAGTCTCTCTCTGTTGCCCAGGCTAGAGTGCAGTGGTGCAATCTCGGATCACTGCAGCCTCCGCCTCCCAGGTTCAAGCATTCTCCTGCTTTAGCCTCCCGAGTAGCTGGGACTGCAGGTGTGCGCCACCATGGCCAGTATTTTTAGTAGAGATGGGGTTTTGCCATATTGGCCAGGCTGGTCTCGAACTCCTGGGCTCAAGTGATCTGCCCATCTTGGCCTCCCAAAGTGTTGGGATTAGATGCGTGAGCCACCATGCCCAGCCGGAAATTATTATTAATTTTTAAAGGTATCAACAGAACATGCTCCTCCTCCCACTCGGCTGGGGCCTGCACTCTCCAGTGTACTGCCTGCTCTGTCCCCTCTGGTGCCATCTCCTCTGGTGGGAGGGTCAGACTGAGGACCAATTGGGAGGCTGCCTAGTAATCCTGTAGAGGGATGGGGCCTGCACCCACCCTGGGGCATTACTGCTTTCTCATTCATGCAAGGGTTTAGCTGAAAGAGGTCTTGGTATCTAAGAGCAATAAGCCCCCAAGGTCTACAAATCAATGGAGTTCCAGGCCTGCTCTGGTGGTTCACACCTGTAATCCCAGCAGTTTGGGAAGTTGAAGTAGGCGAATCACTTAAGGTCAGGAGTCTGAGACCACCCTAGCCAACGTGGTGAAACCCTGTCTCTACTAAAAATAGAAAAATTAGCTGGGTGTGGTGGCGTGCACCTTCAATCCCAGCCACTTAGGTGGCTGAGGCAGGGAAATCGCTTGAACCCAGGAGGCAGAGGTTGCAGTGAACCAAGATCGCACCACTGCATTCCAGCCTGGGTGAGAGAGTGAGGCTCCATCTCAAAAAAAAAAAAAAAAAAAATCAGTGGAGTTCCAATGAATGACACATCTGCTTTTCTTCCCCTCCTGTATTTTCTCTTGCACAGCATCCCACCCTTTGCCACCTGACACCCCAGCCACCCCCAGCTTCCCAGCTTGAATTCTACAATGTGTAGACTTTCACCCTCTCAGAATGGGTGTGTTATCAGCAGCCTTCGTTTCCACTTCCTGTGACAGCTGTAACCTCTGTTCTCACTGAATTGCTAAGATTGCTGATAGATGCCAACTGCTTGGAAGCTTTTTAAGTGACTAGGATCAAGCTCCGTGCCAAGCCATAGAAAAATGGCCCAGAAATTTAGTGAATTAAACTAGTAATTCCCCCTCATTTCTAGGTCCACAAGAGCCCATTCAAGAAACAGAGTAGATTTAAAATGAAAATCATTTTAGCCTCATGTAGGAGGAAGCATCAATCTACCCATCATCTACCCATCAGAAGCACCGGAAGCTGGCCGGGTGCGGTGGCTCACGCCTGTAATCCCAGCACTTTGGGAGGCCGAGGCAGGCAGATCACGAGGTCAGGAGATCGAAACTATCCTGGCTAACACAGTAAAACCCCGTCTCTACTAAAAAATGGAAAAAATTAGCCGGGCATGTTAGTGGGCACCTGTGGTCCCAGCTACTCGGGAGGCTGAGGCAGGAGAATGGCGTGAATCCGGGAGGGGGAGCTTGCAGTGAGCCGAGATCGCACCACTGCACTCCAGCCTGGGTGACAGAGCGAGACTCCGTCTCAAAAAAAGAAAAAAAGGAGCACCTGAAACCCAGCAGAGGACAAGAGCCGAACTCCGGCCTCCTCATTAAAATAAATGTCACTGGCTAAGGAGACAAGATGCTACGTGCTAGGCGGTATCCTGGATTAGATCCTGTAACACCAAAAGGGACCCCAGTGGAAACATGGATTGCTTGAGGCCAGGAGATGAATCCTATTAAATTCGGCCATTCAGTTAATAGTATTGTACCAATGTTAATCTGTTAGTTTGGATAAATGTACCACGAGTATGTAAGATGTTAACATTAAATGAAGCTGGCCAAAGGGCATATGGGAACTTCATGTACCATCTTTGCAACTCTCTGGAAATCGAAAATGGTTGATTTCAATTGAAGTTTAAAAACAAATAAAAATTTTCCTTTTTTTTTTTTTTTTAAGAAAGAGATTAGGCGTGGTGGCTCACACCTGTAATCCCAGCACTTTGGGAGGCTGAGGCAGGCAGATCACAAGGTCAGGAGTTCAAGACCAGCCTGATCAACATGGTGAAACTCCGTCTCTACTAAAAATACAAAAATTAGCCAGGTGTGGTGGCACGCACCTGTAATCCCAGCTACTCAGGAGGCCGAGGCAGGAGAATCACTTGAACCCAGGAGGCAGACGTTGCAGTGAGCTGAGATTGTGCCACTGCACTCCATCCTGGGCGACAAAGTGAGACTGTCAAAAAAGAAAGAAGAAGGAAGGAAGGAAGGAAGGAAGGAAGGAAGGAAGGAAGGAAGGAAAGAGAGAAAGAGAAAGAACGAAAGAAAGAAAGAGATGTCACTGGAATAGTCTTTTTGAATTTGCAAGGGACTAGACTGCAGAATATACACTCAGATATGCCATCTGACCTTAGCCCTAAGTGTTGTTCAATGGCCAAAAAGACATTGGCTGAATGATTTAACACTTACAGAGTGTCTGTTTGTGGCACTGCAGGGATGGCAAGACAGAATCACATAGGATCCTGCCCTGAAGGAGTTTACTCACTAGTGAGAGGGACAGACATGTATATGGATAGCTGCAATAGCAGCATAGTGGTGAGGGACAGAGAGGTTAATCAAGACCTTGAAGGTGGAGAGAATTTCAATATAGACTGAAGCCAAGGGACTCAAGGCCTTATGAGGGTTGGTGCTGTAGACTGAATGTTGTGTCTCTCCCACATTCATATGTTGAAGCCTATGGCCTACTGTAATGGTATTTGGAAGTAGAGCCTTTGGGAGGTAATTAGGTCATGAGGCTAGAGCCCTCATGAATGGGATTAGTGCCTGTATAAAAAGAGGAGGCATGGAATCTCTCTATGCTCTCAGCCATCTCAACAAGAAGATGGCTTTCTGCAAACCAGGAAAAGAGCCCTCACCAGCCATCAGATCTGCTGCTGCCTTGAATTTGGACTTCCCAGCCTCCAGGACTGTGAGATATAAATGTTGGTTAAGCTACCCAGTCAATGTTGTTCTTTTATAACAGCCTGAACTAAGGCAGTTGGTGTCAGCAAAACAGTGGGGCATATAGACATGTAACCTTTCAGGGAGCTGCCAACAGTCCAATAAAGCTGAAACTTGGTGGGGCAGTGGGAAGAGTGAGAGTGAGTTATAGAGGTTTCAGAGACACAGGACATGAGATGGGTAAGGAAGACAAAAGTCTCTTTTATTTTTTAAATATAATTGTTGGGACCAGGTGCAGCGGCTTATGCGTGTAATCCCAGCACTTTCGGACAGATCACCTGAGGTCAGGAGTTCGAGACCAGGCTAGCCAACATGGTGAGACCCCCGTTTCTACTAAAAATACAAAAAATTAGCCAGGCGTAGTGGCGTGCACCTGTGATCCCAGCTACTTGGGAGGCTGAGGCAGAAGAATGCCTTGAACCTGGGAGGCAGAGGTTGCAGTGAGCCGAGATCATGCCATTGCACTCTAGCTTGGGCAACAAGAGCAAAACTCTGTCTCAAAAAGAAAAATATATATATATAATTTTTGTCATTAATAAAAGTAATACATGTTCATTTTAAGTTTGGAAAATCCAGGATAGTATAAAGAAGGAAAGCAAACTCAATTGTTATTTTCTTTCCAGAACTAATATTTGGTGCATTTTCTTCATTATATTTTGTTCCTAGTTGAACTCATATTGTGCAATTGGATAGGCTTTGTTTGTCCTATTTAGTGCAATATAGTGAGCCTCTCCCCATCTCATTAAAAAAGGACCTTAAAGCAGGAAGACAGGTCATTTAGTCCACCTCTCTTCTAATGCAAGAATCCCAGTTCAACATTTCTGATGTTTGACTTTGTCTGCACACGTCTCATAGCAAGAATCTCATTCATGAAGAGATCCCAGTCCATTCTATTGTTG
>NW_012117376.1:15443995-15452395 GCF_000951035.1 Colobus angolensis palliatus
CCAGGATGGTCTCGATCTCCTGACCTCGTGATCCGCCCGTCTCGGCCTCCCAAAGTGCTGGGATTACAGGCTTGAGCCACCGCGCCCGGCGGGAGTCTTTTCTTTTAGGTTTCAGAAATTTTTGCTTCTCTCATGTCATGTATCCCAAAGTTGAATCTGTCAAATGTTTTCAAGCAGAAAATGACATGATCAGAGTTGTGCTTGATAGCTAATACCTTAGCTGTCATTTACTGAGGGTTTATTGTGTATAGACACAATGCTAGGGACTTTACATATATTATTTTATTTAGTCCTGACAGCTCTATGAGGTAGGGGCATTCTTCCCATTTCACAGATGATGGAAACAGGCCCCAAAAGGGGAAGTCACGTGCCCACACTCATACGAATAGTAACTGAGCAGTACCTGCTGCATCATATAAAGGACAGGATTTAAATTCCCCCTGACATGACACAAACTAGCCATGTGACGTTGGGCAAATGTCTAGAGTTCTCTGGTCTTTTCTCACCTATTCGTAAAATCATAGGGGTAGCCTGATAAAACAGTTTAGAGTGATAGCTGAAAGCATAGAGTCAGAGCCAGACTACAAAAGCTCTGCCACTTCTGTGTGGCCTAGTCGAACAAGTGATCTAATCTTGCTGCAAACCTGCTGCTAATGTTTGCCAGACCCAGGGCAGGAGTATAGAAGGGAAGCCCACACACCATATGGCTAAGTATTTAAGAGTTATAAATCAAGCTAACAAACTATTTTTTGAAAATATATGTTCTATCCTCCCACCTTGACAAATATACCTCCATAACAACCTAGAAAGCTAGGTTTTGAGTTGAGAATTCTTGGATTCCCTGGAGTTCCATGTGGGAATGTAGCAGAGCCAGCTCCCTTCTCTTCTCATTCCTGTGTGCATTCCCCAGCCCACATGCTCAGGCTCTGTCCACACCCCTTTCAAATAGCCAGCTCTAAGTACAGGGGTGCACTCACTGGCAGGAAGTTTGCCCTTGGGAGGATGGAACCAGGGAAGGGGCTGGCACAGATGCTGAAAGTGAACTTGGGCCATTTGGGCAGGGAATTCTGGAGTCCCGTGTTGAGAGGGTGGTCTAGAAGGGGTGCACAGGCTCCAGATGGGTACATCTCTTTGGCCCCAGGGAACTGTGAGGAGGGACACAACTGGAGGAGGATTAGGGTGCAGCCCTCTAAAGAGTAGGGCCTAGGACAAGGAACCCCATTTGACATGTCTAAAAAAGGAGACCGGGTATGGTGGCTCACGCCTGTAATCCCAGCACTTTGGGAGGCTGAGGCAGGTGGATCACCTGAGATTGGGAGTTTGAGACCAGCCTGACCAATGTAAAGAAACCAACATGGAGAAATGTCTCTATTAAAAATACAACATTAGCCGGGCATGGTGGTGTATGCCTGTAATCCCACCTACTTGGGAGGCTGAGGCAGGAGAATCGCTTGAACCCCGGAGGTGGAGGTTGCAGTGAGCTGAGATCGCGCCATTGCACTCCAGCCTGGGCAACAAGAGCGAAACTCTGTCTAAAAAAAAAAAACAAAAAAAAAACCTTTAAAAAGGTACTAATCTCTCCATGCCTCAGTTTCCTTTATTGTATTATTTTTTTCCCTCTAAAAAAGGCATTCTAAATCCGTTCCTTTATTTAGAATGACCAACTCATCTGGGCTTGCCTGGAACTTTCCCTGTTTTAGCACTGAAAGTCTCAAGTTCTGGAAAAACCCTTCAGTCCCTGGCAAACCAGGACAGTTGGTCACCTTCATTGCCTCATCTTTTCAATTAGGCTAATAATACCTCATAAGACTGTCATGAGAATTAAGTGAGTTAGTACATGTGGAGTGTTTAGACCAGTGGCTGCTGTGTGGTAAGCATTCTATGTGAGCTATTAACATTTAAAAGATTCCAGTCTAGGCCAGGTGTGCCTGGACTGGCTCATGCCTGTAACCCCAACACCCTGGGAGGCCAAGGCAGGAGGATCACTTAAGACCAGGAGTTCAAGACCAGCCTGGGCAACGTGGTGAGACCCCATCTCTAAAAAATTTTTTAAAATTAACCAAGCAGGCCGGGCGCGGTGGCTCAAGCCTGTAATCCCAGCACTTTGGGAGGCCGAGACGGGCGGATCACGAGGTCAGGAGATCGAGACCATCCTGGCTAACACGGTGAAACCCCGTCTCTACTAAAAATACAAAAACTAGCCGGGCGAGGTGGCGGGCGCCTGTAGTCCCAGCTACTCGGGAGGCTGAGGCAGGAGAATGGCGTAAACCCGGGAGGCGGAGCTTGCAGTGAGCTGAGATCCGGCCACTGCACTCCAGTCCGGGCAACAGAGTGAGACTCCGCCTCAAAAAAAAAAAAAATTAAATTAAATTAAATTAAATTAAATTAAATTAAATTAACCAAGCATGGTGACACATACCTGTTGTCCCAGCTACTCAGAAGGCTGAGGCAGGAGGATCACTAGAGCCTGAGAGGTTGAAGCTGCAGTGAGCCATGTTCATACCACTGCACTCCAACCAGGGTGACAAAGTGAGAACTTGTCTCAAAACAACAAGAACAACAAAAAAGATAAAAGGCTGTCAATAATTATGACATGCTATTTATTGACTATGAGGACCAACTGATTTCAAAGATCAAAAAATGTGGGGAAAAATACATCTTAGAATTAATTAAATAAGATCTGTGCCAGGCATATTGGGAGGGGAGTGAGACACAGCAATGAGAAAGACCCTGCCTTCAGAAAGCTTCCAGTCTCACAGTGCACTTCCAATCTCAGTGCAGTCCAATCTCTTCCAATGGAGGTGCACTTCCAACCTCACTGCAGCCACGTGAGTCACAGGACTGAGATGGGTGCCACAGTGCAGGCACCAGAGCTGTTCTGAGATCAGCCTGTTGCTTGTCAAATATTTATAGGAGTTATTAATATAGACAGAATTGACAGCCATGTCTTTCTTGGGATTTCAGTTCCTCCCCCTCCTTTTCTCTAATGCCTGAAATTTCTAGGGACAAAGCCTTTCAAATCATTTTTGAATGAGTTGAGATAATGAATTAAAGTGCCACATGGCGAGTGTTGAATTGGTACAACGTGGAAGGCAATTTGACACTATCCAAATTACAAATGTGCTTGCCTTTTAGCCCTGAAATACCATTTCTAGGAATATGTCTCCCATATATACTCACACCCATGGGAAATGCCATATGAACTAGGTCATTCATTACAGCATGGTGAGCTATTCTGAATAATTGGGAGTAACCTAAGAGCCACAGATAGAGCACTGGTTAACTGCATCTTGGAATATTCATACTATGGACACCAGATCAAAGAAATGCTTGATGTATGAACAGGGAAAAGATCCCTGACATGGTTTTTGTTTGTTTGTTTAAGAGACAGGGTCTCTGGCCAGGCATGGTGGCTCACGTCTATAATCCCAGCACTTTGGGAAGTCAAGGCGGGTGGATCACTTGAGGTCAATAGTTCAAAGACAGTCTGGCCAACATGGTGAAAACCCATCTCTACTAAAAATACAAAAAATTAGCCGGGCGTGGTGGCATGTGCCTGTAATTCCAGTTACTCAGGAGGCTGAGGCAGGAGAATCCCTTGAACCCAGGAGGCGGAGGTTGTAATGAGTCGAGATCGTGCCTCTGTACTCCAGCCTGGGTGACAGAATGAGATCCTATCTCTTTCAGCTCGGGTGACAGAGTAGGACTCTGACTCAACAAATAAAGAGACAGGGTCTCGTTCTGTCACCCAGGCTGGAGAACAGTGGGTGATCCTGGCTCACTGCAGGCAGTCTTTCCACCTTAGCTAGGACTACAGACCCATGCCACCGTGCCAGCTAATTTTCTTTATTTATTTGTATTTTTTCATTTATTTGTAGACACAGGTTCTTGCTATGTAGCCCAGGCTGGTCTCAAACTCCCGGCCTCAGGTGATTCTTCTGCCCTGAGCTCCCAAAGTGCTGGGATTACAGGTGTGAGCTACCATACCAAGACCCTGACATGTACTGTTGTGAAAACTGCTAAGCAAAGAATAGTTATAGGAAGCTATCATGTGTATAAAAAGAGAGGGGATATGAATGCATACTTACAAGTTTGCTTGTGTACACATGAAGAAACTCCTGGATACGCAGGAAACTGATTAGCAGAGATTATGGTGGGGGAGTGGTTGGTAGAGAACTTGGAAGATAAGGAGGGCTTCTTATACTTTATTTTTAAACCATGTGAATGTGTTACCTATTTAAAGTGTTAAATGAATTGAATTTAACCCCATGGGAAGAGTTAACCCAGTAACTACAATTTCCATCAAAGGGTGAAAGTCTAATAGTCATTCACTCATTCAATAACCTATAGCAGGCCAGGCACAGTGGCTCACGCCTGTAATCCCTGCACTTTGGGAGGCCAAGGCAGGTGGATCACCTGCGGTCAGGAGTTCGAGACCAGCCTGGTCAGCATGATGAAACCCCAGGTCTACTAAAAATACAAAAAATTAGCTGGGCGTGGTGGCGCGTGCCTGTAATCCCAGCTACTCAGGAGACTGAGGCGGGAGAATCGTGGGAGACCTGCAGCCTGGGCAACAAGAGCAAAACTCCATCTCAAAAAATAAAAATAAAAATAAAATAATCTATAGCAATCAGGAAACATCTCTAGCAATGATACCTAACAAGTGCTCAGCACTTTAAATGTGCCAGGCATTGTGCTAAGTGTTTTCATTTACATTATTTCATTTAACCCTCACCAGTCCCATAGAGTTCAGGTGTCTAATATCACAGAAGAGACAGAAGATCACAGAAGGATGAGAGAGGTTGTTCTTTTTTTTTTTTTTTTTTTTGAGATGGAGTCTCGCTGTGTTACCCAGGCTCAAGTGTAGTGGTGCTATCTCAGCTCACTGCAACCTCCGCCTCCCAGGTTCACGCCATTCTCCTGCCTCAGCCTCCTGCGTAGCTGGGACTACAGGCACCCATCACCACGCCTGGCTAACTTTTTGCATTATTAGTAGAGACGGGGTTTTATCGTGTTAGCCAGGATGGTCTTGATCTCCTGACCTTGTGATCCGCCCGCCTCGACCTCCCCAAGTGCTGGGATTAGAGGTGTGAGCCACCATGCCTGGCTGAGAGGTTGTTCTTTCCCAAAGTTCTCTGCAAACATTCAGGCGCCACCATCCTGGGCCAGGCCTGAGGATGGCCACTGCACTAGGGATACCAAGAGAAAGACAGCACCCTGCCCTCTAGGACCTAATGGTCTAGTGAGGGAGACTGACATGTAAAATAACAGACTCATAGACAGGTTTTGAATAGAGAAGGGAGTGTTAGAGCATAGTGCTTGAGGATTAGGGGACAAAGGGAACAGAGAGACTGGGGACAACAAGCAAACCTCTCTCTCCCACGACACCCTTTGGCCAAGGACAGGCCTCACAAGCAGCTGTGGAACTTGGAGGCGCCATGTGGGAGACAAACCCTGCAGCCTCAAGACCAACAATGAACAAAGGCTGCCGGGCTCTCTGGCAGGAGAGGAGATCTGACAACGGCCTGGCCCGCCGTTCGATCAGTGTAGACATTCCTTCTGGACTTTGAAGCCTGAAGAGCTCTCCTTTAGCTGTCTACACAGATCAAATAAGCTGGATGACTGCCATATCTCCACTTCGTTGTGTGGCTCCACAGTCACAGCCAGCTCCATAACAATCCAACCAAACCATCTGAGCAGAGGCAAAAATAATTCTCATGGGTAAAGATAGACAGTTCCAAGATGTGAACATTAACTCCTTGCTGCCACTTCAGAAGAGAGTGGATCTTGAAGTTCATTTTAGGAAGCTTTTGAGAAGGGCGATTCTGCCCCTCTCCAAAGTGAAGTGGCAAAGCTGTTGTCTCTCCTTACAGCTGAAAGCCCTTCCTATTCCAAGGCTTATATAGGATATCCACAAAAGCTGACAATTAGCTGTGATCTGACTCTCGGAAAGGCAGCCCCACCCTAAAGGACAGGGATCAGGTTGGGTGTGGTGGCTCATGCCTGTAATCTCAGCACTTTGGGAGGCTGAGGATCGCTTGATCCCAGGAGTTCGAGGTCAACCTGGGCAACATAGTGAGACCCTGTCTCAATTTTTTAAAGTCAAATAATAATAATAATAATAATAATAATAAAAAGACAGGAATCATCCCACCTCAAAAGCACCTTTTTATTCACAGGCTCATTTTGGGGGAAACTTTAACTTAGCCCTCTCAGTCCTCAAGCAGCTGTGAGGAGCTCGGGACATTGTCACAGACTGGCCGAACCAGGCATCTCCCAACAAACCCAGAAGCCAAGTGGCATTGCTAAAAAAGATTAAAAATCAACATGAGTTCTAACATCTACGTTCCTTGCTATGGTTTCCATGGAAATAGACATCTGCTCTAGGGAGAAAGAAAAGGTGGGGGGAAGCAGTGTAAGTGCTTTAAAATAATCAGTGTTTTGAAAGATTTATTTCCTTTTTCTGTCACAACATTAATAGTTAGGAATGTGAGATTTTTGTGTGGTAATTTATTGTACTTAAAAAAATGCATTAAATGAGTGGGACTTTCCTCTGTGAACCTCCAGATCAAAGACAAAGACTTCAAGATAAAAAGCCTGTTCAGTGGGTAAGGACATCTTGGGCTTGGGTTCCTTGCTCATTTGTGTTGCCTGCCTATCTGTCGCTTTCCTGAGGGGTCTCATCCCCATCCCTCTCCAACTTTTCTAATGATTTCTGAGACTCTGTTCAGAAAAATGACAGATGGAAGCTCCTAGCCATTTTGAAGTCAAGTTTGGTCTGAGAAGCCTGTCAATGCTCAGAATCTGAATTATTCCTGGTCCTGCTCACAGGCTAAGTGAAAACCACTTAGATTGGCTTCGGGGGGAGGCCGACCCCACACAAGGGCGATTGTTGGAAAAAGTGCCGCAACAAGCATATTTCAGGCAACAGCGCATTGCTAATTGTTTGCTTTGTGTAGTGTGCTGCTGCTTGTATGATCCAGTTTTTATTGTCTCGGGCACCTCTTAGTTGTATTTTATCTCTGGCACATGCCTAGCGGCTAACTAGGCATGAGAGTCTTTCTAAATTAGAACTGCTGTTTCAGGAAGGTTGGTCACATTTGTTTCTTGATTTGGGGAGATGCAACCCATTAATAAAATAAAGATACCTCTTCTATTTAGTCAAGATCTCAAAGCAGGTGCCTTGGTGTTGACCACCAACCGAGGACACAGTCTTGGTCAGAGAATGGGAGGAGGCGGGGACCATGTACATTTCATTTATTTTTTCCCTCTTCTTGTGGGAGAAAGGGCCAGTTATTCTAAGCCTCGGTCAGACCAATTTCCTTTGTGCCTCTGCTGAGGTTCTGAGCTATCCAGGTCAGGGGGAACAGCGACCTTGCAGCTCCTTTTTTGATTTTTAAAAGGAACCCAGTGCTGCTCTGGGGAGCACGTGCTCTGAGAACAAAAGCAACACTTAACTGCAATCTGTGTAGTCTAGAACGACTATTGCTCTTCCTCCCCTATCATCCGCAGAAGGCTTGGCAGAACAGATGGAGTCTGCATTTAAGCTGAGTGGCTTTGTTAGACCAAAGGCGATCAAATTCCAGAGCCTCACGCTTTCCCGCACAGGTCCCTGGTCACCGGCTCGGGAACCTGAGGATGCTGGCAAGAACGCACACAGCGAGGGAAGGGACACGCCCGCGACCTGTGGGCTGAGTGGATTAGAAATTACGATGATGTCACAATATGGGTGACACGCTGGTGTCGGTGTAGGGCGCCGGGGGCAGGAGGCCCCGCAGGGGCGTGGAGTGGCATTGTGCTGTCACAGGGGCTCGGGTGTCTTAGGTACCCATGTGGGTGGGGCACTAGAAGGGGCACTGCTCTGAGTGCTGCCCTTGCGGCGAGGTGGGCACGTGGCTCCACAAGGCGGGGTCCAGGCGGCCAAGGTCTGGAAAGGTAGGGAAGGACCCCACCACCACGCCTGCTCCGCCCTGCTCTTGTTCTCGAGAAGGGGGAGCTGGTTCGGACCTAGTCCGGGGTCCACTGCCACTCCCTCTTCCACGGCGAGACCACCCCCGCAGCCCCAGGCCCACACCTGGGGATGCTCCCCAGGCGTCCCGCAACCCCCCGCATTGTCCTCCTGCCCTGCCGGCCAGGACTACACTTCCCGGGGTGCTTCGGGGTCCCGGGGGGCGGGGCTACACGCGGGTTGTTGGGGGCGGGGGCGGCACGTGCCGCCGCTCTCGGCCAATGCGGAGCCCCGCGGGGAGGTCACGTGCCGCTGTTTGGCGCTTTTGTGAGCGCCCGGGTCTGTTGGTGCTCAGAGTGTGGTCAGGCGGCTCGGACCGAGCAGGTGGGTGCGGGGCTCGGAGGAGGCGGCTGCTGGCTGCGGCCAGCAAGAGGGATTCGGTGGGCGGGAGG
>NW_012117376.1:15452445-15455447 GCF_000951035.1 Colobus angolensis palliatus
GAGGGGCTGGTGGGCGGGGGTCGCTCCGCTTTGTGTGTGGCTCGGGCGGAGCCTCGCCTTTGTCCCCGTTGTCTGGGGGCGCGGCTGTTCGTGGGCAGGGGACTGGGCGAGCACTCGGAGTCCGCTCCGGGGTGCCGTCGAGGAGACAATAGGGGGCGTGGGCCCTCATTTACCTCCCTCCCTCCCTTCCCTGCGGGCCCCGCCGGGGTCCCCATTGTGTGAAGGGACGGGGCGGCGCCCCCCGCGACCAGCGGCTTTAGGGCCAAACTGCGGGCAGCCAGGGACTCGACCCTCCCCGCGACCGTCCCCTGGCGACCGCAGCTGGTGACTGAGGGGCGGCGCTCCCGGTCCCCGCGAGGGTTCTTATGTCTTCGCGGCCGGACGGGCGGACAGCTTGGATGGCGGCAGGCTGGGCATAGGGACGGCGGGAGGCGGTGACGAGCCCACCGCGGGGCCACCGGGGGGCCTGTTCCCAGGGCCTGCCCCACCCGGTGAACTGTGACGGGGGTGGTGGCGGCGGCCTGAAGGTGTTTTTGGCGGGAGTTGGGGGGGGCGTCGGCGCGGGGGGAGTCAGGCACGGGCGGAGTTACCCGGATTGGACCGTTAGCCCCGCCCACCCCTCCCCTTCCCACGCGCGCGGGCTCTGGGGTGTTGAGAGTTCGGGGAGATTCGAAAAGGCGCGGGGAGGAAGGGGGCGGGGCCAGGGGCTGGAGCGCAGGGCGTGCTCTGATTGGCCGGAGGCGACCGGTCCTCTTTTTCTCGTCTGGACCAGGACCACGCCCATCCTGGGGTCCGGTGCTGCGTCTAATTTTCTGCTTTGCCTAAATCTTGTCGCTGCCTCTGGTTTAAATTTCTAGCTTTTGGGAACCTGTCATCCTACGTTTTTGGTACTAGCTGGGGTCTACAAAAATCATAAAAAGATCAAGAGATACAGCATTTTTCATGACATAACGGCAGCAAATATCATAAGTAAAAATCTAGAGGTTCATAAACATTTTGCTTGCTGTTGGGCAAGGGAGCTTAAATCTGAGGGACAATAGGAGTTCAACATTATTGGTTACTATTAGCTTGGGCGTTTTTTTATCCACCACGTCAGACACAGACAAAGCAGGGGTGGGTATTTCATTTACACAATGAGTTGTAGGCAGTATTAAGATGGCTCCGGGGGCACTGTTGAGTTGAATCTGGAATATCTTCTTACAGTTTTGGGGAAATGTTAAAGAGTTTATGGGGGGAAAGATCCTTCACCCTTGTGACTTCATCTGATTTTAAAAATCCAAGAGTTTTATGAACGAGCAAACTCAGTTAACTTGATTTTCTGCAACCAATATCATATTCAGGTCGTATTTACTAATATGTTTGTTTAGATTTTGATAAACTTTTTCGTGGTTAATGACGTCTTTATTCTACGTAGTGATTTTTCTGACGATGTATGTAGATGTGATGTGAGATCTCTTTTGGTTGATGACATGTAGAAAGGCAAAGAAAGTGATTGCATGTTTTTGAAAATCATTTTCAGGGCTTTCCTTATCCCAGTTGATTGTGCAGAATACACTGCCTGTCGCTTGTCTTCTATTCACCATGGCTTCTTCTGGTAGGTAATCTATTTGGAAAAGCTGAAATTGTGATGGGCTTATGATTTTAGATTGAGATGGCTCAGGTCTTCACCTTTGATTTGGCACTTATGGTCTTATCCAAAACGTATTTTATGAATAGGAGAATTAAAAAATGATTATTACTTGAATGTGCCAAGAGCTCATAATTGTTTATTAGACAGTTTGGCTTAGTCTGAAGCAAAATTGTGGAGTTTGCACAAGTCTTTTGTTTATGAAAGCAATTGTCAAGACACTGATGTCTCAAAACAGTATTTATTAATCCAAAAATGTTGAGCTTTGTTTTTCTGGGAGATGGTTTTTATTTTTTATTTTTGAGACAGGGTCTCTCTGTTGCCCAGGCTGGAGTGCAGTGGCTTAATTATAGCTCACTGCAGCCTTGACCTCTGGAGCTCAAGTGGGCTCAAGCGATTCTCCCACTTCAGCCTCCATGGCATCTGGGACTATCAGCATGGGCCACCACACCCACCTAATTAAAAAAAATTTTTTTTTTGTGGAGATGGGCTTTCCCTTTGTTGCCATGGCTGGTCTCAAAACTTCAGGGCTCAAGGGATCTTCCCATGTTGGCCTCTCAAAGTGCTGGGATTATAGGCATGAGCCATGGTACCTGGCCTTGGGAAATGGTATTTAGATAATATCTTGCTGCAAACACATCTTCCCCTAGTGTCAGTAGGCTGATAGGAATAAAAAGGGGAAAAAACCACAACTTTCCTCATTAGCCCTAATTTAATACATTAAATTGATTTGGGTTTTAGAAAATTATAGTACTGTTTATTAGAATAGGAGAATCTTGGTTTTCTGAATTATAAATATAATCAATTCTAGATATCCAGGTGAAAGAACTGGAGAAGCGTGCCTCAGGCCAGGCTTTTGAGCTGATTCTCAGCCCTCGGTCAAAAGAATCTGTTCCAGAATTCCCCCTTTCCCCTCCAAAGAAGAAGGATCTTTCTCTGGAGGAAATTCAGAAGAAATTAGAAGCTGCAGAAGAAAGACGCAAGGTAAACGAAGCAATTCACAGAAAGCAGGATATTAATATATGTAATGGGCAGATCAGTTTTATTTCTATAACAAGAAGAAAACAGAATTGTAGCTACACTGTGATTATTACATATGCCAGTGACTGGAAGGAAATACCAGTCCTCACTTATTGAACTCCTGTTACGTGCCAGCTCGTTTATATTTTTCTCCTTTAATACATGGTGTTGCCTCAAATAATGGAAATTAGAAATAGTTTCAGGAATGTTAAGTCGTTTTTCTGCAGTCATACAACTAGTGAGTGTTGGGGTCAGAATTCAAGCCCTGGTCTATCTTAAACTGAAGCTCGTGCTTCCTCTTTGAAAAGATGTGTTGCCAGATGATTCTTTGGCACTTTGTTTTTTTTTTTTTTTT
>NW_012117376.1:15458142-15464267 GCF_000951035.1 Colobus angolensis palliatus
AAAAAAAAAAAAAAAAAAAAGCCCCAGTATTCACTGGAATGGGGAAGTCCCCATGCTAAGCTTAGGCTCCCCTCTTCCCTGCTCTCACAGCTCTCTACTTAATAGCAGCAACTAATAATTATTTGCATTGTCTCAGTGAATCCCCAGAACAACCTTAGGAGGTTATCATGGCCATTCCACAGGCAAGAAGTAGGGCAACTGGACCTAGATTAGGGGATTTGCCTAAATTGACAACTAGCAAGCAGTGGACTCAGGACTCAAACCCAGACTATTAACCCCCATGCTGTACGGCAGCTCCTCATGTATCACAAGTGTTACTCATTAATTCAAGTGTCTCCCCAGCTAGAACATAGGGTCCCTGAGAACAGGGGTTCTGCCTGTCACATTCACCACTGGATCTCCTGGCTCGTGGTGGGAGGTTAATGTGCTGGATTAAATAATGACGAGTGGGTGGGTGACTCCCACGGTCTACTTCAGGGCACTGGCTTTGTCCTCATCTTTTGCGGACCCCATATGGAGTCAACCCTATTTTCTAGAAGCAAATGATGGGTCTTCACCTTCTTTGCAGATGGCTCTGAGGTGCACAATCCTTAATGGAATCCTCCTGGATCTGAACACACAAACTGGTGGCCTGCAGCCAATGTTGAACCATAGGCATGTTGCGTTCAGCCCATGCTGTGTTTTAAATTGAATTAGCTGACAATTCCATGTGAAAATCTGATTTCAAGCTTATCTTGAAAAAAGCCGACAGATCTGGCAACCCTGGGCTCGCAGTCCCTCCCAGCTGCCGTCAGCAGACTCTGGGCAGTTGCTGCCCCCTCGAGGTAGGACTTGTGTTCTGCAGCTCTCCATCCCACTTGGGCCCACCCATTTCTGTCTTTTGCTGGATGGGCCCTGTGCCTGCTGGAGGCCCAGGGTTTGTCGTCCCTGACACAGAATAGCAACTCCATCACTCCAAGTCAGCCAAACATTTTTTTAGATCAAAAGTCCAATCAGTACAAAAGGATGTATAATAGCCTGTAATCCCAGCACTTTGGGAGGCCAAGGCGGGTGGATCATGAGGTCAGGAGATCGAGACCATCCTGGCTAACACGGTGAAACCTCGTCTCTACTAAGAATACAAAAACAAAATTAGCCGGGCATGGGGCGGGCGCCTGTAGTCCCAGCTACTCGGGAGGCTGAGGCAGGAGAATGGCGTGAACCCGGGAGGCGGAGATTGCAGTGAGCATAGATCACGCCACCGCACTCCAGCCTGGGCAACAGAGCGATACTGCATCTCAAAACAAAAAAAAAAGACGTGTAATAAAAGTGAATCTCCCTCCTTCCCAGGTCACCTAGCTGTCTCCCGTGTCAGAGATGTGCTGTACCTCTAAGTCCAGTCACCAAACACTTGCTGGCACCTCTATGGGCCAGACACCAGCTGGGTATCGGGATCACATGGTACTTTTTCAAAATATGAGACTCAGGACCCTCATCAGACCTTTGGAGGCAGAATTTCTAAAATTGGAGCCAGCCTGTGGCTGGGTGTGTTGGCTCACACCTGTAATCCCAGCACTTTGGGAGGCCAAGGTGGGAGGATCACTTGAGCCCAGGAGTTGGAGACCAGCCTTATTAGGTGACATAGCAAGACTGTCTCTAAATAATTAAAAAATAAAAGTAAATAAAAAAATAAAATTGGAGCCCCAGTGTCTAGAATTTTTTTTCAGACAGGGTCTCTGTCACCTAGGCCGGAGTGTAGTGGTGCAAACTCAGTTCACTGCAGCCTCAGCCTCCTTGGCTCAAGCAATCCTCCAACCTCAGTTTCCAGAGTAGCTTGGACTATAGGTGTGTGCCACCATGGCTGGCTAATATTTGTATTTTTTGTAGAGATGAGATTTCACCATGTTGCCCAGGCTGGTCTCGAACTCCTGAGCTCAAGCAATCCACCAGCCTCAACCTTCCAGACTGCTGGGATTACAGGCTTGAGCCACCGTGCCCGGCCGAAGCTTGGTTTTAAGAGTTATGCCCATGTAGGGCAAATAGGAACAAGTGCAAGTGTAGTTGAATACAACAATAGGTTCCGAGCAATATCTAAACCAAGAGGACCGATGAGGCTTGTGTGCAGTGGTGCAGCACAGTTCATCTTGGCTCCTGTCTCTAGCACATAGTAGGTGCCCTGGGATCTTTAAAATGCCAGTTCTGAGTAGATGGGAATACAAAGAGGGCCTGAGGGTAGAAACTTGGCATAATGATACAAGGTGTTCTACAAGTGGCAGTAAGCTTTTGTTCATCTAGGACATTTAGGGAGGGAAACTGGCCTCAGGAGAAAGCAAGGGAAGGATCAACATAGGCCTGAAAGGATGCCCCGTCAGTTGCCACCAATCCCACGGTGGCTCTGACTTCTATCCGAGGGTGATCCTGAGCCCCTGCCTTGTGACAGGCTTAAGTCATAGGAAACTGAAGGGGATGCATCTTACCACAGAAATAGAAGCTCTGGCTTTTCTATTTCACCTTGACCTTTGGAGAAGCACTTAGTCCTGGACCCCCATTTTCTCCTGGATAAAATGAGACAGTTGGGGGACATCAGTTAAGTAACTGTTACTCCCACATTCTTTGCATCTGGCTTGGAGTGAAGCGAAGAAGCGGTGACACCTACGAGCTTCTGGGAAGTGTCTCTTGGCATGCTTTCCTGGGCCCAGCGTTCTCTGTGCCATCATGGGAGTCTGCGTCTGTCCCAGTGGGGCCAGCCTCTCCTGGCAGCACTTCCAATAGGTTGGCCTAATAAGGCCAGAGTGGTTTCACAAGCAGTCGAGGCTGTCACCAAGGCACACACTCCGTTCCTTTTGTCTTGAATGGAAGATGAGGCTTGACGCTTCCTGAGGATTTTGCACTTGAGCCTTATGATTGACTGGGCTCAGTGGAGAGAGGTTTGAAGGATGTGAAGGAGGCCCTTAAGTTAACATTTGACAAGCACCTAGATTGTGCTCCACTCTGGCCTGTGTGCTAGGGATGGAGAAAAAATGGGATGGGGCCAGCACATCATGTGCCCATGTGAGGGGAAGGATAGCTGAGAATGCTTACTTACCTGAGGGTGAGGCTCTCGACCACATACTTGTACTCACCAGGGTGCTCTAGTGCTTTGGTAAAAGGAGTGATCACAGAGGGCTTTGTGGTCTGGGAAGCTTTGAGAGGAGAAAGGACTTGAGCTTGTCCTTTGGGAAGTCAGATGAACCTTCCAAGCCAAACCCCAATAAAGCACTTAATTGTTAAACACTTAGTAAGCCTGTGACTACAGCATGCACAGAGAACCTGCCATAGTTAATGGCCTGTGTTAGGCCCTCTCCCCATTTCTTTATTCTAAGCAGTGGAGGGAGGCTCTTTGAAGGCTTTTGAACATGGGGACTGCAGTGGTTAGTAACAAAGCCATTTTAAGGAAGAGAAAGTGGAAGCAGGGTGAGTTGACTGGAGAGTGGCTGCCATATAGGCTATGGTGGTCATCATGGCTGTTGGGGCAGCACAGGGATGAGGTGGGAGGGCCTGCTGGGCTCTGAAGCAATCCATGTGACTGACACTGCACTGAAGAACTGGGACATGTGCTCTAAACTTGGGAAGCTGGAAGAGAAACAAACCACTCCACTTGGGAAAATGGCAGTGCCGCTATTTCCTGAGCACTTGACGTCCAGGCATCGTGTTCATTGTCTCCACCATACAGAGAAGTGAACAGGCAATGTAACGTACCCAAGGTCCTAAGCTAGTAGGAGAGGCTTACCCAGGCAGTCCTGCTCTAGGCCCTGCACAGGGAGGTGGGCTGCTCTGACAGCTCAGCGTCCCCTCATCGCCTGGAAAAATTCCCCTCTGCCTCAGACCTGTTCACAAGATTCAGTGAGCAAATGAAAGTCCTACATTCAGCTGGTCCCACCTCCTTAAAAAGGCAGGGCCTCTTGTTATCTTTGCATGCCTTGGAGTGAGATCTCATCCCCCGCCCCCAGCACTTTTATAAAGGTGCTCCTGTCTACTCTGTATCACTCTCCCAGTGGAGAATTCTGATTTTCAGCGATGTTTTAGCTCTCCCAGTAAAGCTGGGCACCCAGATGAGTTTGGCTACCTTACTGCGAATTCGTTTGTTTGAATCACTGTTAAATGTGGTTCATTTAGGAATACAGAAGATGAAGACCAAGTTTCTTTTTTTTTTTTTCCCCTGAGACAGAGTCTTGCTCTGTTGCCCAGGCTGGAGTGCAGTGGCACGATCTTGGCTCACTGCAACCTCCGCCTCCCGGGTTCACGCCATTCTCCTGCCTCAGCCTCCCGAGTAGCCGGGACTACAGGCGCCTGCCACCTCGCCCGGCTAATTTTTTGTATTTTTAGTAGAGACGGGGTTTCACTGTGTTAGTCAGGATGGTCTCGATCTTCTGACCTCGTGATCTGCCCGTCTCGGCCTCCCAAAGTGCTGGGATTACAGGCTTGAGCCACCACGCCCGGCCTGGTTTTGTTTTTTGAGAACTGTACAATAAAAACATTTTAAATTGCTAGTGTGATTGTGTTGCTCAGCTGGTATCATGGTAGCTTTTCTTATCTAAGCAATTCTATTATAAAGTAACTATCATTAAAAGCTAATTTGAAGAATCAATAAATATGCTAGTTGTAGAAAATTTGGAAAATACAGAAATTTATAAATGGAAATTAAAAGTTTTCATTATCCCACTTCCCAGAAGCAACCAGTGTTAACATTTTGGTGTGTTTCTTTCCATTCGGTGTTACTCATTAACAACTGTAGATAACTTTTCATTTAACTCCCTTTCCCAACAACCCTGATTGGATTGATTTTAAAGTTGGGGCAAGTAAGGCACAAAAGGTAGGGGTAATAACCTTCCCCAGACCAGCACAGTGTGATTTGTAGGACACACACACACCCGCCCAAAGAGCCACAGTGCTTACACTAAGAGTCATCTTCTATGCTTCTATGTAATAGTGTGAGTTCATGGAGTAGGAGGAAGCAATACAACCAAAGGTTGGACAGTGGAAAGTTTTTTAGACATCAACCCTGGCCCTGTAGTCATTAGCCTGTGTTTTACATAGTAACTGGCTAAATATAGTGAAACTCCCATCATGACTAAGATTTGGCAGAAGAGAATCGATAGAACCAGTGGCAGATGCTCTGTGGTTATCCTGCAAGTCAGTGGTTCCAAACACATCTGAATGTGTTTTGAGAACAAGCTGTTCTGTTGAAGGGGTCATACCAAGAGATGGTCTGGTAATTAACGCAGTTTCCTGAGACAAAAGCTAGTAAGACTTTTCCTTGAAACAAATTTTTCTGTCTTAAATAGTAATCTGCAGGCTTAGTCTTACATTTCCTATCATTGTTTTATCAGTTATGGTTAAAATTTTTACAATGAGCTAGTTTTCTTTTTAAGTTAAATAGTGAAATTCTTTACAATAAAAGTGCCACTCACAAGTACATATTCCTCAAGTCATCCAGATACCATTAAGCAGTAAATCTTACAAGGATTTCCTTAAGGACTAATTGGGTAGGAGATTTCTGAACAGATAAGCAGTTTTCCAAAGTTAAATACAAATACTAGAAAAAATATCATTTTTACAGTATGATAGGGATAATTCAGGTCCTAACTTCGGTATTATTTAAATCGGACCTTATTTTCTGCCCCTTTTCAGTCCCCTTAGTAAATGATTTTTATTGTAATTTTAACTAATGCTGAATACATTTTATTTTTTGAGGCAGAGTTTGTCACCCAGGGTGGAGTGCAGTGGCGCGATCTTGGCTCACTGCAACCTCCACCTCCTGAGTTCAAGCAATTCTCCTGCCTCAGCCTCCTAAGTAGCTTGGATGCTACAGGTGCCCGCCACCACGCCTGGCTAATTTTTGTATTTTTCGTATAG
The DNA here is from genome assembly GCF_000951035.1 of Colobus angolensis palliatus. Lineage (NCBI taxonomy): Eukaryota > Metazoa > Chordata > Mammalia > Primates > Cercopithecidae > Colobus > Colobus angolensis. The sequence continues at coordinate 15,464,017 of NW_012117376.1, forward strand.
GTGGGGTTTCACCATGTTGGCCAAGCTGGTCTTGAACTCCTGACCTCAAATGACCCACCCACCTTGGCCTCCCAAAGTGCTGGGATTACAGGCATGAGCCACCACCCCCAGCCTGAATACATTTCAAAGTGCCTAGCCTATTAAACTTTTTTTTCCAGTCGCATGAAGCTGAGGTCTTAAAGCAGCTGGCTGAGAAACGAGAGCACGAGAAAGAAGTGCTTCAGAAGGCAATAGAAGAGAACAACAACTTC
>NW_012117376.1:15464317-15475179 GCF_000951035.1 Colobus angolensis palliatus
AAAAAAAAAAAAAAAAAAAAGCCCCAGTATTCACTGGAATGGGGAAGTCCCCATGCTAAGCTTAGGCTCCCCTCTTCCCTGCTCTCACAGCTCTCTACTTAATAGCAGCAACTAATAATTATTTGCATTGTCTCAGTGAATCCCCAGAACAACCTTAGGAGGTTATCATGGCCATTCCACAGGCAAGAAGTAGGGCAACTGGACCTAGATTAGGGGATTTGCCTAAATTGACAACTAGCAAGCAGTGGACTCAGGACTCAAACCCAGACTATTAACCCCCATGCTGTACGGCAGCTCCTCATGTATCACAAGTGTTACTCATTAATTCAAGTGTCTCCCCAGCTAGAACATAGGGTCCCTGAGAACAGGGGTTCTGCCTGTCACATTCACCACTGGATCTCCTGGCTCGTGGTGGGAGGTTAATGTGCTGGATTAAATAATGACGAGTGGGTGGGTGACTCCCACGGTCTACTTCAGGGCACTGGCTTTGTCCTCATCTTTTGCGGACCCCATATGGAGTCAACCCTATTTTCTAGAAGCAAATGATGGGTCTTCACCTTCTTTGCAGATGGCTCTGAGGTGCACAATCCTTAATGGAATCCTCCTGGATCTGAACACACAAACTGGTGGCCTGCAGCCAATGTTGAACCATAGGCATGTTGCGTTCAGCCCATGCTGTGTTTTAAATTGAATTAGCTGACAATTCCATGTGAAAATCTGATTTCAAGCTTATCTTGAAAAAAGCCGACAGATCTGGCAACCCTGGGCTCGCAGTCCCTCCCAGCTGCCGTCAGCAGACTCTGGGCAGTTGCTGCCCCCTCGAGGTAGGACTTGTGTTCTGCAGCTCTCCATCCCACTTGGGCCCACCCATTTCTGTCTTTTGCTGGATGGGCCCTGTGCCTGCTGGAGGCCCAGGGTTTGTCGTCCCTGACACAGAATAGCAACTCCATCACTCCAAGTCAGCCAAACATTTTTTTAGATCAAAAGTCCAATCAGTACAAAAGGATGTATAATAGCCTGTAATCCCAGCACTTTGGGAGGCCAAGGCGGGTGGATCATGAGGTCAGGAGATCGAGACCATCCTGGCTAACACGGTGAAACCTCGTCTCTACTAAGAATACAAAAACAAAATTAGCCGGGCATGGGGCGGGCGCCTGTAGTCCCAGCTACTCGGGAGGCTGAGGCAGGAGAATGGCGTGAACCCGGGAGGCGGAGATTGCAGTGAGCATAGATCACGCCACCGCACTCCAGCCTGGGCAACAGAGCGATACTGCATCTCAAAACAAAAAAAAAAGACGTGTAATAAAAGTGAATCTCCCTCCTTCCCAGGTCACCTAGCTGTCTCCCGTGTCAGAGATGTGCTGTACCTCTAAGTCCAGTCACCAAACACTTGCTGGCACCTCTATGGGCCAGACACCAGCTGGGTATCGGGATCACATGGTACTTTTTCAAAATATGAGACTCAGGACCCTCATCAGACCTTTGGAGGCAGAATTTCTAAAATTGGAGCCAGCCTGTGGCTGGGTGTGTTGGCTCACACCTGTAATCCCAGCACTTTGGGAGGCCAAGGTGGGAGGATCACTTGAGCCCAGGAGTTGGAGACCAGCCTTATTAGGTGACATAGCAAGACTGTCTCTAAATAATTAAAAAATAAAAGTAAATAAAAAAATAAAATTGGAGCCCCAGTGTCTAGAATTTTTTTTCAGACAGGGTCTCTGTCACCTAGGCCGGAGTGTAGTGGTGCAAACTCAGTTCACTGCAGCCTCAGCCTCCTTGGCTCAAGCAATCCTCCAACCTCAGTTTCCAGAGTAGCTTGGACTATAGGTGTGTGCCACCATGGCTGGCTAATATTTGTATTTTTTGTAGAGATGAGATTTCACCATGTTGCCCAGGCTGGTCTCGAACTCCTGAGCTCAAGCAATCCACCAGCCTCAACCTTCCAGACTGCTGGGATTACAGGCATGAGCCACCATGTCTGGCCTAGATTTTTTTTTTTTTAAGCCAACAACGTTTCTGTTGCTCACCTAGGCAGAGACCTCTCTACTCAGGATGCAACATCTAAACACCATTGCCATCTCTCCAGTACCAGACAGCCTGGTGGAGATGGGCCTGCAGCTGCACCCGTCACAGCCCCTGCTCACAGTGTGCAGACCATACCCTGCACAGGGGATCCCGCTGAGGAGATGTGGGGCCTGAAATCCAGTCATACGCCACAACCAAGGCACATATTACATTCCCTCATCTTCCCAGGAGCAGGCACCACTTCCTAATTTACCATGTCACCTAATCAATACAAATACAGGGAGACCTGTGCTCTGCTGTGGGACACAGATAGGGGCTCCTCAGGATGTAGGCCCAGGGTGACTTCCTGTAGGAGATAATGCTTGGGCCAAGTTTGATTTAGGGAGTAGAAGCAAAGAAGGCGCCTCTCTATTTACCTCCCAAACCCAGGCTGCCCCACCCCACACCCTACCCCATGACTCCCTGTGGTTATCAAGGGCACCACCATTCTCCTGGCCACTGACAAGGACACTTTAATAACAGTACACATTGGCCAGGCACGGTGGCTCACACCTGTCATCTGGGGACTTTGGGAGGCCGAGATGGGTGGATCACCTGAGGTCAGGAGTTTGAGACCAGCCTGGCCAACATGGTGAAACCCAATCTCAGCTAAAAATACAAAAATTAGCCAGGCGTGGTGGTAGGTGCCTGTAATCCCAGCTACTTGGGAGGCTGAGGCAGGAGAGTTGCTTGAATCCGGGAGGCGGAGGTTGCAGTGAGCCAAGTTCATACCATTGCCCTCCAGCCTGGGCAACAAGAACAAGACTGTCTCAAAAAAAATAAATAAAAACCAGTGCACATCAAGAAGTCCCTAGGTGACAGCTGGGGCATAAGGAGGTGTCAGCCATACATGAGACCAACGTGCCTGCCCTGGGCTGCTTGGGGTTGACCAGCTTGGTGTCCAGAAATGCCTGCTGGAGGGAGTCACGGTGTAGGAAACTTGTGCTCTTGGAAGATCTCCTGAGAGACCCTGCAAAGCCAGAGTCCCTCGTAGCAAGTCAGATCAGTGCTATCAAAGTGTGGCTCGGGGATTGCTGCCAGCACACAAATTTTTACTGGTCTGCAGCGAGATAAGTACAGAAATTGAAAGTAAGCATTTAGAAACTTTTATGACAATTTTACAAGGTCTTGTCAAATGCTATTAAAACGAAGCTGAGGCTAGAATTTCACCTTTTTCATTTTTTTCTATTTAAGCAAATTATTGTAGTAAAATATAGATAACATAAATGTACCATTTTAGCCATTTTTGTGCATAGAATTTAGAAGTGCTTTCACAATATTGTGTAACCACTAGTATTACATAGTATATATTTTTAAAATTTTACAAAAGCATAAGTTAGCAGCAGATTAAACTTTTTTTCTTAAATTGAGCTTGAGAAGCTCTGGTCTAAATGGTAACCCATGGGGAAGCCTTGACAGTTTGGAGGCTCCTAATTTGAGTCCATTGCTTGGCTTTTTTCCCCAAATCACGGAGTGGAGTTAGGTCCCAGAGAATGGCGTGGGCTGAGGCCCAGGCTCCCTCCCGGGCTAGAAAACTGGGCAGACGGGCATCACCCATGAAGGGAGGCCAGCCAGGCACTGCACAGCCTGGGCCAGGAAGGCTGGGTGAGAGACCCCGGGGGCGTTTGGTTTAGAGGCCCAGCAGGCCTTCCTTCTAACTCAGTGTAGGGAGGCAGTTGTTTAGAATCACAAAAATCTCAGCTTCAGCTGGGAGAACCCTCAGCGGCTCCGTGGTGGCATCTACCCTCCTTGTTTAAAGAAGGAATCTGAGGTAAGAGAGAAAGGACTGGTTTGAGGTTGTAACCAGTTAGTGATGTCGTGATGGTCTCAAATACAGGCCTTTTAGTTCCTAGGCAGAAGCAGGGCAGAGAATTTTTTTTTTTTTTTTTAAAGACAGAGTCTTGCTCTGTCTCCCAGGCTGGAATGCAGTGGCGCAATCTCGGCTCACTGCAGCCTCCGCCTCCTGGGGTTTAAGCTATTCTCCTGCCTTAGCCTCCTGAGTAGCTGGGATTGCAGGCGCCCCACCACCATGCCCAGCTAATTTTTGGGCCCGGCCCTGAATGAATCCTTAAAACAATCTTGGGAAGTAAATACTATTCTTTTTTATCCCATTTTATAGATAGGAAACTGAGGTTCAGAGAGAGTTAGGTCACTTATCCACTGCTAATCAGAGGCAGAGCCAGCAGGCTGCTTGCTCTCTCAATGCCATTTTCCAGATGGTGCGGTCCCATTCTGGCCTGAATTCACGGGGCTCGATATGGCAGTGCCTGTGCTCACCTCTTTCCAGTTTTTTCCAAATGGTCTGTGACTCGGCCCCCGGATATGCTCGCCTAGCAGGATCTCCTGGGCTGCCGGGTCTGTCCCGCAGACCCTGGCTGACTGATGATGAAATGAGTAGTCAGACACATATGCAGTGTAACAGCAGCTAGATGACTGCCTGGCTCTAGTGGCCAGAGAGCAGCCCCCAGAAGCTGGAGCTGCTTGCTTTTTACTCCATGCAGGCACAATGCCGAAAACCTGGAGCCCACACAACCTGTAGGTAATTAACATTTATTCTTCCCCTTTAGGGGAACTTCATGTGCAGATAATCAAAGGTCAGTTTCTGGTCAACATAAGTAAACAAGCCTGTTTAAGAGAAATTCCCCCACACTCCCTTGTACCTACTCCTCGCCCTCTGCCTCAGAGTTGTAGAACAGCTGCCTTCAGCTGTTCTCTCCTGGAGCTTTGCAGAGCCCTCTGTTCTTTCAGAGGGCCTGTTTCTTTTCCCTATAGTTTCTCCCACCACTCTGACTGGTCTCCTACACTGAGCAATCAGGGAAGAGGGTTGGGATGTTGGTTCCAGTTTCTGACATACCTCATGTGTTGCATTCCCTACCCCAAGCTCCTTCCTCTCCTTTCTCTTTAGACCTCCAAGAGCTAGAAGTTTCCCTAAGAGACCACCCAAAACAAACCTCTCCATCCATGTATTCATTGAATGAATACACAGTCCTACTTACCAGGCAGTGTTAGGGCCTGAGGAGACAGCGATGAACAAGGCAGACAAGGTCTCAGCCCTTGTTTACATCCTGGGGGAGGAGACAGACTTTAAAAGAGATTCGGATGAGTGCTGTCAGGATGAAAAGGGCAATATAACAGACAATGACTGTGGGCAGGGGCAGTGTGTTCCTGGCAAAGGGAACTGCTAGTGCCAAGGCCTGAGGGCAGGAACTAGCAGGTATGAGGAAAGCGCCTAAGCGAGGCCCTCTTGGCTGGATGAGGTGGGCAAGGCGGACCCCATGCAAGGAGGTGCTCAGGGTCCAGCTGTGTAGCCTGGGGCCAGGGGGAGGGTTTGGTTATAGTCTGCATGATGCAAAGCTTCAAAGGGCTTTAAGGTGGGAGTGATGTGATCAGATTGTGTAACGAATTCTTCAGCCACCAGGAAGAGAATGGATGGTAAGGAGAGCCGGAGTGCACAAGGGAGAGAGATGAGAGTGGCTTGGACAGTGAGGTGGAGGGTCATGGTCAGATTCAGGATCCAGATCATGGTGAAGCTAACAGGAACTGTTGGACTGGATGTGGGCATGGAGTGAGGGCTGACTCTTGGACTTTTCACTTGGGGAGTTGAGTGAAGGGAGGTCCCATCTACTCAAACGAAGAAGCCTGGAGAAGGAGTAGGTGTGGGGGGATGGGTAGAGGGGAACAATGGTTTCATTTGGCCATGATGGCAGACCTTGCTGGCTGCTCTCCCAGGACTGAGTCTCTCCTCCCTTATAACAGAAACCTGAAAAGTGTTTTATTTTGTTGTTGTTGTCGTTTTTGAAATGAAAGGTCTCACATATTTATTACTGAACCCAGCCAACCAACGCATTCATAACAGATTCAGAAAGGAAAAATATATTCCCAATAAAATGTCTAACTCTCCAGATAATGGTGACGTTTTCAGCTTGATACGGTAATGTGATTGTGACCTTCAGACAGCATAAATGTGTGTGCCATCTCACGTGCAATTCCTTATAGACCCAGCTTGGTTCTTCTCCGATGTCTCCTTTTGGAGTTGTACCTGATTTTATTGCCAGTTTTCATCCTAATCCACTGGGGGAATGGAACGATTTTGCTTTTGTTTCTTGGCCAGGAATCGCTTAATCCTGAAATTCTTGTGAGAAGACATGGCAAGAAGCGGAGTCAAGCACACACCATGATGGCAGAGAAAGGAAGAGAGGGGCCATTGTTATTGTTGTTAAGTACTCACCTGTCTGGCTCCTTCTTGTACCTTCTGCCCTTTTCCCATCCTCCTTTTTCCTGGAACAGAGATATGATACCTAGAAGTACAGCAGCCATCTTGTGATCATCAGGGTAAAAGTCACATAATGGCTGGGACAGGGAGATGGATAGATCCTGGGTCCTTGATAATATCATTGAGCTGACATACCAGTCTAGGCAAGTTGGTCATTTTACTTGTTTAAGCCACTGTTTTTGAGCCACCACATCAGGCCCTTTGTGGCTTTTCATTGCTTGCTGCTGAATGAAGTCATAGCTGATGGAGTCATGTTGAGTTCAAGATTTTTGGAGGAGGGACGTGGGTCTAGGGAAGGAGAAGGAAGTTACCCCTATACACTGAGCTAGCCAACCCAGAGTTCAGTCATTTATTCATTCAAGAAATATTTATTGAGGACCTACTGTGCACCAGGAACTATCCCAGGTGCCGAGAATTTAGCAGCAAATAAAGCAAAGATCCCCGCTCTTGAGGAGTTTGCATTCTGCTGTAATCAAGAAGCCAGCCTGACTTCTGGGCAATTGCATTTCATTTAATCCGAAGGGTGGTGGGGTTTGAGGTATGAGCACGTGATGGTGGTCAGGCATGGCATGTCTATTCCCACAGCCCTCCTCGCCCACTCGTGATATTAGCAAATCAAAATGGTCAACATATTTCTCCAGTGTTTTCTAGGAGCCAGGCACTGTGCTGTATTCTACCTCTGAGGGAGGTGTTCTGATTATCCCCATGTTCTAGGAAGGTTAAGAAAGTGGCTCTAGTCACACAGCTAACCAGTGGTTGTGCTAGATTTAAACCCAGGGCTTTCTGATTCCAGAAATGCACTGACCCCCTCCACCCCCGGGCAACCTCTTTAAAAAACAAAAACAAAAACAAAAACCAAGGGCCGGGCATGGTGGCTCACACCTGTAATCCCAGCATGGGAGGCTGAGGTGGGTGGATCACGAGGTCAAGAGATCGAGACCAGCCTGGCCAACATGATGAAACCCCATCTCTACTAAAAATACAAAAATTAGCCGGGCATGGTGTCATGCACCTGTAGTCCCAACTACTCGGGAGGCTGAGGCAGGAGAATTGCTTGAACCCGGGAGGCGGAGGTTGCAGTGAGCCGAGATTGCACCACTGCACTCCAGCCTGGCGACAAAGCGAGACTCTGTCTCAAAAAAACAAAACAAAAAAACACATCTTTATTGTCTAGAAATCTATATTTTCAAAATTCCCCACAAAAGATGCTGCTCTCTCATTTCCCCCATTTTCTTCCTTTTCTTCCATACCTCTACTATAAAGGACATTTTTATACTGTATTAAAACTTTACCCAGACGTCCAGATGGCTCTCCACCTATGTATTCCTCTTATTTGCAAGCTGCATGTTCATGTAGCCATCTAAGATGCCAGATAGCCTTTGTACTCCATTCCCCACTTCATTTCAGCATCACCAGCTTTCCTGTTAACCCACTGAGGAAAGCTTTGGGATTGAGGGGTAGACTTACTGTAACTATGAGCAAATGCTGCAGGCTCCTAGACAACCTCTTGGCCCCTTTTGCTGTACCCCTTTTTGTCATTGTTTAACAAACCATTTCCTGATTTCCCCTTTCTCCTTGCTTTGGAAAGGGACAATGTATCTTGTTCATTCCTGTGGTCCAGGCACCTGAGTGAAGGCCTGGCACCCTTCATTCCTCCATACCACTTTTTAAGAAGCTTTCTCTATGCTGAGTGCTGGGAATATAGACAAGCCACAGAACAAGACATACAGCCCGGGAGGGAAACAGGTAATTAACAGGTGTCACAGTGTAATGGGTCTGGTAGGATAATCAGAGGGACCAACCTTTCCTTGGTACAGGAAAGGGCATCCAAGTCAGACCAGGGTGGTGGGGACCAGTCAAGGAGAGCTGCCTGGAGGAGTTGACACCTGAGCTGAGTCCCAGATGAGAAGCAGGAGTTGAGCAGGTAAATAAAAACAGTGGGGCCAGGCACGGTGGCTCACGCCTATAATCTCAGCACTTTGGAAGCCCGAGGCAGGTGGATCATGAGGTCAAGAGATCGAAACCATTCTGGCTAACATGGTGAAACCCCTCTCCTTAAAATACAAAACTATTAGCTGGACATGGTGGTGCGCATCTGTAGTCCCGGCTACTCAGGAGGCTGAGGCAGGAGAATCTCTTGAACCTGGGAGACAGAGATTGCAGTGAGCTGAGATCGCACCACTGCATTCCAGCCTGGGCAACAGAGCGAGACTCCGTCCCCCACCAAAAAAAAAAAAAAAAAAAAGCGGTGGGGGTGTTCCAGACAAAGGGAGCAGCACATGGAGGGTGGAGAGAGGCGAGATGGCAGCATGTGAGCATGGCTGGACTGTGGATGGAGGCACACTCATCTCCCACTAAGGAGTCCTGCCTGGGCATCCTAGAACGCTGGGGCCAGAAGGATCTTTAATCATCAACAAATCCAACGTCCTCCTTTTCCAAATGAGGCCCAGAGAGGGGAAGCCATTTTTCCAAGGTCACACAGAAAGCTAATGATGGAGAATAGACTCAAACTCACTGCACTGCCTGGGTTTTGGATTTTCTTTTTTTTTTCTTTGATTCCCTCCCTCTGCCTTTCCCTCCCACGGTCCTCCAATTCATATTTCTCACGTGCCTACTTTGCACCAGCCCAAGTACCCTGAGCTCCCTGCCCTAGAATCTTAGGCTTCCGGAGCCTAGGTCATCACCACCTCCTCCTATCAAACCTCCTCCCCACACCCTGTTCCTGCCTGACCTTTCCTACACATTAAAAAATCCAGATGGCTAGGTTGCTTCCCATACCAACAAGATCAGAATGTCTGGGGGCGGGGGCCAGGTGTCAGTAATTTTTAAAGATCCCTGGATGATTCCATTTGTAGCAAAGTTTTGAGAACAACTGTTTTAGCCTTGATGAAGGGCCCCTCCACCTCCTGTCCCTTGGCCTCTGGGTTGCAGATGACCTGGTGATGTTTCTTTTTCTTCCAGATGTACTTCTGGACTCAGCGGTCTGGGCCCCAGCACAGGTCTCTGCTGAGCAATCTTGTCTCTGCTCTGTTCCTGCCCTTTGTCCAGCCCTGGGCCTCCAATCTGCATTGATTACCTGGTCTGACCTATCTCACCATCACTAGGTACTTAATAAATATTTGCTGTTGATGATGGCAATGACCTTGAGACTGATGAACAGTCTGGCCAAGAGGATCCTTGATGTGGAAGATAGAAAAAGCCTTTGGGATCAGGCAGACTTGGATTCTAATACCAGCCAGTTGTGCTTGCTGTGTCTGAGCCTCAGTTTCTCATCTGTGAAGAGGAGGTAGCAGGAATGAAAATGCCTGCCTTGCGGTTTGTTGTAAGGACAGACACTGCCAATGTAAGAGAGATCAGCAGCTTGCAGACCAGTTGCTCTGGGAGCAGACCACTTTCACGTTGATGGTAGGGAACTATTTTTGTGCATGGCAAGTGGGACCTTAGGAAGGAAGGCAACTGTGAGGCTTCTGAGAAGGACCTTACACAAGGGAGTTTCCTCCCAGGGCACGTGAATGGAGAGGGTGGCAGAAGCCTATGGGCAGGGGTCACAGGGATCAGCTACAGAGTGCCACCACCCTTCCTGGGGAATGCAGGGCAAGGTCCGTGGTGGGAATTTTCCTGGGAAGCCAGAGAAGCACCCCATGAAAACAGAATCAACATTTGGGTACCTTCAGTACCCAGAGGCAGCAATGCCAACTACAACCACACTCTGCATAGATTCTCTGATCTCTTCCTCCTTCATGGCACCAGCCCTGGGGAACCAGCATGGTGGGGAAATAATGAAGCTGGAATACAACCACTTATAGACTTCACAACCTCCTCCTGTAGATACCAAAGGGATTTTAGGAACACATTTTATTTCTCACCTGAGCAAGAAAAGCTACAGGAGCATCTCAAGCAGGGGGCAGGAGTCTCCAGAGGAGTTCAAGGGGCTCTGGCAAGAAAAATCAAGGGGCTGCGTTCAAGAACTGGCTCCCTTGGCAATTGTATTACGAAGCCCACGTGTGCTGGGTGCCGGTGAAATTGCTGTCAAATGCCTGTGCGGCCTTGGCAAGGCCCTTTATTTCTCTGGGTCTCCGTTTCTCTAGCTGTGAAATGACTGTTCTAAAAGAGCCCTGCCAGACTTTGGCAGTCTGTAAGAAGACCTGAGTTCTCCTCTCAGTTCCAAGCAGGAAAATTAAATGTATCCTGAGCCCAGAGCCTGCAACAAACTCTGGGCAGCCTCAGGAAGTCAGGCAATGAAGTCCAAAAAATGATCTTTTCTGTATAGGGAGGAAATAAAAATTTCAAAATTTATAGTTTGAAAATGTCAGTTGCTATGTTAATTTTTATATTACTATTTTTTCCATTTCCTGGTAATGACATGCTATGTTATCTTTATTTATTTATTTATTTGTTAGAGATGGAGTCTCGCTTTGTCGCCTAGGCTGCAGTGTAGTGGCACTACTATAAGCTCACCGCTGTCTGAAATTCCTGGGCTCAAGTGAACCTCCCACCTCAGCCTCAGCAGCTGGGACTAAAGGCACAT
>NW_012117376.1:15475399-15480850 GCF_000951035.1 Colobus angolensis palliatus
TTAGCCAGGATGGTCTCGATCTCCTGACCTCGTGATCCGCCCGTCTCAGCCTCCCAAAGTGCTGGGATTACAGGCTTGAGCCACCGCGCCCGGCCTTAAATGTTTTATAGAGGCTGTGTCTCACCTTGTTGCCCTGGCTCTTCTCCAACTCCCGGCTTAAGCAATCCTCTGACCTCAGCCTCCCATGTTCTTTTTTAAACAGCTTCTTTAGAGCACAACTTACATACCATAAAGTTCACCTCTTCTAAAAATGTACGTTGCGTCAGGCGCGGTGGCTCACGCCTGTAATCCCAGCACTTTGGGAGGCCGAGGAGGGCTAATCATGAGGTCAGGAGATCGAGACCATCTTGGCTAACATGGTAAAACCCCGTCTCTACTGAAAATACAAAAAATTAGCCGGCGTGGTGGCACGCACCTGTAGTCCCAGCTACTTGGGAGGCTGAGGCTGGAGAATGGCATGAACCCAGGAGGCAGAGCTTGCAGTGAGCCGAGATTGCGCCACTGCACTCCAGCCTGGGTGACAGAGCGAGACTCCGTCTCAGAACAAAACAAAACAAAAAGAAACAACAAAAAAAGTGTACATTGCAATGACTTTTAGCAAATTTATAGGGTTTTGCAACCATTACCTCAATCTAATTTTATTTATTTATTTATTTATTTATTTATTGAGATGGAGTTTCCCTCTTGTTGCCCAGGCTGGAGTTCAATGGCATCATCTCGGCTCCCTGCAACCTCTGCCTCCCGGGTTCAAGTGATTCTCCCGCTTCAGCCTCCCAAGTAGTGGGGATTACAGGCGCCTGCCACCATGCCCAGCTAAAATTTTTTTGTATTTTTAGTAGAGATGGGGTTTCACCATATTGGCCAGTCTGGTCTCGAACTCTTGACCTCAGTTGGTCCACTCGCCTCAGCCTCCCAAAGCGCTGGAATTACAGGCGTGAGCCACTGCACCTGGCCCTATTATTATTATTATTTTCTTAGAGACAGAGTATGGCTTTGTCACCCAGGCTGGAGCACAGTAGTGCAATCATAGCTCACTGCAGCCTTGAACTCCTGGGCTCAAGCAGTCCTCCCGCCTCAAGTCCTCCACTTCAGGCTTGCACTACCATGCCCAGCTAATTAAGGTGACATTTAAATAGACCTGAGGGAAGTAAGGAGCCGCCGCTGTTTGGAGTTGTGTGACCCGAGCCAGGCACAGGGCCCTGCACTTAGAAGGGCCCCATGCTGGATGTCAGCTCTGCTGTCCCTATCTTGAAGTGCTTAATTTTTATTAATTTAATTTAATTTTTGACAGAGTTTCGCTCTTGTTGCCCAGGCTGGAATGCAATGGCACGATCTCGACTCATGGCAACCTCCACCTCCTGAGTTCAAGTGATTCTCCTGCCTCAGCCTCCTGAGTAGCTGGGATTACAGGCATGCGCCACCATGCCCGACTATTTTTGTATTTTTATTAGAAACGGGGTTTCTCCATGTTGATCAGGCTGATCTCGAACTCCTGACCTCAGGTGATCCGCCTGTCTCGGCCTCCCAAAGTGCTGGGATTACAGGCGTGAGCCGCCGTGTCCGGCCTGAAGTTCTTAATTTTTGTGTACATTTTCATTGTGTACAAGGTATGTGGCCAGTCCTGCTGAGGCCAAATTAGTTCCAGGCAGAAGGAACACCAACTGCAAAGCTCACAGAGTGGGCAGGTGTTGACATCTGGAGTAGGAAAGGAGGCCACAGTTGGCTTCTCCTCTCTTTCTGCCCTTTGCCCTTTCATCTCCTCCCCAGCTGCCCACTGTGGTTCTGGCACCTCCAGGGCTGATGCAAGAGGGAGAGGGAAGAGGTTCCAGAGTCAAGAAGTGTCTGACTCCTGGGTACTATCTTGAGCAAGCGTTGATGCTCTCTGGGCTTGGCAGGGGTTTAAAGCTGATGCTCAGCCCGGTGCAGTGGCTCAAGCCTGTAATTCCAGCAATTTGGGAGGCTGAGGTGGGTGGATCACCTGAGGTCAGGAGTTCGAGACCAACCTGACCAACGTGGTGAAACCCCATCTCTACTATAAGTACAAAAAATTAACTGGATGTGGTGGTGCGCGGCTGTAATCCCAGCTACTTGCGAGGCTGAGGTGGGAGAATAGCCAAAATTGCACCACTGCACTCCAGCCTGGGCGACAAAGTGAGACTCTGTTTCAAACAAACAAAAAGCTGATGCTCTTTCTTGTTTGGGGGTTGGGAGAAGCACTTTCATGGAAGTTCTGGTCTGGCTCCCACCGCAAAGCCTGGGACAGAGACTTATGTGGCAGAGTTTGTATGGGAAGTGATCCCAGGATGTCGAGTGAAACAGGAAGGAGGTTGCTGCTTTAGGTAATAGAGTCCAGATTCCAGGAAACCCAGTGGGCAGACAGAACGAGTTGTCTTCTTTTGGACCAGAATCCGGGGTTTCCTCAACTGCCCCTACATCCCACTGGGTGTCAGCTGCGTGCGCCTCTAGTCTACATCTAAGCTAGTGGGCTGAGCAGCCCTCCCAACTTCAGAGGGAGCCCTGAGGCAGAAAGCAGAGGAATGCCAGGTGGGCGAGTGGGGTGGGGCTGGTGTCAGCATGCGTGGCACAGTCCCCACTGCAGAGGCTGACCTGAGCTAGACTGAGAAGCTGTGACCTGGCACACTCTTATGCCTATGGCCCTGGGGGTGGTCGCTGCGAGGTCTCCTGGCTGCACCCTTGTGGAAGGTGGATAGGTCTCCACCAGCCAGGTGCTCATGATGACTCTCAATTCCAGGATATCCCAGATGCCTCCAGCTTCTTCGTGCTGAGGCCTCACGCCACCAGAGGAGACCTTCCTGGGATCTGGATCCGAGGCCGCCCCAGGCAGACTCTCTCTCCTGTGGCCACCCGTGTGTGCGGTGCCCTCTGGCCGCAGCCCTCTACTCTACCACCTCAGGGGGCTTCAGGCAGTCCTTTCTCTTTGGCTTCTCAGGCAAGAGTCAGACACCAGGTCACAGGGTCCCAGGGCACACCCAGCACCTCTCTGACTGGTCTCCTGGAAGGCCCGTCCCTGGGCTTGAAATGAGAGGGAAACCACCCCCTCCCACCCAACTTTCTACCCCTGCTTTCCTAATGTCATCCTGCCACCACCAGGTCCCCTGTGCACCAGCCCCAGAGCATGACGAGGCCCCATTCCCTAAGCTTACCCCTCCCCTCCCACCACTGTGCCCTGGACATGCTGTTCCCTTTGCCTGGAAAGTCCTTTCCCCTCCTCAAGACTTGGTGAACTCCTCCTCATTCTGTGAGACTCATCCTAGGAGGCCATAAAGCAGTGAATCTGTTTTGGAAATCAGTCCTGCTCCACTATGCTCCCACTGCACTGTGTTCACACTGCCCTGTGCTCCTACTACACCATGCTCCCATTGCCCTGTGCTCCCACTGCCCTGTACTCCCATTGCCCTGTGCTCCCGCTGCCTTGTGCTCCCGCTGCCCTGTGCTCCCATTGCTTGGTGTTCCCGCTGCACTGTGCTCCTGATGTCCTGTACTCCTGCTGTGGAGTAAAGAATTGAAATAGAGTAATACTTGGCATTTCTTGAGCAGTTACTATATGCCAGGCATTGTAAGCCCTTTCCTTCTATGATTCCATTCGCTCCTCATGCCAACTCTATGAGGTGGATATCATGACCCTGCTTTTGAGTTGAGGAGACTAGCGTCGGGTGAGGTTACAAAACTTACCAAGATCACAAAGACCTGGTACATGGTAGAGTTCAAGTGTGAACCTAGGCAGAATATACCCATGTGCTTCACTGCTTTGCTGCCTCTAGTGAATGGTGGCCTTGTTTTGGGGGAAAAGAAAAGAAGGTGTTGGGGACAGCTCAGGCCCCACACATTTATTGTTTCTCTTGCTTTAGGTCCACTGAAACCCTTACTGATGCTCTCCCAGCTCAGAGCCTGACTCCTTTTGGTCTCTGAGCTGATGGTCTCCCAGCTCAGAGCCTTTTGAGTCCTTTCAGGTACTGGACTTAGGTCTGCCCAGGAATCCAGGCTCGCTGGAGAGTTTGATCTACTTGGGGCTGAGCCTGGTAGCTAGAAGGGCAGCCAGATAATGCACAGGCTACCCACAAGGCTCCCTTTCAGGGTTCAGAGCTCACAGGGTTATAGGTCCAGGCTTCTGGAGCCATGTATCATCAGGCCTTACCTAGATGGCCAGAATGCTGTCAGACTGCCCAGACTGGGCTGGGGAGGGCACGGCAGGAAGGCACCTGGACTGGGGAAAGAAGTTGAGCAGAGCAGGACAGAGAAAGAAGTGCCCCTGCCCGCAGCTTCCCTGCTTGATATCAGCACTGTGGAGCAGATAAGAGCAGGCTTGGATCCAGGTCCACCACTAGCCAACTGGGTGGCCTTGGGCAAGTAGCATTCTCCCAGGCTGTTTCCTCATCCACAGACGAACATATTGGCAGAACAGCCTCATGGACCTACAGCACATAAAAGGGGCTTTGCATCCGGCCATAACTGTCCATTGTCTTTACTTCTACTATTTTATCCTTCAGCTCTCAAATAGCCACAGCCTAGTTTCATGCAAAGTGAATTCTCTCCCACAAGCACACCTCCAGATCCACGTCCCAGAACCTGAATACCTCTGGAGCTGTGTGACCTGGGACACTAAATATCTCCTCTCTGGGCCTCAGTTTTTCTATCATAAAATAGGGATTGTAGGGGCAGAAAGGGTAATCTCTTTCCTCTCTATCATAAGGGTCATGGCTAACACACCTGTAACAAAGACAAGTTAACAAGAAAGAAGTATGACAAATTGATTATAGTTGTATGTGGCACAGAGCCTTCAGAATGAGGACCCAAAGACATGGGGGAAACTGTCCATTTTTATGCTTAGGTTTAATGGAGTATGGACAGCTGTGGAGAAATATGACTGGACAAAAAGGGCATGTTCTAATGCTAATAAGAGACAGAGTGAGGAAGCCCAGCAAGACCTGTCTGTCCAGATTCTTCCTGGCCTTTCTGTGAAGCATTCCTCCCTCCTGGGTATGGGGCAGGACCCTTCTGGAATAAGGGTCTTAATTCCCCTCCCTCCCTCCCTCCCTCCCTTCCTTCCTTCCTGATGGAGTCTAGCTCTGTTGCCCAGGCTGGAGTGCAGTGGTACAATCTCAGCTCACAGCAACTTCCACCTCCTGGATTCAAGCAATTCTTCTGCCTCAACCTCCTGAGTAGCTGGGATTACAGGCACCTGCCACCATGCCCAGCTAATGTTTGTATTTTTAGTAGAGATGGGGTTTCATCATGTTGGCCAGGCTGGTCTCGAACTCCTAACCTTGTGATCCACCCGCCTCAGCCTCCCAAAGTGCTGGGATTACAAGTGTGAGCCACCATCCCCAGCCAAGGGTCTTAATTTCTTTATGGCCACCTGTTATACAAAAAGACTGGGGCGGGGTAGGGGAGGGAGGCAGGAAAGTTAGAGCAATATATATAATATATATT
>NW_012117376.1:15481570-15483673 GCF_000951035.1 Colobus angolensis palliatus
GCTAATTTTTGTATTTTTAGTAGAAATGGGGTTTCACCATGTTGGCCAGGCTGGTCTCAAACACCTGGCCTCAAGTGATCCACCCACCTCAGCCTACCAAAGTGCTGGGATTACAGGAGTTTGCTTTTTCTTTTCTTTTCTTCTTTTTCCTTTTTTTTTTCTTTTCTTCCATCCATCCATCAAGTGCAGTAGTGAGAAGGGGTGAAGAGTCGAACAAGGAGTTTGGTCTGTAACTGACTGAACAATCAAACTGAGATAATTCACTACTTTTGGACCAGACTGAGGCTGCTTCTTAGGCCCTCACTTTGGGGACTTTGGTGTATTATTTTCTGAGCCCCTACAGGATCATCACACTCACCTCAAAGGAATGCATGAGGGTTAAATGAGATAACAGAAAAATCTCTTGTCACCTCTCTGAGCCTCAGCTTCCCAATTTGTAAAATGGGTTAATTATCGTATGTACTTTATAGAGCTGTCTGGATCAAAGGAGGTAGTCACTGTAACTATTTAGTGCACTGATTGGCACATGGCAAGAAATTAACAAACTGTAGCTTTCGAAAGGAGCCCAGCATGGAGCAGGTGTTCCAAAAATGAAGGCTGAGTCCAAGTCACCTTCCAAGTTTTTAATTTTTATTCACGATAACAGAATATATTCTATTATGCAGAATATCTTCTCCATAATGTCGTTTTCATTGTCTGTTCTCTATCAGCTCTAAATGAAGATGTTCTACGCTATTCTTCCTATTCATGCATGTAACAGATTTAACTAATTCTTATGGGTTTGTCTGAACCTGTTGAAGGAGAGACCGGTTTCATGCTTTTAAGATTACATAACTAGCCTCCCTCCCTCCCTTCCTTTCCTTCTTTATCTCTCCCTTTCCTCCCCTCCTTTCTTTTCCCTTTCCCTTTCCTTTCCTTTCCACGGGGTCTGTTAACCAGGCTGGAGTGCAGTGCTACAATCATGTCTCTCTGTAACCTGCAACTCCTGGGCTCAACCAATTCTCCCACCTTGGCCTTCCAAAGTGCTGGGATTACAGGCATGGGCCACCTTGCCTGGCCTGACTATATTAATTTCAAATATAATAGAGAAATATATCTTCCTCTAGGACTTTGCAGTGGACAAGGACCCTTCATGCCCATTGCTTTATTTAATTCTTCTAACAGTGCTGGCAGATTGGTGGTATTATTTCTATTTTACAGTTAATAAACCTGTGGCCCAGAGAGAACAAGGAGACTGTCCCAAGGTTCCATGGTGAGTTATGGGAGCTCGAGGATTGGGATCTTGGCATCGTGCTTAGGCACAACCGCCTCTCCCAGCGGTCTCAGAACTCCCTAAGGGCAGAGCGGCGTCTTCTCCTAGACTGTCTCCTCTTGGCGTCCCATCCGGCAGACTGTGTGCTCCCAAGAGCCGTGAGAGTGGGGGTCTCCCCATTCTGCCTGTTCCAGGTCTTTGCATACTAGAGCAATGGGCAATCTGTGGCATTGTTGATCCAGTATTTACGGAGGGCCTGCTATGTGGAGGGATCCCTCACCCTTCAGGTGCTCCCAGAGCTGGGAAGGTGTAACACCAGAGGATAGAGAGTGGGTGTTTGAATACAGGTCCAGGCTGGGTGCACTCGGCTGGGCAGAGCTGGGGAAGCTGCCCGAGGGGCGGGTTTCGGGTGGGAACTTTAAGAAGCCAGGGGTGCCCAAGTAGGGGTTGGAGCTGCCCCAGCAGAGAAATGAAGGTGCGAACGCTGGGGCATATCTCGAGCAGAGTGGCCTCGGGAGCGGGGGGGCGGAGTGCGCTGAGTGAGCGTGGAGGCCGGCCGGGCTCTAGCTGGGAAACTCAGCCACTCTCCTGCGGCCGCCCTCCCCAACCCTCCCAGGGTCAGCCGGGCCCAGAAGCCGGAGGCTGCGCTTCCCGTCGTCCCGAAGTGCGAGAAGCGCGGCCGCAGCCCCGCGCCGAGGAGCCCCGGGAGTCCGCTCCCTGGCCTTGGTCTCCCCATCTATGTGACGCCACAAGAAGTCCTGAGACGCCGCCTCAACGCGGCCGACCCCTCTCTCGCGCGTGCAACACGTGGGCCGGCCCGGGCAGAGCTGCTTGTGCGCAGCGGGCTGGGT
>NW_012117376.1:15484058-15499446 GCF_000951035.1 Colobus angolensis palliatus
AAGACGGGGAGGCCTGGCTGGCCGCAGACGAGGGTGCTCCCCACGGGGCGCGGCGGGGCTGCGGGGCTGGACGTGGGAAGGGCAGGGCTCCTCGGGGTAGGGGAGGACGCGGAGCCGGAGGGGAGCACTCGGGCTAAGTGAGAGGACGCCCGCCCGGGGAAGCAGCCAGCGGAGGGCGCAGGAAGGAGGAGCTCGCTGGATGGGGGAGTCTTGGGAAGGGTGGGAGGAACAGAAGGAGCACGACTGAGGAGGATGCAGATTGGGGGCATGAGAGCCTGTTTGCCTAGTGAACAGGGAAGGGGAGCGCTGCTTGGGGAGAGTGAAGGATGGAGGGCAGGGAGTGGGCAGTGGCGTCTGGTCCGGGCAAGGCCGCTGCCTTCCTGGAGGAGGACAGTCAGGGAGCTCACTGCTTTCTGGAGGGTGAATCTAGGTGAGACCGGGACAGGAAGGGGTGTGGGTGCCCAGAACCGACTGATGTGAAGGATTCCCACTTAGGGATCCAGAAACAGTGGGAATAGCACTGCTGGGGGCCAAGAGGGGCACTTGCTCCATGGGCCCAAGCAGCCTAGACACCTTGGGGGATGAGGGAGCCTCCCTGGTGTCAGGAGAGCCTGGGGGTTCCCCACACACAGTGTGGGAAGGGAAAAACCCACAGCACTTGCCTCAAGGCTGCAGGCTTTGAAGATCCCCAGAAATTTCCCTGTGGCAGCCCCTGGAGGAGGCCTGTGGGGCTAGGCCAAGGTAAGGCCTCCGAGTCTGAAGAGTTTGATGGATTCTGAGTCTGGCTGCTCCTGGGTGGACAGCCCAGGACCCCAAGTCTGAGCTCCTATTGGAGAGAGGGACCCGGCCTCTGGTCATGAGGCCTGTGGTACCTCTGGGTCCTCTTGTTGAGAGACTGCCCCCTCCTGCCTTAGTTTCTCTGCCCAGAGGGTTCCTTGCTGGTCAGCAGTGAAGCTCAGGTCCTTTTTCTGTGCCCCATGCTGGGTGACTGGTTAGCTCACCCAACCTCTCTGGGCCTGAGAAATTCCCACTCCTCAGAGCAGCTGTGAGTCTCAGCTCCACAGAATAATTTCTTTAAGAATTGTTTTTTCAGGCCAGCTGTGGGAGCTCACACTTGTAATCCCAGTGCTTTGGGAGGCTGAGGTGACAGGATGGCTTAAGCCACGAGTTCAAGGTTGCAGTGAGCCAAGATGGTGCCACTGTACTCCAGCCTGGGGGACAAGAGCATAGACCCTGTTCAAAAAAAAAAAAAAGAAAAAGGCCGGGCGCTGTGGCTCACGCCTGTAATCCCAGCACTTTGGGAGGCCGAGACAGGCGGATCACCTGAAGTCGTCAGTTTGAGACCAGCCTGACCAACATGGAGAAACCCCGTCTCTACTAAAAATACAAAATTAGCCGGGCGTGGTGGTGAATGCCTGTAATCCCAGCTATTCAGGAGGCTGAGGCAGGAGAATCGCTTGAACCTGGGAGGCGGAGGTTGCAGTGAGCTGAGATCACGCCATTGTACTTCAGCCTGGGCAACAAGAGCGAAACTTTGTCTCAAAAAAAAAAAAAAAAAGGGCAATGAATGAGGCTGGGCACAGTGGCTCATGATTGTAAGCCCAGCACTTTGAGAGGCCAAGGCGGGAGGATTGCTCAAGCCCAGGACTTCAAGACCAGCCTGGGCAACATAGTCAGACCTTGTCTCTACACGTAATAAAAAAATTAGCCAGGCATGGTATTGTGTGCCTGTGGTTAGGGCTACTCAGGAGGCTGGGGTGGGAGGATCGCTTGAGCCTGGGCAGTTGAGGCTGCAGTGATCGCTGCACTGCACTTCAGCCTGGCGACAGAGTGAGACCCTATCTCAAGAAAAGAAAGAATTACTTATTTCTCTTGTTTTTTTTTGAGACAGAGTCTCGCTCTGTCGCCCAGGCTGGAGTGCAGTGGCCGGACCTCAGCTCACTGCAAGTTCCGCCTCCTGGGTTTACGCCATTCTCCTGCCTCAGCCTCCCGAGTAGCTGGGACTACAGGCGCCTGCCACCTCGCCCGGCTAGTTTTTTTGTATTTTTTAGTAGAGACGGGGTTTCACAGTGTTAGCCATGATGGTCTCGATCTCATGACCTTGTGATCCACCCATCTCGGCCTCCCAAAGTGCTGGGATTACAGGCTTGAACCACTGCGCCCGGCCAGAATTACTTATTTCATTCTGATCACATTTTCCAGTACAAATACATGGAGGCCCCAAGTGCTAAAGTTACAAAAAAAAAACAGTTTCTGTTCAGTTTTGGAAGACATGTAGGGACTTTTTCTTTAAACACTTTGGACCAAGTTGGGGAGTTAGCTTGCATTGAGGGAGGTGACCCAGTTGCTAAGAGACTGGGAGGCCAGCCAGGGATGAAAACTTTCTGTATAATCTGTGGTCACCAGTGGGTGCCTGGGAGTTGCCCATGCTGGACAAAGGGCAAGAGCACTGGTTTTGGAGTCAGATAGATGTGCTGTGCCCTCCCGCCTCTGGGGCTGGGCCTCCAGGTTGGCTGTGGATCCAGAGAGTTGTGAGGGAGAGGTAAAATGTGTGTGAAAGTTCTTGGTAAACAGCCAGTCACTATATATTATGAATGGTAGCACCTAATCTCATTAATGATATTTCAGGTGCCATATTGGGTCAACCTCACTAAAGACCCTTCAAGAGGATTTTCCTCTGACAGCCCCAGTGTTAACATTGGTCTGGCCTTATTATTTGTATCTAATGGGGTTAGACTTTGCCTTCCATGCTGAGAAAAAGTTATCTTTAAGAGAATGTGCTGGAACAATCAGGGCCCAGAGAGGCAACAATGAATATTTTGCATGCCAAGGAGGCTAAAGAGGAAGTGGAATTGTAACCAAATAATGCTTATAATAGGTGTTATTTAGCTGAGCTATAAGCTCCAGGAGGGCAGGGTATTAATATATTGAGGTGTTGGCTGGGCACTGTTGCTCACGCCTACAATCCCAACACTTTGGGAGACTGAGGTGGGAGGATGACTTGAGACCAAGAGTTCAAGACCAGCTTGGGCAATGTAGCAAGACCTTGTCTCTGCACATAATTTTAAAAAAATAGGCATGGTAGCATGCACCTGTGATCCCAACTACTCAAGAGGCTGAAGAAGGTTCACCAGAGCTTGGGAGGTCGAGGCTGCAGTGAGCTGTGTTCACACCACTACGCTCCAGCCTGGGCGACAGAGCTCTGTCTCAAAGCTCTGTCTCAAAAAAAAAAAAAAAAAAAAAAATCCTGCGGTGTTACCATTGGTATGAATTCCCTGGGCTGTTAGTTCTATGAGGGCAGTGGTTTAAGTGGCTCTGTCACTGAGGAAGCTCCAGTGCCTGGCACAGAGGAGGCCTAAAGTAAATATTCTTGGACTGTCCCAGGGCCTAAGGGCCCTTGGAAGTCACTGGTGAATTTACTCTTTCCTTTGGCATTTGGAAAAACAGGGCCACGAGGGGAAGGGACTTGTCCAAGGTCACACAGGGATTGAGTGGCTGAGTCAGGATGAGAATCCCACAGAAACAGCAGGGCCAGCACTGTGCCAGAGCCAACACCTGGCAGCCATGGCTTTGTTTTGCTTCCACAGGAGCCCAAGAGGCAGCTATTTTAATCCTCTGATTCCAAAGAGGAAACAAGCTCAGAGAGGTTGAGGGACTCCTGCAGAATCACACAGCAGGTGAATTCCAGACCCGAAATTTCATCCTCACATAAAAATGAGGCTTCTGGCTTCTCTTGAAACAGCCTGCTGGAGATTAGTGGAGGATGTCCACCCCCGGGGCAGCAGCCTTCTCCAGTTCTCCAGGCTCACCACCTGACTGGCTTCCCTCCAGGCTGGATCTTCCTAGGCCCCATGGGCATTTGTGTGGATGAGCCCGTCGGGGCAGGGAGCCTGTCTGCTTCATTTTCTGTGTGCCCCAACACATAGAATGCCTGGGTAGCATTGAGGCTGGCATATAGTAAGCACTGAGTGAAATCTGTGAGGTGGGGGTAACCCAGGGCTCTCCCTCTCCATAAGCCCATTTTCCAGCACATCCCTGCAGCCTGGTCTGTTTTGCCCCAGGGGTGTTATGGGAACCTTTGACAGTGTGTATCCTTGGAGAGCAGGCTGGGGCTGGCAAGCCTTGGTTAAGGAGGGAGGTGAGCAGGGCTGACCCTGAGTTGAGAAATATGAATTGGGAGGGGTGGAGAAGTGGAGGGGAGGGGAAGGGAGGAAGGAAGGAGTGGCTCAGGCTGACAGAGGCATTCCCACTGGAGCCCTGGAGATCACACTTCTGAGGTTTAGCCAACCCAGCAGCCTCCCAAACCTTCTGTAAGACATGTCCAGGCCAGACCGCATGCCATTTGGATCACCTGCTAATTCGGTTCACCCTCTTGTGCCTTCCTGCTCTCCAGGGCTGAGCTGCTGGAGTTGAGGCCCCTTCCCCTGGGGCTGTCACTTCTTAGCTAAGTCTCTTGGGCCTGTGGGTAAGCACCAATTTTCAGGGCTCTGTGAATTCAGAACAGTTACTCTGAATGGTCTTTGCTAAGAGCAGTTTAATGATTAAGTAAGGTTAGTGTCCTTGGAAGTCCAAACTCTAGCCAAATTTCCCTAGTCTATACCCCCAGGGATAAGGTAAGTGTTTAAGAACACAGTGAAATTCCTGAGGTCCCCAAATCCAATGGAACTAGCTGTTGAGGGCTAAAAGAAGACAGTTTTTTAGAAAACTCCAAGCAAATCTCTCAGGCTGGGGATATTTCAAAGACTACTACTATTATTAATAATAATTGCAATAATTTGTTGAGTCCCTAAATGAAGCCAAAACTTTGTTCTATTAAATTTAATATTTGCAGCAACCTGAGGTAGATAATGTTGTCATTCCCATGAGAGAGCTAGGAATCAGAGAAGGTAAGTCACTTGTCTAAGGTCACACAACTAGCATGTTATGGAATCAGGAGTCAAACCTGGTTTGTCTGAATCTGAAGTCCATCTCTGTGCGCTTTTATAGTGTCTTCTTTTTCCTTTATTCCTAACCTCCTTCCATTCTAGTTCCCACTGAGTAGTGGACAGGAGCCACCGAAGTTTGCCTGATACAATCAACCAGGCCCTAGTCACCTGGCTTTGCCTTTGCCTTGCTGTGTGATCTCAGGTAAGTCAAACTTTTCAGCTGGCCCTCGGTTTCCCCATAAGTCTCATGCAGAGGTGAATGGTGAGCTGCTTGCTGCAGCAGAGGCCTGGCTAGGAAGGCACACAGTGTAGCATGGATTTCCCCACTATGGGAGTGGTGAAGCGGAGGAGGAGAGGTGTGGGAGGTTGTCTTTAGCCCCACCCTCTGGTGACATCACACAAGATACCCCCAGTCCCTGGAAGCCCCGCCCCTAGTGCACCTCATCTGTGGAAGTGCTCAGCATCTGGTGAATTTGCCCAGTCCCACAGTAGAGGTCACCAGCTCCCAGGCTTGAGAGAAACCCCCAGGTTCCCAGTGCAATTTGCCAGACTTGGAGGGGCCTATGGAGGTGAGTTGGGCTGAGCTGCCTGAATAGACAGGGCCCAGCAGCCTGGTGGGCACATGACTCAGAGGCTGACCACTCAGAGGATGCCCTGATGGTGCCCTCTGGATACCCATCCTCATCCTGCTGGCTCAGGCTTGACCCCTGCCCCTGCTTTTTCCTTTCCCCTAGATCAGAGTCCCTTTCCATGGAGTCAGGAGGTGGAAACTAATTCTGAAAACAGAACTATTTAGATGGAGTGAGGCCTCTCGCTGAGGTCTGAAGAAAACAGGGTGGCGGGGCCTCTGTCATCCTAGCATGTTGCCTCCAGGTTTTGTCCATAGGGCCCATTATGTCTGGTGGAGAGAGGTGTAAGGGAGCGCTGTCACTAAGCTAAGGAGGTGGCTGTGAGCCAGGGCCTCCCTGGAGAATATCGGGAGCAAGCGGGTAGCTAGCAACTTAGTGAGACTGAATTGCTAGAAGCCTAAGAAAGTAATTTATAAGAAAGGGACTGGTTGCCTGCTTTAGGCCAGGATTTTGCAAAATTATTCTGTAGGATGCAGACAAGGGTGCCTGGAGCAGGGCAACAGCCGTGTCTGCAAGCATCTACAAACCAGTCCTGGCTCTCCCTCCTCCCTCCCCCATCCTCCTACCTTGGGTAAGGAGCTTTTTTTTGGCTTTTTTTTTTTTTTTTTTTTTTACAGAGTCTTTCTCTGTCGCCCAGGCTGGAGTGCAGTGGCATGATCTCGGCTCACTGCAATCTCAGCTCCCCAGGCTCAAGTGATTCTCCTGCCTCAGCCTCCTGAGTAGCTGGAATTACAAGCATGCACCACCATGCCCGGCTAATTTTTGTATTTTTGGTACACATGGGGTTTCACCATGTTGGCCAGGCTGCTCTCAAACTCCTGACCCCAGGTGATCCGCCCACCTCAGCCTCCCATTGTGCTGGGATTATAGGTGTGAGCCCCTGTGCCCAGCTGGGAGCTTTTAACTTCTCTGAATTTCATTATTCACAACAACAAAATGGGCAGAATAGTACCTACCTCACAGGCAAGTTATGAGAGTTAATTGCAACAGGACTGTAAAGAGTGGGCATATAGTAAACACTTTCTACATTGCAACTGGCTTTTTTTTTTTTTTCTTGAGGTGGAGTCTCACTTTGTTGCCCAGGCTTGAGTGCAGTGGTGCAATCTTGGCTCACTGCAACCTCTGCCTCCCAGGTTCAGCCATTCTCCTGCCTCAGCTTCCCAAGTAGCTGGGACTACAGGCGGCCGCCACCACGCCCAGCAAATTTTTGTATTTTTAGTAGAGACGGGGTTTCACCATGTTGGCCAGAATGGTCTCAATCTCTTGACCTCGTGATCCGCCTGCCTTGGCCTCCCAAAGTGCTGGGGTTACAGACATAAACCACCACACCCAGCCTCAGCTGGCTTTATAATTATTACTAGGGAAGGAATCCATGGTCACATAAGCTTGGCAAATGTTGATTCAACAAAGCTAAGCTGACTTCTTCACTGCAGGACTTCTTGGAGCTTTTTTTTTTGAGACGAGTTGCTGGAGTGCAGTGGCACAATCTTGGCTCCCAGCAACCTCCGCCTCTGAGGCTCAAGGGATCTTCCTGCCTCAGCTTCCCAAGTATCTGGGCCTACAGGTGCACACCACCACACCTGGCTAATTTTTGTATTTTTTCATAGAGATGGGGTTTTACCATGTTGCCCAAGCTGGTTTCGAACTCCTAATTGCAAGTGATCTGCCTGCCTTGGCCTCCCAAAGAGCTGGGATTACAGGCATAAGCCATCGTGTCCAGCCCTTCTAAGAGTCTTTAATGTGCTGTTATATCTTGGGAAGTTCCAAGAGTGGGATATGGAGCACAGGACTGGACTTATCAGATCACAAGCACCCAGGAGCTAGGTGTCCACAAGGCACAACCATCGCCATCATTCGCTGGTCTTTGATGCAATAGTGGAATAGAAACCTTGCTGGGTGGGAGAACTCTGGGGAAGGCCTTCCAGTTTCTGGGTTCTGCTTTCCTAATTGTAAAACAAGAGAGCTGCACAAGATGCTTTCAGAGGTCTTTTCTGGCCCTCCAAGGTTCTCAGTTGGGAAGACAAAGTTGTGGACAAGAGTAGGGGCCAGATTGTTGAGGTTGAAGCCATCTCTTGGGGAGATGGAGAAATCCAGTACTTCCTCCCCAACCAGTAAGGCTGGCCAATGGGGGTCTTGTGCTCTGGATGGAAGTGGCCCCATTAATTAGTGCAGCAGTAATGTCTGCTTCCCAAATCTGCCCTGTGCCAGGCTTGCTGGGGAATAGAAGAGTCCTGCACATGCCTGTTGTCCTAAGTAGCAGCCCTTGTGCAGCAGTGTAACAACTCCTGCTTCCCCACTGGACTAGGAAAGGCTGGGGAGCAGGGCTGATGCCAGAATCCTAATGCAGGAGAAGCTTAGGAATGCAAATCAGGCTCCGGAGATGTGGGCTTGGGGGATTGGGGTTGTCTTGATGCTGCCCTTGCATATAGCAAGCACCCTGCATTTACTTGGACTGCGTGTGACTTATTTGATTGTTTTTGGGGGTGATCACAGTGCCTCTGGGGGCAGAGAACATGAATGCTTTATCCTGCCTGAATCTCTTTTCCTTGTGTGGTGACTGGTGCAAAGGTAGTCACAATAAATATCTGATGAACCTGAACACTGAGTCCAATAAGTAAGCTTGGAGGGAATTTATTTGGTGGGCAGGGAGGGATTGTCTGGCAGATTTTTCAATAAATGTTTGAGTTAATGAGTGACACAGTGAATGATGGTAAGTCTGAAGTTTGTAATTGAAGCCAGGTAAAACAGTATATAATTAGGAAATGATGAATAGCCCTTGCCACCTTGTGTTGCAAAGTGCAGTTTAGGGTAGTGGTTAAGAGCACAGTGGCTCACACTTGTAATCCCAGCACTTTGGGAGGCCGAGTAGGAGGATCGCTTGAGGCCAGGAGTTCGAGACCAGCCTGGGCAACAAAGTGAGAACCTGACTCCACAATAAAGTAAAAATAAATTTTAAAAAATCAGCTGGGCATGGGAACATGCGCCTGTGGCCCCAGCCACTTGGGAGGCTGATAGGAGGATTGCTTGAGTCCATGAGGTCAAGGCTACAGTGAGCTGTGATTATACCACTGTGCTCCAACCTGGGGGACAGAGCAAGACGCAATCGAAAAATAAAACAAGGCCGGGTGCTGTGGCTCACACCTGTAATCCCAGCACTTTGGGAGGCCAAGGCGGGCGGATCATCTGAGGTCAGGAGTTTGAGACCAGCCTGGCTAATGTGGTGAAACCCCATCTCTACTAAAAACACAAAAATTAGCTGGGCATGGTGGCGGGTACCTATAATCCTAGTCGGGAGGCTGGGGCAGGAGAATTGCTTGAACCCAGGAGGTAGAGGCTGCAGTGAGCCGAGATTGAGCCATTGCACTCCAGCCTGGGTGACAGAGCAAGACTCTGTCTCAAACAAACAAAAAAACAGACTTGAGTTCAGAGCATGCCTGTGCCATCTGCTACTTCCTGGCTAGGTGGGTGGGCAAGGCACTTAACTTCTCTGTACCTCAGTTTCCTTACCTGGAAAATGGGAATAATGATAGTGTCTGCCTCTCAGCATTGCTGGGAAGCTTCTAGCAGGTGCTGTGTGAGCATTTGCTGTGATTTGTTTTTGTTTCTATATCTTTTGCCAGATCATAACATTCATAAGGGCAGGGATCAAATCTTCCATTCTGTTCCTTGTCCCATCCGGCACAAGGTCTGAGGCAAAGGAGGGCTCAGTAAGTGTTTGCTAAATGAATGAATCAAGGTTAAACTATGTAACCCATTATAGGTGAGAGGAAAGTGGGGTTGGGGGAGCAGTAAGTAGGCCCCAGAGGTGGCAGCTTGTACTGGCCTTAAAGGATTTCAGTGCAGGGAAAGGAAGGTGGCACAGGGTGTGACATTGGGGTTAGGTGGGGAATAAGGGTAGTAAGAGCAGGTCTTGTGGGCCTTGAATGCCAGGGTAAGGGGTTATATGGATTTATTTGGAACTAGCAACCATGGGCAGTTGGGGGAGGGTCTGGAGAAGGGATTTTGAGAGTGGGGGTGTGGTTCATCAGTTGTTAACTGGGTACTTTCAGGAAAAAAGTGGTCTTTTGAGTTGGGCCTGGAAGGATATGAAGTGTTATCAGAATGGTGTCATGTTGTTCTTTTTTTTTTTTGAGATGGAGTTTCCCTCTTGTTGCCCAGGCTGGAGTGCGATGGTGCAATCTCAGCTCACTGCAACCTCCGCCTCCCGGCTTCAAGTAATTCTCCTGCCTCAGCCTCCCAAGTAGCTGAGCTTACAGGCATGTGCCACCACACCCGGCTAGTTTTGTATTTTTAGTAAAGACGGGATTTCTCCATGTTGGTTAGGCTGGTCTCGACCTCCCAACCTCAGATGATCCTCCTGCTTCAGCCTCCCGAAGTGCTGGGATTACAGATGTGAGCCACCGCGCCCGGCCGTGTTGTTCTTTCATTCAGCAACACTGAGTGCCAGCTACTTGCTAAGCACCAGGGATTCACAAAATAATGAGACAAACTGCCTTCCCTTGATGAACTCACATGAACAATCATGAGAAGTGTGATAATGGTCAAAGGATGGTCTGATGATAAGCACTCAAGTGGAGGGGTCATTGAAGGAGGTTCAGGAGGGCAGGAAAGCAACCTAGAAGAAATGTGTTTTTTAAGAGACAGGATCTCGCTTGAGAGCAAGCTTGATCAAGCTTGAGTGTAGTAGTGTGATCATAGCTCACTGTACGTCGAATTCCTGGGCTCAAGGGATCTTCCTGCCCCAGCCTCCCCAGTAGCTGGGACTACAGGCACATGCCACCACACCTGGCTAACTTTTTTGTAGGGATAGGATCTCACTATGTTGCCCAGGCTGGTCTTGAACTCCTGGCCTCAGGAATCCTCCTGATTTGGCCTCTGGAAGCACTTGGATTACAGGAGTGAGGCCTCATGCCTAGCCAAGAAATAGGTTTTTGAGGAATGAATAGGGGTTTGCCTAGTAGGCGAGATGAGGAAAATGTTTCAGGCAGAGGGAGCGACTTGTGTAAAGCTACAGACATGTGAAAGTGCAGTCCAGGGGTTGGTGGCGCTGTGACTGGATTTGAAGTGCACTGTGGTTACACAACAAGACTGGAGAAGGTAGCAGGGACCAGGTCATGCAGGGTAGTGGAGGGTCAGTAAGGGACCCTGGCCACTCTCGAAGAGCTAGATAGGTAGAGGCAGTGGGTCTGTTAGGAAGGTCATTACTGCCACCAGATGAACACTAATGGTGGCGTGAACACAGGGGCTGAGAGAGCCTGACCCCTGTCATGTGTTTCACATGGCCAGATCTATTCTTTAGGAGAGAAAACAGCTGGTGCTGCTGTGAGAGTCTGGAACGGAAAGGAAATTAACGAGGCAGGGAGCCTTATTAATTAATACATTCCTTAGACATTTATTGAGCACCTACTATGTGTCAGGCACTGTTCTAGATACCTGGGATATATCAGGGATCCTTGCTCTCATGAGGTCAGATATGAGGAATTCCATAGGACGAGTCTTCTATTCTTAAACCCAGTGTAAGGATAAGACCACTGGGGAGGAGGGAGTAGGATTTGGGCATCAGAGCCCCCCAGCTGCTGCTCATGGGGGTGAGGACACCAGGCCCCTGACTTTGCTCTGGTCTCTCTCCCAGCTCCCTGCCAAGGCCCACAGCCATGGCCATGGCCCAGAAGCTCAGCCACCTCCTGCCCAGTCTGCGGCAGGTCATCCAGGAGCCTCAGCTATCTCTGCAGCCAGAGCCTGTCTTCACCGTGGACCGAGCTGAGGTGCCACCGCTCTTCTGGAAGCCTTACATCTATGCGGGCTACCGGCCGCTGCATCAGACCTGGCGCTTCTACTTCCGCACACTGTTCCAGCAGCACAACGAGGCCGTGAATGTCTGGACCCACCTGCTGGCGGCCCTGGTGCTGCTGCTGCGGCTGGCCCTCTTTGTGGAGACTGTGGACTTCTGGGGAGACCCACACGCCCTGCCCCTCTTCATCATTGTCCTTGCCTCTTTGACCTATCTCTCCTTCAGTGCCTTGGCTCATCTCCTGCAGGCGAAGTCCGAGTTCTGGCATTACAGCTTCTTCTTCCTGGACTACGTGGGGGTGGCCGTGTACCAGTTTGGCAGTGCCTTGGCACACTTCTACTATGCTATCGAACCCTCCTGGCATGCCCAGGTGCAGGCCATTTTTCTGCCCATGGCTGCCTTTCTCGCCTGGCTTTCCTGCACTGGCTCCTGCTATAACAAGTACATCCAGAAACCAGGCCTGCTGGGCCGCACATGCCAGGAAGTGCCCTCCGCCCTGGCCTATGCACTGGACATCAGTCCTGTGGTGCATCGTATCTTCGTGTCCTCCGACCCCGCCATGGATGACCCAGCTCTTCTCTACCACAAGTGCCAGGTGGTCTTCTTTCTGCTGGCTGCTGCCTTCTTCTCTACCTTCATGCCCGAGCGCTGGTTCCCTGGCAGCTGCCATGTCTTCGGGCAGGGCCACCAACTTTTCCACATCTTCTTGGTGCTGTGTACACTGGCTCAGCTGGAGGCTGTGGCACTGGACTATGAGGCCCGACGGCCCATCTATGAGCCTCTGCACACACACTGGCCTCACAACTTTTCTGGTCTCTTCCTGCTCACGGTGGGCAGCAGCGTCGTCACTGCATTCCTCCTGAGCCAGCTGGTACAGCGCAAACTTGATCAGAAGACCAAGTGAAGATGGGTGGCATCTAGTAGGGAGGGAGGTATTGTGGGGGGGCAGGGGTCTGGGCTTGGCTCCAGGTGGGAACAAGTCCTGGTAAAGTTGTGTGTGTCTGGCCCACAGTGACTCTCTGTGCACAACTCAACTCAAGGGCGTCACTGGCCAATTCTTGGATTTAGGGATTGGCTGGGAGTTGCTGGGGTCCACTTCGGGGCCTGCTTCAGCTCCTTGTCCAGGGAGAGGGAAAGAGTTAAAGGTGTGAGCCACTCCAGCTTGCCCCTCCACTGCCACTCACTGGGGTGAGGCTGGGGATCAGCTTGATGAGGATTGGGGCTTCTAGATTGTCTAGGCAGGAGGTGAAACTTAGGCTAGAGTCAGATTTGAGCTGAGCCAGGGTAGGCCTTGGCAACCCACTTCTACTCAGATTTCATTGCTGGATGCGGAAGGGGCAGGCCCAAAATATATGCAGGATCTTACTGTCCCTTGAAGCCCAGCCACAAGTGTTGGTGCTGCAGAGAGACCCCAAAGGTAGTAGATTGTGCCAGATAGAAATGGGTCCCATCCAGTGCTTCATACCCCTTCAGTCACCATCCCAGACAGTGAGCCCCAGATCTAGCTCTGGCTTCTGTGTCCCACACAGCCTGTTTCCAGCGTCTTTCCTGGTTCCCTTGTTAAGGATTCATTTATCCATTCAGTGTTGAATGGATAAATGGCCTGGGCCTCTGCTCAGAGGCAGGTCACCGCTGAACCCTGTGGATCAATGCAATATGACAAAGACTTTTTTTTTTTTTTTTGAGGAGTTTCGCTCTTGTTGGCTAGGCTGGAGTGCAATGGTGCAATATTGGCTCACTGCAACCTCTGCCTCCCGGGTTCAAGTGATTTTCCTGCCTCAGCCTCCTGAGTAGCTGGAATTACAGGCATGTGCCACCATGCCTGGCTAATTTTCTGTATTTTTAGTAGAGATGGGGTTTCTCCATGTTGGTCAGGCTGGTCTCGAACTCCTGACAACAGGTGATCCGCCTGCCTTGGCCTCCCAAAGTGCTGGGATTACAGGCATGAGCCATCGTGCCTGGCTGACAAAGGCTTTGATACCAGAATGAACTGTCAAGAGAAGTGCTGAGGAGGGATTAACCCGTGCTGCCTGGGACCCTCAGGGTCTTGGGTTGGGGAGTGTGAATAGGAGTTTGCAGATGGAGAATAGGAAGGGCATTCCAGGCAGAGGGAAACTTGTGCAGAGACCCAGAGGTGCGGAAGGAAAAGTGGGGCTGGGGCTGGGGTGGTCTGGATTATGGCCTGGATGCAATAAAGTGACTGTGACAGTAGCCGCCTCTTTGTTTTTTGTCTCCTGTTCAGGGAGGGGCCCCTGCTCACATTACTGGAGGAGGTTTTCAGAGGAAGCTGGGGCCCCTGGGAGTGGACATAGGGTGGAGGGAGCAGTTCTTGTTTTATCTTTGCTGGGGGATGGGGTTGGGGCCTTATATACCATATCTATATATACAGAATTTGTTTGGTAAGGGAGTAGGGGGCAGTTTTATTACTAAAGTTTTAGAAGTAGTTAAAATAATGTGTTTAAAATATATATAATCCCACTTTATAATCTGACAAAGACTTTTGTTCGTTCTTCAATTAAGGAGGGTTTTTTTTGTTTTTACTGGAGGGGGCAGAGGCATGCACACTCCACCATGCATATTGAGCCCCCTCGCATGCGCACCAAAGGAGTATGTTAACTTTTCTAATATTGCTTTTTCCATAGTACACAGCAATATATATACAATGAAGGAAAATTGGGAAGATAAGAAAACCCAAATTAATTAGAAATTTCACTTCACTGCTAAAATATCGTGGGGGACCTTACGAAATACACACATGTAAAATATGTGTATATAAATATTTTGATATAGCCAGGTGCAGTGGCTCACGCCTGTAATCCCAGCACTTTGGGAGGCTGAGGCAGGTGGATCAGCTGAGGGCAGGAGTTTGAGACCAGTCTGGCCAATATGGCGAAAATCCATCTCTACTAAAAACACAAAAATTAGCCAGGCGTGGTGGCGCATACCTATAGTCCCAGCTACTTGGAAGGCTGAGGTGGGAGGATCACGTGACCCCAGGAAGTTGAGGTTGCAGTGAGCCGAGATTGTGCCTGGGTGACAAAGCGAGATGGCTCTGTCCACAGTGAAGACAGGCTCTGGCTGCAGAGATGGGTGAGGCTCCTGGCTGACCTGCTGCAGACTGGGCAAGACGTGGCTGAGCTTCTGATCCTCCCCCCGCCAAAAAAAAATTAAAAAATTTTTGACCGGGCACGGTAGCTCACGCCTGTAATCCCAGCACCTTGGGAGGCCAAGGCCGGCGGATCACGAGGTCAGGAGTTCGAGACCAGCCTGGCCAATATGGTGAAACCCCATTTCTACTAAAAATACAAAAATTAGCTGGGTGTGGTGGCGTGTGCCTGTACTTCCAGTTACTAGGGAGGCTGAGGCGGAAGAATCGCTTGAACCCAGGAGGCGGGGCTGCAGTGAGCTGAGATCGTGCCACTGCACTCCAGCCTGGGTGACAGTGAGACTCCGTCTCAAAAAAATTTGTTTTTTATATATATACAATATGTAAAAATTACATATAATATACATATATTCCATCTATGTAGATTGTGGTTAGAGACGGAAGGATGGGTGGGGTGCCAGCATTTTTGCATTTCCAAGGCGTTTTCTGAATTCACAAAGCACTTTCACAAACCTCATTTGATCCTCTTTTAAAATCCAAGGCACAGTAAACAGTGAAAGCAGGACTGGAAGCTAGTTTTGGACCCCAAATTTTAACCTCTTCAAAATCCTCTTCCATGTGGCTTCGTAGTTACGCTTACATTAAAAAAAAAAAAAAAATTACCAAAGTTGTTCGCACACTCGAGTGTCTGGTAACCACTTAGGGCGAGGACCCCTGGTCTAGAGTCTACGGGCCTGATCTCATATCAGCCGCTTCCTTCTTGGGGTGATCGCGAAGATTCAGCGATGACACGAACAAATTCCTAAGCCTGGGGTAGTTATTATATTTACTGTAAGAAGTTTTCAATGCAGCAAAAAGAAAATGTACGTTTCTGAGGCTGTCGAGAACCGTTCACACAGCAGTTTCCGAAATCCGCTCTTGAATGAACAGATCAGAA
>NW_012117376.1:15500861-15501341 GCF_000951035.1 Colobus angolensis palliatus
AGCATCTTATGCTGGTGCTAAGTATTTTAGGTATGTTATCTTGTTTGGTACAGTTCTATATGGTAGAGAGTGTAATGATACCCATTTTACATAGGGAAACAGGCTCAAAACAGACACTGGGGCAAGATTCTTGCTCTCAAGTTGCTCACAGTCTTACAGGGAAAAAAAGAGGTGTATAAATAATAACAATACCTAACCTTTATTGAGTGCTTTCTATGTATCAGGCACTTTGCCGGGACTCATCAATGGCAGGTACTCACCAAAATTCAATAAAGTAGATTTTGTCATTATCCTGGTTTTATAGATGAAAAATTTGATCGTTTTATTATAATTATTTTTAGATGGAGTCTCGCTCTGTTGCCCAGGCTGGTCTTGAATTCCTGGCCCTCAGGAATCCTCCTGATTTGGCCTCTCGAAGCACTTGGATTACAGGAGTGAGGCCTCATGCCTAGCCAAGAAATAGGTTTTTGAGGAATGAAT
>NW_012117376.1:15502656-15504630 GCF_000951035.1 Colobus angolensis palliatus
GGGCAGATCACCTGAGGTCAGGAGCTGGAGACTGGCCTGGCCAACATGGCGAAACCTCATCTCTAGTAAAAAAAAAATACAAAAATTTGCCAGGCATGGTGGCAGGCCCCCGTAATCCCAGCTACTCGGGAGACTGAGACAGGAGAATTGCTTGAACCTGGGAGGTGGAGGCTGCAGTGAGCCGAGATCGTGCCACGGCACTCCAACCTGGGTGACAGAGCAAGACTCCATCTCAAAAAAAAGATCAAAATGTACAGTAGCTATTTATTACTCCTTGAATTAGGAGTATGCCGTTTGTACCCTTAGAATACATTCTTGAATGACATGGGATGGGTGGGAAACTTGTATACTACTTTGATTTGTTAATTTTGGAGACAGGATCTCTGTCACTCAGGCTGGAATGTGGTGGTATAATCACGACTAACTACAGCCTCAGCCCCGTCCCCGGGCTCCAGGTGATCCTCCTGCCTCAGCCTCCCAAGTAGCTAGGAGTACAGGCATAGTACCACAAAGCCCAGCTCATTTTTTGTATTTTTTGTTTGTAGAGATGGGGTTTTGCTGTGTTGCCTAGACTAGTCTTGAACTCCTGAGCTCAAGTGATCTGCCCACTGTGGCTTCTCAAAGTGCTGGGATTACAGGTGTGAGCCACTGTACCCAGCCACCAGTTTAATTTAGAAAGAAGACAAAAATAGAATTAGGAAGAGTTCAGGAGAGAAAGAAAGGGAATATTCCACAGGGAAGAGGAGAGCCAATATTTGTCTCTCTGTCTACAATTCTGTTTTGAAAAGGGATCCCGCTCTTGTTGCCCAGGCTGGAGTGCAATGGTGCGATCTTGGCTCACTGCAACCTCCATCTCCTGGGTTCAAGCAATTCCCCTGCCTCAGCCTTCCGAGTAGCTGGGATTACAGGCATGCACCACCTTGCCCTGGTAATTTTGTATTTTTAGTAGAGACGGGGTTTCTCCGTGTTGGTCAGGTTGGTCTTGAACTCCCAACCTCAGGTGATCTGCCTGCCTTAGTGTCCTGGGATTACAGGTGTGAGCCACCATGCCCGGCCTAATTCTGATTTTTTGTTTGGAGTCTTGCTCTGTCACTCACGCTGGAGTGTAGTGGCGTGATCTCAGGTCACTGCAGCCTCTGCCTCAGCCTCTCGAGTAGCTAGGATTACAGGCATGTGCCATCACACCTGGCTAATTTGTGTATTTTTAGTAGAGACAGGGTTTCACCATGTTGACCAGGCTGTTCTCGAACTCCTGGCCTCAAGTTATCCACCTGCCTCAGCCACCCAAAGTGCTGGGATTACAGGCATGAGCCACCGTGCTTGGTCTGTCTATAATTCTTATACCCCCAAATCCTACCATTTTCCCTGGCAGTGTTATGGTGAAAACATTTGTCTTGTTGATGTATGGAATCCTCCAACATCTCTAGGCTCTTACCTTACTCTGATTTCTGGAGGCCTGGACTTTTTGACCACACTTACTAACACCATTTCTCCTTCTTGTTACTTGATTCCCAAAGATACTCGTTAAAATCTTTGGTTCCTGACTATTATCTATTACTCTGACTTCCAACCCAGAGAAGAGTACTGAAGATTCCCTTTCACAAGGTGCCTCTTCCTAGAGTGGCTATCAAATAGGCATACAGTCCTTTGAGATTTAATGTCAGGGATGGATGGGCAGTAGCTAGTGGCTGTGTTTTTGAAAACATGCCTCTTCCCACTTGATCTCTACACAGAATTGTTTGCTATTTATGAGAGAATAAGTAGTTTGTAGTCTGGCCAGTAGACAATAGTGGTCTATGTTTGGAGTGAGTTTGCTTCTCTCCTAATTTGAACTACCCATTTGGCCTCATTACTTAGGCCTGGTATGTATACTAGTCATTTTGTTTTTATATTATGAAAGTAATATTTTTTTTTTGAGACGGAGTCTCACTCTGTCACCCAGGCTGGAGTGCTGTGGCTGGATCTCAGCTCACT
>NW_012117376.1:15505370-15545132 GCF_000951035.1 Colobus angolensis palliatus
AAAAAAAAAAAAAGTCTATCATGGGTGGAGGAGTGTGGCAGTTTTAATATATGTCCACAAATTCTTCAGTACTTTTCCTTCTAAAAGATAGAACTTAATCCCCCTTTCCTTGAGCACAGACAGTATTTAGTGACTCCGATGACTAGAATGTGGTAGGTTATAGTGTTAGAATTCTGAGTCTAAGCCTGGCCAACATGGTGAAACCCTATCTCTGCTAAAAATACAAAAATTAGCCAGACTTGGTGACGGGTGCCTATAATCCCAGCTATTCAGGAGGCTGAGGCAGGAGAATTGCTTGAAGCCGGAAGATGGAGGTTTCAGTGAGCCAAGGTTGCACCACTGTACTCCAGACAGGGTGATAGAGCAAGACCCCATCTAAAAAAAAAAAATTCTGAATCTAGGTCATAAATGACATTGCAGCTTTAGCTTCATTGTCTCTTTGGGAGAAGCCAGCTGTCATGGTGCGAGGACACTCAAGCAGCTCTGTGGAGAGGTTCATGTAGTGAGGAGCTGAGGCCTTTTGTCAACAGTTGTGTGAGTGAGGGAGTCATCTTGAAATTGGATACTGCACTTCTGGTTGATATTTTGAATGCAGCCTCACTAGACTGTGAGACAGACCCACCCATCTAGGCTTAACCCAAATTCTTCATGCACAGAAGTTGTGAGATAATAAATGCCTGGCTGGATTTCAGAATTGCCACTGACTGGTGACCCACTTGTACCTCTTATTTCCCCCTTTTTGAACAGAATGTCTGTAACAGTTATGCCTGTTCCAAATTGTATGTTAGATGTATGAGGGAAGATAATTTGTCTTTAGTTCATAGGCCTGCAGATCTAAAGGAACTGTACTTAAGCTACACTTTTGGACTTCACATGTACCTGTTTTAGATGATAGTATCTTTGATATTAAGCTAATGCTATAAAGAGATGAGATTTTTGTAGAGTTTTGGGAGGGGGTATATTTTGCATATGGGAAGAATGTAAGTAATTTGGGGCCAGAAGGTGGACTGTGATGGTTTTAAAACATGTCCACACTCTTCCCTTCAAGAGGTGGAGCTTCATTCTCCTGCCTTTATGTTTGGATTGGACGTGGTAACTTGCTATATATTTATTTATTTATTTATTTATTTATTTTTTTGAGATGGAGTCTCACTCTATTGCCCAGATTGGAGTGCAGTGGCGTGATCTCGGCTCACTGCAACCTCTACCTCCCAGGTTCAAGCAGTTCTCCTGCCTCACCTTACAAGTAACTGGGATTATAGGCGTGCATCACTATGCCTGGCTAATTTTTGCATTTTTAGTAGAGGCGGGGTTTCATCATGTTGGTGAGGCTGGTCTCAAACTCCTGACCTCAGGTGATCCACCGGCCTTGGCCTCCCAGAGGGATTACAGGCGTGAGCCACTGCGCCCGGCTGTAACTTGCCTCTAATGAACAGAAGATTGCGGGAACTGATGGTGTGTGATTTTTTCAGATTGGGTCATAAATGGCATTATGACCTCTTTTGATTGCTTACTCTGGGAAAAGCTAGCTTCCATGTTGCTACATGCAGCCTGCTCACAGCCATGTTAGTGAGCCATCTTGGAGGTGGATCATTCAGCCCCAGTTAAGGCTTCAGATGATTGTAGCCTGAGCCAACATCATGAATGCAACCTCATGAGAGACCCTGAGCCATAACCACCAAGCTAACCACCGTGAGAAACTGTGTCAGATGAATGTTTATGTTTTTGTTTGTTTGTTTTTTCGAGATGGAGTCTCGCTCTGTCACCCAGGCTGGAGTGCAGTGGCCGGATCTCAGCTCACTGCAAGCTCCGCCTCCCGGGTTCACGCCATTCTCCTGCCTCAGCCTCCCGAGTAGCTGGGACTACAGGCGCCCGCCACCTCGC
Source organism: Colobus angolensis palliatus (assembly GCF_000951035.1). NCBI lineage: Eukaryota > Metazoa > Chordata > Mammalia > Primates > Cercopithecidae > Colobus > Colobus angolensis. The sequence continues at coordinate 15,507,255 of NW_012117376.1, forward strand.
CCGGCTAGTTTTTTGTATTTTTTAGTAGAGACAGGGTTTCACCGTGTTAGCCAGGATGATCTCAATCTCCTGACCTCGTGATCCGTCCGTCTCAGCGTCCCAAAGTGCCGGGATTACAGGCTTAAGCCACGGCGCCTAGCCTTTGTTTGTTTTTTGAGACAGAGTCTTGCTCTGTCACCCAGGCTGGGGTGCAGTGGCACGATCTCAGCTCACTACAACCTTCGACTCATGGGTTCAAACGATTCTCCTGCCTCAGCCTCCTGAGTAGGTGGGATTACAGGCGCCCACCACCACACCTGGCTAATTTTGGTATTTTTAGTAGAGACGAGGTTTCACCATGTTGGTCAGGCTGTTCTCAAACTCCTCCTGACCTCAGGTGATCCGCTTGCCTCAGCCACCCAAAGTGATGGGATTACAGGCATGAGCCACCACGCTGGCCAAATGTTTATTGTTTTAAGCTTCTAAGTTTTGTGGTAATTATTACACAGCAATACAACACTAATACAGCTAATGTTAAGAACGATTTTGTGAACAATATTTGGAGACTTTAATACCCGCTTTCAATTATGGATATCAACAAGGAAAAAAGACTTGAACAATACTATAAACCAGGTAGACCTAACAGACAAAAATATAGAACAGTCTACTCAACAACAGCAGAATATGTAGTTTTCTCCATGACACATGGAACATTCTCCACAAATACTAGGTCACAAAACAAATCTCAATAAATTTAGAAAGATGGAAATCATACAAAGTATATTCTCCATAATGGAATGAAAGTAGAAATCAGTAACAGAAGAAAAAGTACAAATAGGTTGAAATTAAACACCACATTTCTAAATAACCAAGGGTCAAAGAAGAAATCAAAAGGAAAATTATAATAGAAAGTACTTTGAGATAAATGAAAAGAAAAACACAATGCACCAAGATTTATGGGATGCAACTAACACTATGCTAAGAGGAATATTTATAGCTGTAAATGCTTTTATTAAAAAGAATCTCGGCCAGGCACAGTGGCTCATACCTGTAATCCCAACATTTTGGGAGGCTGAGGTGGGTGGATCACCTGAGGTCAGTAGTTTGAGACCAACCTGGCCAACATGGTGAAACCCCGTCTCTACTAAAAATACCAAAATTACCTGGGCGTGGTGGCGGGCGTCTGTAATCCCAGCTACTCAGGAGGCTGAGGCAGGAGAACTGCTTGACCCCAGTAGGCAGAGGTTGCAGTGAGCCAAGATTGTGCCATTGTACTCCAGCCTGGGCAATAAGAGTGAAACTCCCGTCTCCAAAAAAAAAGCATCTCAAATAACCTAATCTTCTACCTTTAGAAACTAGAAAAAGAAGAGCAATCTAAACCCATAGTAACCAGAAGGAGGAAAATAATACAATTTGGAGTGAAAATAAATAGTAAAGAAAAAAAAAATGAAGATCAAAAGTTGGTTATTTGCAAAGATCAACAAACTCAACACAACTTTAGCTAGACTGATCAAGAATAAAAGAGAGTGCAGTGGCTCACACCTATAATCCCAGCATTTTAGGAGGCTGAGGTGGGAGGATCCCTTGAGCCCAGGAGTTCAAGACCAGCCTAGGCAACATAGGGAGACCCTGTCTCTACCAAAAATTAGAAAAATTAGCCTAGTGTGGTGGTGCATGCCTGTAGTTCCAGCTACTCTGGAGGCTGAGGTGTAAGGATCACTGAACCCAGGGAGGTTGAGGCTGCATTGAGTGGTGATTGAGCCACTGCACTTCAGCCTGGGTAACACAGTGAGACCCTGTCTCAATCAATCAGTCACCAAGAGGCTAGGTGAAGTGGCTCAAAAAACCCCATCTCTACTAAAAATACAAAAATTAGCCAGGCATGGTGCCGTGCGCCTGTAGTCCCAGCTACTCGGGAGGCTGAGGCAGGAGAATCACTTGAACCCGGGAGAAAGAGGTTGAGGTGAGCCGAGATTGTACCATTGCACTCCAGCCTGGGTGACAGAGAGAGACTACATCTCAAAAAAGAAAATAAAAAGAGATAAAAAGAATTATAAGATAATACTGTAAACAACTGTATGCTAACATATTTAGATAACTTAGATGAAATGGACAAATTCCTAGGAAGTCACAGACTACCAAACTTGTCTCAAGAAGAAATAGATAAAAATCAACTGACTATAAATGTAAGGGTTTACTTCTGGACTTTCAGTTCAATCCCTTTGGTCTATAGACCTATAACAAAGAGATTGAATTAGTAATTTTAAAACTTCCTGCAAAGGAAAGTCCAGGTCCAGATAGTTTCACTGGTGAATTCTACCAAACATTTAAAGAATTATACCAATCCTTCAGATTCTCCCAAAAAAATAAAATAGAAGAGGAGAGAACACTTTCCAACTCATTTTGAGGCCAGTGTTACTCTGATACTAAAACTAGACTCAAGATATCACAAGAAAAGAAAATTATGGGCCAGTATCCTTTATGAATACAGTTACAAAAATACTCAACAAAATGCAAGCAAACCAAATCTAGCAACACATAAAAAGGATTATAAATCATGACTAAGGAATTTATCTTAGGAATGCAAGGTTGGTTTAAATTTGAAAACCAATTAATATACCATAGTAATAGCATAAAATACAAAAACCACATAATCATCTCAATAGACACAGAAAAAGCATTTTGACTGCATCATTTTGTGATTAAAACACTCAACAAACCAGGAATAAAAGGGAATTTTCTCAGCCTCACAAAGGGCATCTATGAAAACCCAGTTAACATCATACATAAGAAGACCGAATGTTTCCACTCCTAAGATCAGCAACAAGACAAAGATCTTGCCACTCTGTTTACCATTGCACTAGAGATTTTATCTAGGGAAATTTAGCAAGAAACAGAAATAAAAGATATCCAGATTGAAAGGAAGAAGTAAAATTATCTGTCTGGAGAAAATATGATCTTTTATATAGAAAATCCCAAGGAATCCACTTAAAAAATTAGAAAAAATGAGTTCAGCAATGTGACAGGATACAAAAATCAATTATACTTCTATAGGGTAGAATTTTTTCCAAAAAATGAAGCTAAGGAAATAATTTCATTTACAGTAGAATCAAATAGAATAAAATACTTAGGCATAAATTTAACAAAACATTGCAAGACATACACTGGAAACTATAAAACTCATTGAAATAAATTAAAAATGTAAATTGATCAGAAGACTTAATCTTAGGACTGATCTACAGAATCAGTGCAATCCCTATCAATATCTCACTTGTCCTTTTTGCAGATACTGAGTCTGATCCAGAAATTCATGACATCTGAGGGATCCAGAAAAGCCAACACAAGCTTGAAGAGTAACAAAGTTGGAGGAATCACATGTACTGATTTCAAAATTACTATACAGTAAAAGTACTTAAGATGGTTTGATGCTGTCATAAAGATAGACATATTATAGACCAAAGGAATTGAAAGTCCAGAAGTAAACCCTTACATTTATAGTCAGTTAATTTTTTTTTTTTTTAGAATCAGGATCTTAATTTGTCACCCAGACTGAAGTGAGATATGATTCATATACCATAAAATTTGCTTTATTGAGATATGATTTATATACCATAAAATTTGCCCATTTAAGTATGTACCCTCAAGAGATAGGAAAACATGTATGCATGAAAACTTGCACACAAATGTTCTTAGCATTTCTCATAATAGCCAAAAAGTGGCAACAATCCAAGTAGTCATCAACTGATGAACATCAATTGGTGTATCTAGGGCCGAGTACAGTGGCTCACACCTGTAATCCCAGCACTTTGGGAGGATGAGGTGGGCGAATCACTTGAGGTCAGGAGTTTGAGACCAGCCTGGCCAACATGGTGAAACCCCGTCTCTACTAAAAAAAAATACAACACTTAGCCAGGCATGGTGACAGGCACCTGTAATCCCAGCTACTTAGGAGGCTGAGGCAGAAGAATAGCTTGAACCCAGGAGGCGGAGGTTGCAGTGAGCCAAGATCATGTAACTGCACTCCAGCCTGGGTGACAGAGTGAGACCATGTCTCAAATAAACAAACAAAATAACACAAAATGATATATCTATACAATGGAATATTATTTGGCAATATAAAGGAATGAAGTATTGATACATGCTACAACATGGATGGACCTCCAAACATCAGGCTGAGTAAAAGAAGCCAGTCACAAAAGACCAGATATTGTATGATACATAAAAGACCCAGAATAGGCAAATCTGTAGAAAAGAAAGTCAGTGATTTCCTGGGCCTGGGGTGGGATGGGAGTGAGGAATGACTGCTAAGGCTAGAGGGTTTCTTTTGGGGGAAATGAGAACTGTTCTAAAATTAGATTTGGTGATAATTACACAACTTCATAAGTATACTAAAACTTAACTGTATACTTAAATGGGCAAATTTTATGGTATGTGAATTGTATCTTTTTTTTTTTTTGAGACGGAGTCTCGCTCTGTCGCCTGGGCTGGAGTGTAGTGGCGGGATCTCAGCTCACTGCAAGCTCCGCCTCCCGGGTTTACGCCATTCTCCTGCCTCAGCCTCCCGAGTAGCTGGGACTACAGGCCCCCGCCACCTCGCCCGGCTAGCTTTTTAGTAGAGACGGGGTTTCACCGTGTTAGCCAGGATGGTCTCGAACTCCTGACCTCGTGATCCGCCCGTCTCGGCCTCCCAAAGTGCTGGGATTACAGGCTTGAGCCACCGCGCCCAGCCGTGAATTGTATCTTAATAAAGCTGTTAAAATGAAAAGAAAGACTCTTTGTGGAAGAGTTAGACCTTAAACGAAGGGCCAGATTTTGTTGGAAAGCAATGGGAGTGCAGTGGGACAATATGAATAGTGCCACAGAAGCAGGAAGTATAAGGGATGTTTGTGAAACATGAAATAAAAGTTAAGGAGTCTCGAAGACCACCATAATTTTTGACACCAACTGCAAGTTTGGAGGTCCCCAAAACCATTCTCAGGTTTCATAATTTGCTAGAAGTACTCACAGAAGTCACCGAAAGCTGTTATGGTTACAGTTTATTGCAGTGAGGAGACACAAATGAAAATTAGCCAATGGCAGGGGCATAGAGAGCCAAGTCTAGGAGAATCCCAAGCCTGAATCTTCCAGTGTACTCTCCCAGTGAAGAATTAGACAATGCCAACTGCTCTCAGCAGTGATATGTAACAGTACGCACAGAATACTGCCAATCATGGAAGCTTACCTGAGCCTTGATGTCCAGAGTTGTTTTGGGGGTTCGGTCACATACATGTGGTTGACTTACCTTCCTGGCTGACCTTAGTTTTCAGCCCTTATAGAGGTCATGCTGATAATGCATAGCCTAAAGACCCCTCCATAAATCACATTGTTAGCATAGATTATTTGGTGTGGCCCAAGGCTCCCAGGTTAAAAAACAAAACAAAACAAACAACACTGCTATCAGGTGGGACATTCCAAGGATTTAGAGATTATCTCTCAGGAGCTGCCAGGTCTCTCCTTGGGTAAGATTTTTTTTTTTTTTTTTGAGATGGAGTTTCAAAAAAACTTCGCCTGGGCTGGAGTGCAATGGTGCGATCTTGGCTCACTGCGACCTCCGCCTCCTGGGTTCAAGCGATTCTCCTGCCTCAGCCTTTCAAGTAGCTGAATTACAGGTGTGTGCCACCAACCACGGCTAATTTTTTTTGTAGTTTTAGTAGAGACGGGGTTTTACCATGTTGGGATTATAGGCATGAGCTACCGCACCTGGCCAAGATTCTTTACTGGCTTTTTTTTTTTTTGAAATGGAGTCTCGCTTTGTTGCCCGCTGGAGTGCAGTGGTGCAATCTCTACTCACTGAAGCCTCCACCTGGGTTCAAGTGATTCTCCTGCCTCAGCCTCCCAAGTAGCTGGGACTACAGGTGCATGCCACCAGGCCTGGCTAATTTTTTTTTGTATTTTTAGTTGAGATAAGGTGTCACTATGTTGGCCAGGCTGGTCTTGAACTCCTGACCTTAAGTGATTTGCCTGCCTTGACCTCCAAAGTGCTGGTATTACAGGCATGAGCCACCGCGCCTGGCCTGGGAGCACCCTTTTATGAGACTTAGTAATGCCAGTGGATGTAGATGTATCAGGACTCCAATTAGGAATTGTGATAGAAGAAATTTGCTTTTCTCTTTTCCCTGTTGAGTTTTCATGAGGTTTAGATGAAAAACCAATACAGGGTGGTTCTCGAAGATTCCTGCAATAATTTTGTGTTGTTAGATTACTTTGGGATGGAAAACTTCATAGTTCTCAGTGGGTGTACACTTCCATCCTATCTGTGTTCTGGACCTTATATGTGACATCAGTTATAGTGACAGGAGTTCATCTTAGCTTGGATCACAGCACTAGAAAAGCCTTAGTGTTTTCTGTCAGCTCTATTGCTGTTGTGCTGAATATGTAATAAGTAGCTGTAAATAAAATGAAAACGGGAAATCTTTCCTGCATATCTACCTATTTATTGAATCGAGTACCTATTATGTGTATTAAGCTATATTAAGTTCTCTGCAAGATAGGAAAAAGGTATGTGGATCACATGCTGATGCCGGGATTTTGTAGGATGATAAGTTTTGAGATACCAAGTGATAAATGGCCAGTTCAGAAGAGGAAGAGACCACACATGGCTGGGGAAATCAGGAATGCTTGGTGATAAGCTGAAGAGTATGTTTCCTTCCGAGCTGGGCGTGAAAAATGCCTTTCTCCGTGAGGCATACAAATGAGGAAGTTGGAGGCCATCAACAGGTAGTTGGGTATTATGTCACGGGATGCATGGAGGGCTTTTGGTAGTAGAGAAAAAGGTAAACGAATCATCAATGTGTGCAGTGTGAGTCTACACACTATGCTACAGGTAGTAGAGAAACTATTGACAGATTTTGAGCAAGATGACATGATCACAGCTGTACTTTAAGATTAATCTAGAAGTTATGTGGGGGATGAATTGAAATAGGTGGTGAATGAAGGCCTGACTAGCTAGGAGACTATTGTCATAGTTTAGGGCTAGGCAAGAGTTTATGAAATCCTAAACTAAGGTAATGTGTTTTTAGTTATGCAGAGAACTAAGATAGGTTTGAAGCAAGTTTTGAATGAATACTTTGTTACTAATTCAACACAGCTAACTGAAGTTGTTAGAGATGTATAATGATGAGACCCCTGATAGCTTTTCTTGGTAACACTTCTTAAACTGTCCTCCTTAGGGCGTGCTTATGAGGTAGCGTCATCCTTTCAGCCTGACTCAGTGAGGCATGACAGTGCTGACTAGAAAGGTTTTCATCCTAAATGTCATCAAATTAATGCTGGGAAAGACTAAAAAGAAAGAGGGACTTGGTGATGATGCTCTCAGTGACTCTAAAAGTGGGAGGAGAATGAGTAGGGGCCCTGGGAAGCGTAAAGGAAGAAGGAGCATGGCAAAAAGGAATAATACTTTCATGTGTGTCAATGTGTGGAACATGAGAGTTCATATACAAATTTAAGACCAGAATGACCATTATGAAAAAAGGAATTAGATCAAATTATCTACTGGAGTTGAAGGTCATAGTGAATCATGAAAAAAAAAAAAAGGAATTATATTTGTTTGAAGCAAAACTTTAAGACAAACTCATAGATAAATTATCAGAAGAGATAAAAGATAAAATAAGAGCTAAACTGAATTTAAGTGCTGTGGAACCATGAGAACATTTTCTAATAGTGAGAGGAGTTATGTATATGATCCCAGCTCTTTTTTGATAATAGAGTTGTTGAGCATAAGAAAGGGTCACACTTGGCTGGGCGCAGTGGCTCACACCTGTAATCCCAGGACTTTGGGAGGCCGAGGCAGGTGGATCATGAGTTCAAGAGATCAAGACCATTCTGGCCAACATGGTGAAACCTTGTCTCTATTAAAAACACAAAAATTAGCCAGGCATAGTGGCACATACCTGTAATCCCAGCTACTCAGGAGGCTGAGGCAGGACAATCGCTTGAACCTGGGAGGCGGAGGTTGCAGTGAGCCGAGATTGCACCACTGCACTCCAGCCTGGGTGACAGAGCAAGACTCTGTCTCATAAATAAATAAATAAATAAAACAATGAAACTTGCTGCCTTGATGACTCTTCCTTTCACGGAAGATTTCTCTGTAGCATATGTTGCTGTTTGATAGCATTTTACCCACAAAACTCCCTTCAAAATTGGAGTCAATCCTCTCAAACCCTGTCTCTGCTTTCTCAATTAAGTTTATGTAATGTTCTAAATTTTTTGTCGTCATTTCAATAATGTTCACAGCATCCTCGCCAGGAGTAGACTCTTGCAAGAAACCACTTTTTTTTTGCTCATCTATTAGAAGCAATTTCTCATCCGTTGAAGTTTTTATTGGGAGATTGTATCAATTCAGTCACATCTTTGGGGTCCACTTTTAATTCTAGTTCTCTTGCTATTTACATCACATTTATGGTTACTTCCTTCACTGAACTCTTAAATGCTGCAAAGTCATCCATGAGAGTTGGAATCAATTTCTTCTAAATTCCTTTTTTTTTTTTGAGACGGAGTCTCGCTCTGTCGCCCAGGCTGGAGTGCAGTGGCCGGATCTCAGCTCACTGCAAGCTCCGCCTCCCGGGTTTACGCCATTCTCCCGCCTCAGCCTCCCGAGTAGCTGGGACTACAGGCGCCCGCCACCTCGCCCGGCTAATTTTTTGTATTTTTTTTAGTAGAGACGGGGTTTCACTGTGTTAGCCAGGATGGTCTCGATCTCCTGACCTCGTGATCCGCCCGTCTCGGCCTCCCAAAGTGCTGGGACTACAGGCTCGAGCCACTGCGCCCGGCCTCTGTAAAGCTTCTTTATAGGACTTAGCATACTTGTAGTAATTTAAGTAACTATTTATTAGTCTGTTATTCTCTCTTAAGCTATAAACTTTACTGAAGCAGAAAGTCTATTTTATTCATCATTATCTTCCCAGTCCTAGCATACAGGTACTCAAATATTTGCTGGCATACTAACCGCATTATTTCACCTATCTAGGATGTGGCTTCTATAAAATTTAGAGCGCCATGTGCCAGCTTGTGCATCCTCATAATGTGTTGGGTGGGTCCCAAGAGTGAGCACCTCAAGAGAGCAAGGCAGAAGTGCATGGCATTTTTATGACTTAGTTTTGGAAATCATGTATAGTGTTTGTTACTTCTGTCATACCTTATTGGTCAAAGTAGTCACAAAGTACTTTCCAAGTTCAAGGTGAGGGAATAAGGACTTCATCATTTGATGGGAAGAGTGTCATAGTCACATAAGAAGAACATGTGAAATGGGAGATCGTGTATTGGCTATCTTTGAAAAAGAATATTACAGTTAATTTTCACCAAATTTGGAAAACTTTTTGGCCCTTATTTCTTCAAACATATTTTCTGTCCCCCTCCACATTGTTTTTTTTTTTTTTGAGACTAATTATATGTATGCCTTGTATCTCACTGATTAAGACTTTGCTTCTTCCTTTTCAGTTATTTTTTTTCTCTCTGCTTCATTTTGTGTAATATGTGTTACTATTGTCTTCAGGTTCACTTTTATTTTCTTCTGTAGTCTCTAGTCTGTTAAGCTCATCTGTTGAATTTTTTTATATCTTCTATTTTCTTATTATGTTCATATTTTCCTTCAAATTCTTGTGCATATTTATTCTAACTATTTTAAGTTAGCTATTACTTGTCGGCTAATTCTCTTATCTATCACATTTCTGGGTCTGTTTCTATTAACAGGTCACTCCTATCCCAATTACAGTATTTTTCTGCTTCACATATCTAGTAATTTTTTATTGCACGCTAGACATTACAAGTGCTACATTAAGTATCTGGATATTGTTGTCTTTAAAGAATATTGGCCAGGGCCGGGCGCGGTGGCTCAAGCCTATAATCCCAGCACTTTGGGAGGCCGAGACGGGCGGATCACGAGGACAGGAGTTCGAGACCACCCTGGCTAACACGGTGAAACCCCGTCTCTACTAAAAAATACAAAAAGCTAGCCGGGCGAGGTGGCTGGCGCCTGTAGTCCCAGCTACTCGGGAGGCTGAGGCAGGAGAATCGCTTGAACCTGGGAGGCGGAGGTTGCAGGGAGCCGAGATTGTACTACTGCACTCCAGCCTGGGCGACAACAGTGAGACTTTGTCTCAAAAAAAAAAAAAAAATTGAAAAATGTTTTGGCAGGTAGTTACTTGCTAGTCAGCTTGATACTTTCAAAGCTTGCTTTTAAGCTTTGTTAAGGTAAGTGTTTGGAATAGTTTTTGCTCTAGGGCTAGTTTAGCTCTACTACTAAAGGATGATTCTCCTTAGAGCTCTAATGAATGTTCCTGGTATTCAAGGTCGTCCTATCCAGATAGTGGGAACACAGATGTCTCCCAGCCTGTGTGAGCTCTGGGAATTGCTCAGCTTGCAACTCCAGTTTGCAGTTTCATTGCCTGGCTTCGTGGGGTTTCACCTAACACATGTGTAGGTTAGTATTCAGTAACGGACTAAAGGGATCCCCATGCGGAGGTCTCCCCTCTGGAGGTCTTTCTCTGCGCTGCAAATCTCAGCCACCTCAGTTTCCACAAATTCCAATCTCAGTCTACTCAATTCATCAAAAAAAGGTATACTGTGGTCTGCAAAGCACTTCCAGGCAGAAAGCTGGAATGATCATCGGGCTCACCTTATTTGTTTCCCTTTTCTCAAGGATCACAATTCTTTACTGCCTATTGTCTGCTGTTTATATCAATTTTTTCATGTATCTTTGATCCAGTTTTCTAGTTGTATGTGGTGGAAGAGAAGATTCTGTACCAGTAATACATGTTGAAGTATGAATTTTACCTCCACGATTTCTTTCTTCTTTTAACCACTTAAACTACAACTTAGGTTCCAAATGTAAAAATGAAGTCAACTTTGAGTTAGAATAAATAACTTGGCTTCAAGTTTCAGGCCTACCTCTAACTTGCTGCATGAATATTGGCAAATCTTATTTGTATTTTGGCAGACACAGCAAAACTGAATTGAATATAATCCTATTCGCCCTATTTCTCAGGCATTCTGTAACAAGCAACTAGAAATAAAAACAAATCACATTAAATAAGGATGAGGTTATATTTATAGTTAGTTGACAACTCACTTCTCAAACTTCTCTTGCCTATCTTCCAGTTCCATTCTCTAAAGGATAAAAGTGCCTGAGTTAAAGTGTAGTGAGACTGGTGCTGTTTCACAGCTTCTCTTAATATTAGCCAACTGCTACTGAATGTTTTCTATGTGCCAGGAACTGTGTAAGCCTTTTATGTGAATAAATTTACTAAATTTTCTTTCTTTCTTTTTTTTGAGATGGAGTCTCACTCTATCACCCAGGCTGGGGTGCAGTGGCGCAGTCTCGGCTCACTGCAACCTCTGCCTCCCGAGTTCAAGCGATCCTTCTGCCTCAGCCTCCCAAGGAGCTGGGACTACAGGCGTTTGCCACCACGCCTGGCAATTTTTTATATTTTTAGTAGAGACAGGGTGTCATCATATTGGTCAGGCTGGTCTTAAACTCCTGACCTGGTGATCCGCCTGCCTCGGCCTCCCAAAGTGTTGGGATTACAGGCATGAGCCCGGCCTTACTAAATTTTCATAACTGCCATAGGGATAGGTACTATTATTGTGCCCATTTGACACCTGAGAATGAGATTAAGCAACTTGGAGAAGGTCACATAGCAAAGTGGCAGTGGCAGAACTAGGACTGATTCTTTTTTTTTTTTGAGACGGAGTCTCGCTCTGTCGCCCAGGCTGGAGTGCAGTGGCCGGATCTCAGCTCACTGCAAGCTCCGCCTCCCGGGTTTACACCATTCTCCTGCCTCAGCCTCCCGAGTAGCTGAGACTACAGGCACCCGCCACCTCGCCTGGCTAGTTTTTTGTATTTTTTTTAGTAGAGACGGGGTTTCACTGTGTTAGCCAGGATGGTCTCGATATCCTGACCTCGTGATCCGCCTGTCTCGGCCTCCCAAAGTGCTGGGATTACAGGCTTGAGCCACCGCGCCCGGCCAGGACTGATTCTTGAGCCATGCTCTTCACCACCACTATGTGACTACTTAAAAACTACTGAAAATGCATCAACTGCTGCTGATGTAGAATCATTAATTATCCTTAAATATAAAAGAGCATCATCTCTGCCATCCTGTTAACAAATCCTGTTTGTTTAGTCAGCCTGACTGATTTCCATGGGGAAGCAGAAAGATTGGGCTATCATTGGACTATGTGATTCCTGAGAAAAAGACCGTTAGGATGGCTGGAAATGGAAGATGATATCCAGCACCAACTACCTTGAGAATAGGCTATAAGTGGAGTACAGAGGGTCTAGTGTGTTTCTCAGAGGATCACTGGTATGTACTGAATCTCTACTGTCTGTCTTTTAATATTAATAGGCTCATTATTCTTTTTTCTCTCTTTTCTCAGACACATTTAATCAAACCAGGCACCAAAATGCTAACACTCCTTCCTGGAGAAAGAAAGGCTAGTATTTATTTTACTCAAAGAAGAGCTCCATCTACAGGCATTCACCAGAGAAGCATTGCTTCCTTCTTCACCTTGCAGCCAGGTATGGTGACCCATATGGGAATACTTCATTATCCAGAGCAAAAAAGGACTGTGTTCATTTGTCCATGTTAGAACATTTATGAGAAATGGTGAAACCAGTGCATTATGTTAAACTTAGCCTATTAGAAGAGGTTATAAAACATAAGAAGTCGTTGCCTTTTGAAAAGCAATATATGTGTGCTTCTACAAACATACTTTTCTGGTTCTGTTTTGCTCAACTTAAATATTTGTATTCGCTGACAGAGCAGTCAGGAAAGGTGTACTTGGGAGTTGGAGGTGCACTGGGGAGTTGCCCTGCCAGTAGCTAGGAGGTATATCTCTTGGGTTGGCCACAATGTCTAAGGTTAATTGATAATTGATATTTTTGTGTGAAGTTTCTCAAATTAGTGCAAGGTTCAAAGATGCTTGTTCTTAGAAAGCCTCACATAAAGTTGGTTTGTCTCATCCTTTGGCAGTTCTTTGCTTCCAGGTCCCTGTTCAGGGGAGCAGCTGACTCAGAGCAGGCTGGGTCTTAAGCAGCAGGGTTCCTGCTACTTGGAGGGTGTTGGGAAGAGTGCTCTAATGCTGGGTGTGATTCTCAGGATTGCTTTGCCTAAACCTTCAAAATGCCCTCTCCCTCCTCCAAACAAAAAAACTTATACTCTTTTGTTTTTTGTAAGGGCAGATTTAAATTTAAAAAAAAAAAAAAATTAACAAAAAAAACTTTTTCCACTTATAAATTCTGGTGTATTTTATAATCTATATTGAATTCTAAGGAAAAGTTGAGAATTCTCACAAAACCTAGTTTCTGCAGTATAATTCTTACTGGAGTTATTCTGCTTTGTTTTTATAATTAGATCTTGATATAATTTGAGCCAAGTTGGGAATTCCATGTCCTCCATCCTTATCTTAAGGCAGAAGAGATTGCACTCTATGCCTGATAAAATTAACAGGCTGGACACTAGTAGTTGTTTCACTATTCTACGTACTGACTGACTTAGCATCCTAATTGTGTCTTCACTCCCTTTCCAATGAAATGCCTGGGGAGTGGAGGACCCACATTTTTCACACTGTCACCAGGTTTCTCAGAGTTGGATGGTTAATGTCATCTTTAAGACCTTACAAAACTTTTATGTGTTTAGCATGTTTCTTTAAGGATAATGTCCAGGAATGTATATTTGGCCAGGATCATCATTTAGTAAAAACCACATTAAATAAAAAACAAAAGCAAAACTGATGTGCCCTGTGTTAAACAAACCTACAAATGAAAACTCAGCTGGTAAAGTAGGCTGTGGTCTGACTGTATGTGATGTTTGACTTTATTAGGTAGGTGATGGGAAGTATCCGTGTATTTGAGTAGGGAATATAAGATCTGATGTTTTAGAGTTCATTCATGAGAGACTGGCAAGATTGAAAACAGGAAGATTGGCTACAAAGTTATGTGAAGAGGCTAAGACTCCTGCACTAGGTAGTAAGAGTAGCTGATACTGATTTCAGGAAAAGTCAACTGAATCCTGCTTAGGGCAGTTTTTCTGCAGAATAATATTTGTTCATTCCTGTTTTATTAGGAAAGACAAATGGTAGTGACCAGAAGAGTGTTTCATCTCATACAGAAAGTCAGCTCAACAAAGAGTCCAAGAAAAATGCGACCCAGCTAGACCATTTGATCCCAGGCTTAGCACATGATTGCATGGCATCCCCTTTAGCCACTTCAACCACTGTAGACATCCAGGAAGCTGGACTCTCTCCTCAGTCCCTCCAGACTTCTGGCCACCACAGAACTGAGCTATCTTTGCTCCAGTCTGATACTCTAGACTGTGCTGGAGAGAGTAATACCCCATTGGCTTTTTCCTTCACCGAGGACTTGGAAAGTTCTTGTTTGCTAGACCAAAAGGAAGAAAAAGAGGATTCTGCCAGGAAATGGGAATGGCTTCATGGGTCTAAGAAGAACTATCAGAGTATGGAGAAACACACCAAACTACCTGGGGACAAATGCTATCAGCCCTTAGGCAAGACTAAATTGGAAAGAAAGATGTCTGCCAAAGAAAACAGGCAGGCCCCTGTCCTCCTTCAAACATACAGGGAATCCTGGAATGGAGAAAACATAGAATCAGTGAAACAAAGCTCTTGTCCGGTTTCTTTGTTTTCCTGGGACAATGAAAACAATGACAAGGACTCCTGGAGTCAGCTTTTCACTGAAGATTCTCAAGGTCAGCGGGTCATTGCCCACAACACTAGAGCTCCTTTTCAAGATGTAACGAATAACTGGAATTGTGACTTAGGGCCGTTTCCTGACAGTTCCTGGGCTCAGTGCCAGGAGGATAGGCCAACTCAAAATCTGAAGCCTGATTTGCTCTTTACCCAGGACTCTGAAGGTAATCAAGTTATCAGGCACCAATTCTAAATGTTTTGAAGCTTTGTTCCTAAAAGTACCTTGAAATGACAGAGATGTAGGAAAATATAGTTGTGGGTGGAGAGACGAGTGAGTTTGTTTAGGTGGGAAGGTGGCATGGGATGGAGTTATCATTACTGAGCATCTTCCCTATGTAAATAAAGGGCAGTACCATTGTTAAGACACTGGGTTTGGCATCATGGCTTTCCCTCAGGAAGATGGTGGCTGGTAAATTCCCTGAACAAGTCTATGATGAACACTGAGGCAGCACGGTGGGTATTTCTCTCTCCATGAAAGCGCCTTTTACTTAGCCTGCACAGAGCCCTCCAGATGTCTGACTGGGACCTTGCTTATGGATGTGTAGGTTTTTTTTTTTTTTTTTTTTTTTTTTTTTTCAGATGGAGTCTCACTCTGTTGCCAGGCTGAAGTGCAGTGGTGCGATCTCAGCTCACTGCAACCTCTGCCTCCTGGATTCAAGCGATTCTCCTGCCTTAGCCTCCCGAGTAGTGGGACTACAGGTGCATGCCACCAAGCCCAGCTAATTTTTTTTTGCTATTTTTAGTAGAGACGAGGTTTCACCGTGTTAGCCACAATGGTCTCCATCTCCTGACCTCGTGATCTGCCCGCCTCGGCCTCCCAAAGTTCTGGGATTACAGTGTAAGCCACCGTGCCTGGCCAGATGTGTGAGCTTTTAATCTCTGGCTGATCTTAACCCACTTCGACCTAAGCTTGGGATGATTACTCTTGACCCTTTTTTTGAGTGATTAGCAAATCTCCCCACAACCCAGGTGTGGGCAGAAGAGAGGCAGAATGGTGCTAGTTTCTTATTTTATTTTTGTGGTAACTGTACAGCACTTTAAAGTTATATACTCGGCCGGGCGCGGTGGCTCAAGCCTGTAATCCCAGCACTTTGGGAGGCCGAGACGGGCGGATCACGAGGTCAGGAGATCGAGACCATCCTGGCTAACACGGTGAAACCCCATCTCTACTAAAAAATGCAAAAAAACTAGCCGGGCGAGGTGGCGGGCGCGTGTAGTCCCAGCTACTCGGGAGGCTGAGGCAGGAGAATGGTGTAAACCTGGGAGGCGGAGCTTGCAGTGAGCCGAGATCCGGCCACTGCACTCCAGCCTGGGTGACAGAGCGAGACTCCGTCTCAAAAAAAAAAAAGAAAAAAAAAAATAAAGTTATATACTCTATGTTTAAATATCCCCCTTAAAAAGCCTGAGCTCTATAACAATCAGGATGTGACTGTTACCCTTTTCCCACAAGATAGGAGGGAATCTTTGTAAAACTATGAATCCAAATAAATGTTTATAAAGTGGCTCTTGTGATAATTGGTAATTAAACCATTATCAATTTTATTTTTGAAAATGCAACTGTAATAGTATATGCTGTCATTGCCCTGAGTCTGATCTGAACCAGAGTCTAGTTTGACCTGTCTTCTACCCAAGGCATTATCCTTTGTTGTTGATATGGTACCTAAGAGGCTTAAACAATCTCTAGGGGACAAACTTGCAGGTTATAAGATAGAACTGCTCTTTTTTTTTAACTTAAATTTTAGTTTTTTGAGACATGGTCTTGCTGTGTTGCCCAGGCTGGAGTGCAGTGGCATGAACACAGTTCACTGCAGCCTGGACCTCCTGGGCACAAGTGATTTTCCCACCTCAGCCTCCTGAGTAGCTGAGACTACAGGCACATGCCACCATGCCCAGCTAATTTTTAAAATATTTTGTAGAGATGAGGTCTTGCTTTGTTGCCCAGGCTGATCTTGAACTCCCAAAGTGCTGTGATTAGAGGTGTGAGCCACTGTGCCTGGCCTAATTTAAATGTTAAATTCTACTTTTGTGTTCTATGTCATCTCTCTGGTCATTTTCCTGGAAGACCTGCTTTTTTAAGAATGTATGGGGCTTAGTGCGGTGGCTCATGTCTGTAATCTCAATGCTCTGGGAGGCTGAGGTGGGAGGTTTCCTTGAGACCAGGAGTTCAAGACCAGCCTGGGCAACATACAAGACCCCATCTCTACAAAAAAATTAAAATATTTCCTGGGTGTGGTGGTGCATACCTGTAGTCCCAGCTACTCAGGAGGTTAAGGTGGGAGGCTCGCTTGAGCCCAGGAGTTTGGAGGCTGCAGTTAGCTAATGATCCCACCACTGCACTCCAGCCTGGGCATTACAGAGCTAGATACTGTTTCTAAAAAAAAGAAAAAGAGTATAGGGCAAAATCTCTACAGAAAGGGGGAAGAAACCCCCTAGAAGGGCAGGACCTTATAAGGAAAGAGGAGAAGCCAGTAGCCTGTTTAAGTTCATATACTTTAAAATGAACAGTAATCCTATCCCCTAAAGGATACTGGGTAATCACAACTCAAGAGATGGACACAGCAAATGCATTCTCTCTCCAAGTCCTCCCTTTAATGTCAGGTAGTACTTCAACCCAAACACACACAGTATACATACCATAGAGAAAGGGACCTGAGGGCATCTGAGTCATGCATGGTGTGGTAGGTACAAACCTTGGCCCAACCCAAAGGAGCAGTCAAGGGCCTGGAAGAAAGATGGTATGCTCTTTCCCCCTCCTCCTTTCTCTTTCCTACCGGGCTTAAAGTCCGTGAAAGAGAAAGTTTTTAATCAGTGGAACTGATAAGGCCTCAGGGCCATGGAGGGTAGATTTGGTTGTTCAGTAATATAAAATGTGTTTAAGAAAAAAAACAGCCCAGGCTTCCCAGCAGTAGCCCATGTGTTGGCTGGTTCAGCAGCCTGACCTCTACATCTAGACAAGGAAATGAGAAGGATGATTGCTGGGCATTGGTGTACGTTTATGATGCAGCAGCATAAGATTTTCCATGCCCTGTGAACATGTATACAAACATTTATAGCCCCTTCCCCTCAGCCCTGCTCTGCTGCAAGGAAGCTGCTGAGAGTGAGTGACAGCTGGGCACAAAGTGTCTTGTGAGACCAGTTATAGGGTCTAATGCAGTGAAGTCAGTCAGTCATTTCGGACCTGTTTTCACACGGGCAAGGAAAAACCAGAAACAATTTCTCTCTTACCCTTTAAACAGAGATACTTCGTTCTACACGATTACCTGAAACAAATGTCTCAGGTCAAATCACAAGCCTTAGCTTCTGCTAGGGTTTGAAGTCTGGGAAACATATAATCCAGCTCTTCTCTTTCAGTCCAAGCTCTAGCTTGTCAGCAAGACTGTTGCAGAAGATTTCTCCTTTAGAGGCAGAAACATCTGTGGTGAGGAAGGCAGCTATTGAAGGTATTCCAGGAGCATGAGACTGAGTTTGCAGAGCTGAGGGTTGTCAGTTTCCTTTTTTACTGATATCTTCTTCCTTTAGAGCAAACTTCCTTCGTAGGACCTCAGAGATAAGCACAGCAGGGTCTTCCTCCTTCAGTGAACTCCGGTTCCTAGAGACACAATAATAGCTTGAGTACTTACTCTTTCCTGGGTAGTGTTGTATATATTTGAATACATTATCTCATGGAATCCTCACAACAATCTTACGAGGTAGGTGCTATTACAATTCCCTTTCACAGATAAGGAAATTGAAGCACAGAAAGGTTATACAAGTTGCCCAAGGTCACTAGTCACTGAGCAAGTAAGCGGTGAATCCAGAGTTCAAAACCAAACTAGCTGGTTCCAGATCTCTTCTCTTAACTAGAATGCTTTACTATTTCCTGAAATAGCTATAAAGTGTGGGCAAAGTAAAGGACCATCAATCGGTTAGAGTTGGCCGCTGGTGGCTAAGCTTCTGCTTCTGCCTTCTGGCCCTGTTTTCTTAGTAGCATTTCCCCAGAGGGTCAGCAGGGGAAGTGACTGATGACTCCTGGCTATTCTGACCCTTAATAGTTCTGGGGAAAAGGTGTGCTTGGGATTTCCTACTTCCTGGTCTCCCCTTCAGGGGAGATGATTTTTTATGAGAACCAGAATTAGAGCAAAACTTTCACACAAGAAACGCATGGGAACAGAACCAACTCCAGACTGAAGTAGGCCCAAGTTATCTGATACATCATGTAAGAGGATCCTAGATACCTGGAAAATAGTTGCTTGAAATCCTAGTGAACTTATATACATTCATCCTCAAGAAGGTGTTTTACTGGGGAGTAAGCTAAATATAAGAGCCAAGACTGATTATTCAACCTTCAAAGCAACAAGACGGACTGCGTTTGGTTGGTGACATATCTGAACCTTTGCTGACTGGGGTACTTTCCCATTCTTATTCACTGACCCAGCTCCTTCTGATCCGAAGACACAAGTGGGAGGAGGGGGCTGGCAATAAGGGTCTTGAATCTAATTTGGTCCAAAAGGCAAGTAAGAGAAAGTTTGAGAGTCAACCTAAAAAAACATTGTGTTCAAAAGAAAACAGCTCAGAGAAGACCAAAAACAGCAGCAACTGAATTTAGGAACGTGGAAGACCAAAGAGATATGGGTGAGTATGACCAACCTGACTAGGGCCAGTGAAGGAAGGTTAAGAGTGACTTCCCTAAATGGGTCAACTGCCAGGAGGCAATGAGGGAGTCACTTAGCCTGGTCTACTTTTCAGAGGGAAATGGATCCCAGGAGACAAAAAGGGATCCAGGGCAAGTAACTTTCCCTTTAACGGGAACTTAACATCAACTCAGGAGAAGACCTCACTTCCCTGTCCCCAAAAACAGTTTTTCATCTGCATTAACAGAGCTGCACAAGCTGGGCGCTGGCCATCAAGCTCTGGCTCTCAAATGCCCAGGAACCTACATTCAAACCAAGCTCCTCTGGTGAGTCCTGTGCAGCTGCTGAAACCACAACCCACAACTGGAGAAACACTATGTAATGGGGTGACTCCCTGAGGCTTCTTTGCCAGATAAAGTTTTTCAAGGTAGGTATTCCCCAAAGTCCCTCATACTCCATCGGAAAAACCTAGAGCTCCACTCCTTGGGGTTCTACTTTATTAAGTTAAAGGTGTATTTTTAACAAATCCGAGCCATTCTGATGGGCAGCTAGGTTTCGGAACTACTGGCGAGTCTCAAAAGCCTTGTTCTCAAATCACTGAATATGCAGGGTTGGTTTGCACAATGGACCACTGTATTTTAAAGTAGAAATCTCCAACTTTATGAAATTCTCCTCCCACCAAAAAAGCCTACCAATTTGAGATAAGAAAACATAACAAAACATGTCATGCAACCCCTCACTTTGAAGGGTGGGGCATGAAGACATTGTTACTAGCAGTATGAGAACTGAAGTGGTAAAGCCACCTGAGGACAGAAGTTGGATTAGATGAGCCATCTTGTAAAAATCCCTACTAGCCTCATATTTGGTTGGGGAGACCTAACCCAATAAATGTAAAGTGTTTTGCTCTTTCCCCAAACTGGGGCCCCAGGCACTGGCAAGCAGGTAGTCAGCAAGCTTTATGAATGACATAACATACGGTACTACTACGAACTTACTATGTAAGGATGTTGCAATAGATCATTGGCCATGGGCAACTCAGAGTAAATAGATACTAGAGCTCCTCATCAGATACTTACAGATCTTGGCTCTGTTTCATTCGGTGAAAGTCCTTCAGGATACCCATCATGTCTGCAAAGCTGCTGGCCTTGGACAAAGAGATGCAGTCATCCTCTTCAGACGAACTGCAGATAGCTTTGTGTTCTGGTTTGCAACATTCAGGGCTGGCAGAACAAAGCAGGGGGACTGATGGAAGCTCAGGGACCTCCACCTCTGTCTCCTCGGTGATGTCACTAATGACAAAGGAAGTTGTAGAGTGGAATGAGGATCCAAAACAAGGTAAGGGAGAAGAGACATTTGAACTTCCTGGAGATAAGAAATCTGGCGTTAATGAAGCCGAAGCTGAAAGAGAAAACAACAGGCATGGATGGACATTGGGGCTAGAACACAGTAGGAATATCTTCTCCCCACAGCCCTGCCTACTGAACATTCATTTCCTGGGCTGACACCATGACAGTGCCAGGATGGTATCTGTAGCCACTGGAGGGTCATTCCACTATGCCTCTCACTCAGGGGCTCAGAAAGCTATAGAAGCACTGGGCTTTTCCAGTGTTCCAGGAGGGCAGGAAAACCCAGCCCATAAAGGCCTTGGCATTTAAAACTCCCACTCCACAATAGGCTGTGGAGTGATAGCCCTGTCATAGGCCAAAGCAGCAGTGATAGCTAAGGCCTGAATTTGTCCTTTTCTCTAACTAGGCTAGTGCTTTTGACTATGCTCCTTTGAATCTTGCTATCTGTGAACTAGAAGACATGTTCCGAGCAAAACGAGAATGGTGACCTCCCAACCTTCCCAAATTTCAGTGGAGAGAATTTCCTTAATTTCTACATTTCTAAAAATACTTTGAAAACACTAAATACACTAAAAACTATGTTTCTAAAAAACATGTTACTTCAGTTTGTCTCTTGGATGACAAAAAAGTAGCCAAGAAATATAAATGGAGTTTCAGTGCAATGCTTCATAAAACTTCCATGTGAAGAAATTAAATACATGAAGATTTCAAAGAATACCATGATTTTCATGTGTCCTACCAACTGATAAATTTTAGAGCTATGACTCTGAGTCAATGCAGAGTGAAAAAATGAGGATGGGAGGAATATGAAGATAAGCCCTGAGCATCTTGGGAGAGATCCACCTGTTGGTTGTCCATGCCTCTGGTCAAGGCAGGCTTCCCATCCATTTCCAGTGGTTCTGCCTTAACTGTAGACAGAAAGCTGGAGGGGTGGGTTACAGGGCTTGTTTGCATAATGGACCTTTTTTTTTTTTTTTTTTTTGAGACAGTCTCACTCTGTTGCCCATGCTGGAGTGCAGTGGTGCAACTTAAGCTCACTGCAAGCTCCACCTCTGCCTCTGCCTCCGCCTCCCAGGTTCAAATGAGTCTTGTGCCTCAGTCTCCCAAGTAGCTGGGATTACAGGCACACGCTACCACGCCCGGCTAATTTTTGTATTTTTTGTAGAGACAGGGTTTCACCATGTTGGCCAGGCTGGTCTCAAACTCCTGACCTCACGTGATCCATCCGCCTCAGCCTTCCAAAGTGTTGGGATTACAGGCGTGAGCCACAGTGCCCGGCCACTGTATTTTTAAGGCCAAAATCTCCAACTTTATGAAATTCTCCTTCCACCAAAAAAGTCCACTAATTTGAGATAAGAAACCATAACATAATGTCATGCAACTCGCCACTTTGAAGGGTGGGGCATGGGGACAATGTCACTAGCAGTATGAGAACTGAAGTGGTAAAGCCACTTGTGATCCCTGGTAGAAACGACAAGGCGAGGGAAGATAAGTGCTTAAAAAGGGTAAGTCTCAGTGGTGGTGGGGGATATGTTTACTTGTATTGAAAAGGAAAGCAGGGTGCGGTGGCTAATGGCTGTAATCCTAGCGTTTTGGGAGGCTGAGGCAGGCAGACTGCTTGAGCTCAGGAGTTTGACACCAGCCTGGGCAATGGCGAAACCATATCTCCACTAAAAATACAAAAAATTAGCTGAGCATGGTAGTGTGCGCCTATAATCCCAGCTACGCGGGAGGCAGAGGCACGAGAATTGCTTGAACTTGGGAGGTGGAGGTTCCAGTGAGCCAAGACTATGCCACCACACTCCAACCTGGGTGACAGAGTGAGACTGTTTGAAAAACAAAAAGAAAAGGAAAGCCAGCGGGCATGGTGGCTCATGCCTGTAATCTTAGCACTTCAGAAGGCCGAGCTGGGTGGATTACTTGAGGCCAGGAGTTCGAGACCAGCCTGACTAATATGGCAAAACCCCGTCTCTACTAAAAATACAAAAATCAGCCAGGCGTGGTGGTGCACACCTGTATAATTCCAGCTATTCAGAAGGCTGAGGCATGAGAATCGCTTGAGCCTGGGAGGCAGAGGTTGCAGTGAGCCAAGATTGTGCCACTGCACTCCAGCCTGGGCAACAGAGCAAGACCCAGGATCCTGTCTCCAAAAAAAGGAAAGCTGGCCAGGCTCGGTGGCTCATGCCTATAATCCCAGCACTTTGAGAGACTGAGGCAGGTGGGTCATCTGAGGTCAGGAATACAAGACCAGCCTGGCCAACATGGTGAAACTCTGTCTCTACTAAAAATATAAAAATTATGGCTGGGCACGGTGGCTCACGCCTGTAATTCCAGCACTTTGGGAGGCCAAGGCGGGTGGATCACGAGGTCAGGAGATCGAGACCATCCCGGCTAACATGGTGAAACCCTGTCTCTACTAAAGATACAAAAAAATTAGCTGGGCATGGTGGCGGGCGCCTGTAGTCGCAGCTACTCAGGAGGCTGAGGCAGGAGAATGGCGTGAACCCAGGAGGTGGAGCTTGCAGTGAGCTGAGATCGTGCCACTACACTCCAGCCTGGGCGACAGAGCAAGACTCCGCCTCAAAAAAAAAAAAAAAAAAAATTAGCCAGGCCTGGTGGCCCATCCCTGTAGTCCCAGCTACTCAGGAGGCTGAGGCAGGAGAATCGCTTGCACCCTGGGAGACAGAGGTTGCAGTGAGCCAAGATTGTGCCACTGCACTCCAGCCTGGGCGACAGAGCAAGACTGAGGGAGAAAAAAAAAAGCTACTGTGGGCTTATGTAAGATGTGATCTTAAAGACACTTGGAAGAGGGTGTCAGTTTTGGGGCTAAGGGAGGGACTCTGCCTGAGGTCACAGGTTAAGTGAAGATTTTGTTCCTAACCAAACCATTCAGCCCAAAATGGCTGGTAGAAACCATCTAAGAGGCACTATAGGCTAGCCAGGTTTCAAGATAACTCCAGGGCCCGGAACCTAAGTACCTCCAAACCAAGGACTACCATTTTCTTTACCCCTATCCTGCCCAAGAGCCAGGGGAAAGGAACAGCCTGTTATGTTCTGGCCCTGGCAAAGGGGCTCCTACCTGCATCAGCTGCCACTATCTTTGCAATCTGGCTGCGCAAGTGGCTCAGCTCATCCTGCAGCTCAGTGGTGCGGCTTAGGGCTGGCAGGGCTGGCTTCTTCAGGGCCAGAAGCCTCTCCTCGGACCCACGCAGGTTGGGAACGGAGGCATTGCGCTGCATGACAATCAGAGGGCTGGGTTTCCAGGTGTGCCTCAGGGGGCGCGTATCACTCCTGGACCAGGGAAAACCAAGTAGGTCAGTTAGAAATGGCAGGCCACTGTGCTCCTGAAGTTCCTTCCCCCACTCCTATAAGAGTAGCACAGTAAGGTTTTGCTCCTCTCTGAGCCCCCACAGTTCTCATTCCTGTCTCCTTGCTGCCTGCCACCTCTTCTGGGAAGTTCTCCATTCCTTAGCAGACCAGCTACTGCCTCAACTACCTGACCCGGGCATATGTCTCCTCTTCATCTGCAGCAATCCAGGCGATGTCAGCCAGGGTAGGGACTGGGGGCACATCTCTCAAACACAGGTCAGAGATGTTGGGCAGGGTCTATGGAGAAGCAAAATTCATCAACATTTACAGACGCCATGATAAGCCAATCAGAAACTGCAGAATACACAGGAGGGGTAACTAATCTGGCACTGGGAGTCAGGAAGGCTTCCTAGAGGGGGCAGAAGAAGGTTCCTGGTCGAAAACATTGAATAGAGGCCAGATGATAGTCAGGCATGGTGGCTCACACCTGTAATCCCAGCATTTGGGAGGCCGAGGCAGGCAGAATGCTTGAGACCAAGAGTTTGAGATCAGTCTGGGCAACATGGCAAAACCCTGCTCTACCAAAAAGAAAAATACAAAAATTATCTGGGTATGGTGGTATATGCCTGTAGTCCCAGCTATTCAGGAGGCTGAGGTGGGAGGATGGCTTGAACCTGGCAGGCAGAGGTTGCAGTGAGCCGAGACTGCGCCACTGCACTCTAGCCTGGACAACAGAGCCAGACTCTGTCTCAAAATAAAAACAAAAAGAGGCCAGATGCATGAGAGTCCATGGGATTACAAACAGTTCTGTGTCTTCAGTGGGACAGGCCTGAGTCACCTTTTAATAGAGATGGCTACTGTCTAAAACCACTGTGCCCTCTGGTGAAAATACAAGTACAAGGTCATCAACAACCTGTTACAGCAATAGGAAATTTTTCCTGACTAGCTCTTTATAATCCTGTATAGCTAATTGAGATCGACATTGTCACAGCAATGGTGTTTTAAACAAACCCGATAATTTGAATATATTTAGATTTAAATAAAAAGAAATTAATTATACAAAAGGAACCATAATAGGATTTCTTAAAATAGCTCAACCCAAATGAGCAACAACCTAGAGATGTTGAGTAAAGTGAAAAATTAGGATTCAATCATGTTGACTGTGATTACAACAAAGTAAAAAACATCTATCTAGAAAAAGAGAGGACTACACTAAGACATTAATAGTTACTGTATTATTACTGTGTAATTATAGGTAATTTATTTTCCTTTTACTTTTCATAATTTTAATATTTTCATGTGCTTAAATTTTCAAAATAAATTGGTAAGTCCCTTAATATTTAAAGTAATTTAATAATAGTAATAAATGCATATCTACATACAAGTAAAATTCAGCTGTTTCTGCTACAAATTATTTGGTATGGTGGATGGATCCAGGATTGATAGCTCCTGCATTCAGATAGGAAACCTGGGACTCACAGGAGTGAAGTGATACTCCAAGGTCACACAGAGAAGAACTTCCACTGACCCAGGAACTAGTGCTAAAACAGGCCATTCGGGGGAAGCCTCCATTTGTTTTCCTGATTAGCGCTGAATGCTCCTTTGCTCTTGGCAATTAAATGAGTAAACACAAAGTACTCAGCACAGTGCCTGACACATAGTATGTGCTCAGTAAATGTTATCTAGCATTACTAATACTACTCACATATATTCCTGCTCTGTGAGAGCCTGTGCCCTTGACCGTCTCTGCCAGCATTTGGCCAAAGGGTACAGCCAACTGTGGGGGCAGCCTCCATGGAGTGAGCCACGCTCCCTAGCTGTCTCCCTTTTTTTTTCTGATGCTTCTGAGGCAGTTAGGACCAGTTCCTGCCCAGGACCTTTAGGGAATTCTGGATAGCTGGCAATCTGAATACTGGGACAGCTTTTCCTGCCCCCCACCCCTGCAACACATATACTTCCAACTCCATTCCTGACCTAATACCAACCCTGACACCTCGTCTAATTCCAGATCCAATTCCTACAGACTCTGCTGCTTAGCGTCTTTTATACAGATTTGGCTCCTTCGTTTCTGTTTCTACCTGGGCCACATCCTTTTATGCACATATTTCTATCTCCTCTGTGTGGGTAGAAAGCAGAAGTATTTATTCTGTGTCCCAGCTCCCCAAATGCACAGAACTGAACCATATAGTTTGGGGCTGGTGCTTAACCATTAGTTCCTAGAGGGAGGCAGCTGGGAGTAATAAATGCTACTTCGCTTTCTACTACAGAAGGGGTCTCAAGAAACCTGGGCCAGGCAGGAATCTCTGCTGCAGAGTGGGTGCTAAAGGATCCCTAGACACAGAGGTAAGACCGAAGTACCCCAGTAAAGGATGCCCAGATTGGCCAAAAAGAGCAGGCTGAGGAATTATGGCCTCAGAGAAACACTAAAAATAGTGGAGCTGGGCATGGTGGCTCGTGCCTGTAATCCCAGCTACATGGGAGGCTGAGGCAGGAGGACTGCTTGAGCCCAGGAGTTTAAGACTTAGCCTGGGCAACATAGGGAGACCTCATCTAAAAAATTAATAAAATAAATAAAAATACTGGCGACATGGCCAATTCTTAGGGCTGGTGAAGAAAAGCAGAGTTCAACTCAAAAATCACAACACTCACTGTCCCATGTGGAGACCTGTCAGGTTCCTTGTGGTCTCAGGTTTGTATGCACTCAGGAAGGCACAGTGACCAGGACCTATTCTAAGCATTTAACAAATATTTCATAACAGAATGAAAAGTGACCAGGAAACAACCTACTTGGGCAGTACCAAGGGGTTTGGGGCACAGAAGCAGCACTCTGAGCCTCTACCCTCCTGCCCTTCCAACATACTCACCTCGAAGGACGCCCGGGGACACGGCTTCAAGGGTAGGTTGGTCCCAATTCTTCTTACTACACTTCGAGCAGCCCCATGCGGCTTGTTTTGCCAGATTGGTATGGTCTGGAGCAAAGAAAGAGAGACAGTCACAACCTCAGAGACTGAATCCAACTACCGTCCCTGTCCTCTCCTCTCTAGCAGGGAGACTGAATTCCACAAACCTAGGGACAGGGCACACTCTAGGGGCAAGTCAACTCTCAATTATAGTGAGGGCAGGTTCCCCAGTTGCCAGCCTACATACACCCTGGCCAGCCACCCAAGGGAATACCTGTTGCTGCTAAGGCAGTCAATGTTGGGAGGGTCAGTGAAGGGAAGAGGAAGTAGCTAAGTGTAGAGATTATCCAGGCTTTCCTTCCAGCCCTCTGTACAGAAAGGCAGACATACACTGACTCCTGAAGTGCCCCAGGATCATAGTTGGTTCTTCTTAGGGAGAGGGAGTGAAATGGTGGCCTTGCTCCAATTCCAGGCCTCTGGAGAAAGGAGTGCTCAACTGGAGAGTCTCAGAACCTTATACTGTACCCCAGCAGGCCCAGCACCCAACCTTCCCCCACCGTACCCCTGCCGTGGGAATGCCCCTTACCACACTGGCTTCCATTCCCGACACGTGAACCAGCTCCTGCACTTGAAGGACAAGGCAGCCACAGGGCAGCTCCGGGAGGTGGGAGGCGTGACTCCTTCATATCAGGCCATCTGGAGGAGCACCAGATTTCCCTCTTGTGAAACAACCCCCCACAGCGGGGATTCAATGGTCACACAAGCCCCACAAAACCGGGCCCTGCAGAACCATGACTAACACCAAGACTTCTCTGAAGATGCAAATAGAACCCTTGAGGTAGCTAGAAAGCTCATCGAGCCAAGTTATAGGTACTATCCAAGACCAGGATTCATTCTTGAAGATGAGATGTAAAAGCACTGCTGGGCCCTTGCAAGGGGAGAGATCAGAGAAAATAGGAGAACAAACACCAGCTCATGCCAATCTCAGTCTCCCGAGCTATAGAGGAAAAGAGCCAAAAAAGTTTATCCTGGCTCAGCCACCTTCTGGCTTTGTAGCTACAGGCAAGTTATTTAACTTTGCTGAACACTGGTTTTTCCATCTGGAAAAAGGGGACAGGAAAAGCTGCCACTGGAGGCTACCTTAAGGGTCAGTGAGTGAAATGGGGTTGAGTGCTTAATGAATTGTTAAAACATGACACAGATGGGTGAGGTGACATCTGACTGCTCTTCATAGCAGTTCTTGCCTGGTGAGCAGATGCAGTGTGCTCATTCATTCACTTGTTCATCAAACACCAACAGTACCCACTTGTGCCAGGCCTTGTGCTGGGCACTGTAGGCGCTATGGGGGGAGTTAGACACAGTCATGCTCTCGAGGAACTCGCTGTCCAGCAGAGTGATAGGACATGAATACGTACTTCTAGCAAAGGCTGAATATCACTAGGCAGGTGGCCAGATGAGGTCACAGCTCTGGCCCTAGTGCCCTGTAGTGATTTTCCAGGGAGTAGGAAATGAAGACAAAACAGCAAGAGCACAGGTCCAGCGCAGGAGGGTGAAGGATGTGGAAAGAGGAGCAGAGCATAATAAAGCTACTAAAGTAGGGGTCAAGTCATGAGGTCCGGGTGAGAAGTCACTGGGGAGCCCTGGACAGGCTCTGAACGGGGGACAGACTAGACTGACAAAGCAGCTCTTTCTGGAGACCTCCCGTGGAGGGTCCCCTCTTCTACCCGTAGGAGAGGAGGGGTCACTCACTTTACGATACACATGGGGAAAGGAAGTTGGAGAGGGGAAGGCACTTGTCTAAGGTTACTCAGTGGTCATGCCAGTGGAAAGCACCCAAAGCCTGGTCTAGGTCCTGCAACCTCCTGCCTGGGCTCCATCTTCTCGGCTCAGTTCAAGCCTTTATTATCAGAGTCCCTCTGTGTGCCAGGCTCTGTGCTGAATGTCCGTGTCGGCCGCGAATTGCACTAACAGTGCTTACTGCCACTTTCTCTCCGACCTTACCTCCAAAGACCCAGCTGGGCCTAACCCTCACACACAGCCAGAGGAATCCTTCCCAAACACACTGTTAATCACATCGCTCTTCGCTCTTCCGTTTAAAACTGGCTTACTAAAGCCAACACAGGATAAAATCCACAATCAGTCCCAAACCCATCTTTCTCTGCCCTCTCTAGACCACACTCACCGAGTACCAAGGCCTGCACATTTCGCAGCCAGCCCTCCTGCTCTCCCCTTGCCCTCCAGTCACACTGGTCCTCAACCCCCAACACTGGGCCCACCTCTGAGCCCTGCATCAAACACCAGCACCCCTTCACCGAGCTCATTCTTCTTCATTCCTCAGAGCTCAGCTCAAGCATCACCTTCCTTCCCTGCGACAGGGTCAGGTCCTTTCCTGTGCGCTCCGCAGCACCCTGCCTGTCCCTCGAAGTCCTCGCGAGAGGAACTAGATAACTGTGATCCCCGCGCACAGCACGGTATCTGCCTAGGACACAGTGAGCGCTTCAACGCGCTGAACTAACTAAACGAATGAAGGAGAACACCAACTCAGCTGTCACCCCGCCCCCAAGTCTCACTGGCTAGAAGATCTTCCCCCGTACTCTGGCAGCACCGGTGGGTCTTGTCACCGAGGCTGCCGTTGCTGTCTATTGACAGGCGTCCCCCTCAGGAGACCGGGAGCTCCTCCAGCGCAGGGCCCCGCTCAGCACCCCTGGTCCCGGGGGACCCCACGGAGGCCGCCGCGCTCAGTCAAACTTTGCCGCGCGTAGCAGCGCCCGGAGACCCGCGTGGACCCTCTCCCTGCGGGGACAGGTCAGGGCGCGGCGCCCCTCCCCCGCGGCAGCCGCCCCGACCTGGGCCAAGGTCGGCCAAGTCCTCGCCGCCTGCCCAGCGGCCCTTGGACCCACAGGCCCTGGACCCGAGTGCGCGGAAGCCTCCGAGCCGCGGCCAGGTCTCAGAATGCGCGGCGGGACAGCCCGGCCCGTTAAGCAGCGAAGCCGAGACTAGAAGTCTCAGGTCTAGCTTGGTCACTGTTTGCTGGGGGACTCCGACGAGCAACTACCCTTCGGGGACTCAGTTTCCCCCAGGCTAAGTGAAACGGACACCAGCGGCTCCCGCGAGAACTCGCGCGGGAACAGGAGCCGCGAGCTCCGCACAGCGCCTGGCACGTAGACCCAGTCTACTAATGGGCTGGAAGGCCGCGCTCCCGTCTCCACGCCGCCCTAGAACCTTTCTCACCTCAGTCTCGGGCTCCGGGACTCTCTCACCTCACGGCCCCTCCTTCCACCGTGGGCCGCCCAGCCTCTACCGCCCTCACTTCCGCTGACCCGCCCCCCGGAAGCGATCGATCCTCCGCAGCTGCGCACCGAGCCGCACCTCCGCGCACCGTCAGGAGGCGGGTCCAGCCGGGTGGCAAGGGGAGGGCGGCCCTCGAGTGGGCGGGGCGCTGACGGGCGTTAGCTCAGATCCCGCGGAGCACACTCCCCTCTGTCGAGACCGTGTCCCCGCGGGGTCTGTGTCCCCGGGAGGAGTTGGCTGCGTTTGGAGATCCCTGAGCCTGATATTCGTCGCGTCTCCCTGCTTGTTACTCTCCACGTTTAGCCCCATACGACTTCTGGAAGCCGAGGGATGTGTCGCTCGTCCCCTAAAATATGCTCCTACCCCTAGGGCAAACTTCAGAATCCTCACCCTGACCCCCTTTCCAGTTCATGGTTCCCAGGCAAGCCCCTCTGCAAAGCCTCTTTTCAGCAAGAATGGGCAGAATGGGCCTCTTTCTCCTCTGACTCCTGCCCTCCAGCACTTTGGCAGCTTTCTTCTATTTTAGTCTCTGTCTCTCTGTCTCTGTCTCTCTCACTCTCTCTCCTCTCTCTCTCACACACACACGGTATATTCAGTGAGTTTGCTCATTAGATGGGTACTTGATGCACAAGACCCCAGAGGCACTGTGGGAAGAGCCACATTCTTTCCAGGCTCACTAACCCACTCCCTCTTTGTCCTCCAGCCCTCCCTGTCCTGGTCCGTGGCATGCAGTTCCTGGGTCACATTTCCTCCTCTGCTTTCAGCACAGCCTCAGGCTGTGCCTGGCTCCCAGGCTGGAGTGCCTTGGTCCCAAAGCCTGCAATCCCCTCTCAGAGACAGAGTTGGTTTCATGGGTGGCCAGCCCATGCAGTCACAAAGGGCCCCATGCTCAGAACCCTGTACCTGGTTTAGTACTCTGCTGTTGCCGTCTCGAAATGATTAATTTTCTGATTAATTTTCTAACAGGTGGTCTTGTGTTTTCATTTTGCACTGGGCTCTGCAAAATTATGTAACTGGTCCTGGCAAGAGACCTCAGAGGTTATCCACCCTATCTCCACCATATCTCAAATGCTGAAGACTTGACTCCCAGGTCCAGCCCTCTTTCCAGGACTGCACATTGTGTTTTAATCATTACTTTCCCCTCTTGTGCGATGGCGGATCATGCAAGTTCACGCTGGCTGTCTGTCCTGGGTGTAGATGCTGATTTGCTGTCCCACTCAGATCCCCTTGCAGGAAGAATGGAGCCCCCTACCTGGGAATTGCCTTCACCTCCCAAGCCAATGACTGATACAAGGCCCAAAAAGCCAGTTCAACTCTGCAGTGTGGTTTATGCCTCACAGCTCTTCCACTGTAGGTCAGGCCAAGGCTGGACTGAGACTGGTCCTGCTCAGCATTTTTCCTTTTCCTCTTCTGCTTCCCTCCTTCTTTTACAGGTTTTTCTGGAAGTACACTCCCCACCCCACCAAAAAAAAAAAAAAAAAAAAAAAATCACTTCATGCCTGTCTCAGGCTCCGCTTCTAAGACAACTTCCAGATCTTTCTCAACAGAGAGCACCAGATTCTCAAAACAGTAATTCCTACCACTTGTTCTATCACAAACTTATTTTGGGCAAGTCACTCAAGCCCTCGATAGGTAAGATAGTCCCTGAAAGCATTCCAGCCAAGTCCACCCCAAGAGGGAGCCACCGTTTGGAAGGACAGAGCTGAACATGCCACTCAAAGGAAAAGCACTTAAAACCACTCTAGTCAGTTTTCACTAATTTATTACAGGGCATGCTGGGGACAGGGGAGGGAAGTGGCAGAGGAGTGACAGGAGGGCAGCCAGGGGCCCTCTCCCACCCTGAGCCTCAAGGCCTGGTGGGGGACAGGAACTACAGAGGCATCAGATGAGGCCTCAGAAAGCCCAGGCCACCAGCATTTTCCACGGGAGCAGGCTGGCTCAATGTGGAATTGACTCTCCCAGAGCAGTGGGAGAAGGGTTCGCATGGGCTCCCCTGCCCTCCCACCAGTGCCTGACAGGATGGGGGAGGCGCAGAGAACATCAGGCGCCCTCCCTCCCAGTAAGGGGCATGGGGGATGGGGGCACTTCCTCTCAGGACACAGGGCACCTGGCTGAGCTGGCTGGCTCATGCCTGGCCTGGAGGTCAGAGGGGAGTGAGACACTCTGGTTTAAAAGGCCTTCCTTTCCATTTTGGGGGAAACAGGCAGGGAGGCGATGGTGCTGTGCCAAAAAACACCCCCAAATCCAGATGCAGGCTTTGGAGCCACATGTGGGTTTGAATCTGAACTCTACCTGGCTGAGTGACCCTGGGCAAGTCACTTCACCTCCCTGAGACTCAAGTTTCATCAAGATGGGAACAATGAGCATCTGCCTCACAAGCTTGTCGTGAGGATTAAGTGAGAAATTGCATGTAACATTAGCAATGATTGGATAATACAAAATTAAGAACAAGGTTGGGCGTGTGGCTCATGCCTGTAATCCCAGCAATTTGGGAGGCTGAGGCGGGTGGATCACCTGAGTTTA
This sequence comes from Colobus angolensis palliatus, assembly GCF_000951035.1. Taxonomy (NCBI): domain Eukaryota; kingdom Metazoa; phylum Chordata; class Mammalia; order Primates; family Cercopithecidae; genus Colobus; species Colobus angolensis. The sequence continues at coordinate 15,539,955 of NW_012117376.1, forward strand.
GGAGTTCCAGACCAGCCTGACCAATATGGTGAAACCCCATCTCTACTAAAAATACAAAAATTAGCTGGGTGTGGTGGCATGCACCTGTAATCCCAGCTACTCGGGAGGCTGAGGCAGAATTGCTTGAACCGGGGCGGGGTGGGGGGGTTGCAGCGAGCCAAGATCACGCCATAGCACTCCAGCCTGAGTGACAGAGCAAGACTCCATCTCAAAACAATACAAAACAAAATTGAGAACAATACTGGCTGGGGAAGGCTCAGTGAACACGCCCAAGGCAAGCGGGGTAACTCGGCGAATAGAAGGCCCAGGAGCGGCTGCAGAGATGTCTGCCTTCCTTCTTCCGCTGCCAGGTTTAAGAGTGAGCCCCGGGTGGGGTGAGGGGGTGGGGAGAGAACTGGGGGCTGGGGAGGGGGCAGCCTGACTTCAAGGTCTTCATGAAAGAGTGCGGGTGCGCCCGTGGGCCTGCGTGGAGAGGATGGGACAGTGCTGGGGGGTCGTGGGTCCTCTGAGGACTGTTTTTTAAAAAGCTGAAGAGGAGAAGGAAGAGGGGACTATTTCTTCCTATAGGTGCAGCTGCAAAGACATCAAGCTGGACCCATCGAGGATTTCGGATTCAGCCATCATGGGGCTGCTGCCGGGGAAGCCACTGCCCCTCCTTTCTCCTCAGCACTGGGGTTATAAAAATATACCTACAAACTATGAGAAAGTTTGTATAAAAACACTTTTCTGCACATATAAAAAGAAAGACTGGCCGTGGTCAGTGGCTCAGGACGTGGACCAAAATCCCAAGAGTGGCCAAGGGGAGTCCGTGGTGCCCCAGTGGTAGAAGAGCTAGCCTGGGGCACCCCTGGTTGCCGGGACAGCGCCGGCTCTGGAGAAGGCTGTGGTCTTTGGCCGGGCTGTGCTTCTGTGGATGCGAGGTCTGAGGGGCAGGAGGGGCGGCAGAAGCGCTGGCTCCCGCAGTCCTGCGGAGACCCTGTGCTAAGGTAGGTGGTGGGAGTGCTTTGGCTCTAGGCCTCGGGAACCCCCTTAGTGCGCCCCATTGCTAAAGGCAGAAGCCCCTTCACAGTAAACTTCCCCAGACATCTGGTCAGTGGCGTGGCCAGGGAAGCCGCAGGGGGTCCAGTCTGACTTCCACTTCGATGGAGGGTTCTGCCCAGAGGCTCCGAAGACTGGCTCCTACTGAGACCGACCCCAGCTGGGGACATCAGGCGCAGGAGGGCAGCCCCGGGTACGGCCAGGAACGAAGGCTCTAGGTAAACAGGAGAGCCGCCTTGGAAGCCTGGCCCCTCCTGGCTGGGGCTTCTTGATGTTTCCTGTGGGAAGGGCTGAAAGCACGGAGAGGGTGGTGGCCCTGTCTTCCTAGCCTGCTCCTCCTTCCATTCTTCACCCAACAAGGGCCTAGACTGTGCGGCTCACTGGAAAAGGTCCAGAGAGTTCACCCAGGCCCTGATCTGGGGGTGCCAAGCAGCTTTCCAGAGCCAAATGGGTAGGGAGAGCGGAGAGTGACAGTCAGAGCTAGAGGTTCCTCTGCCCAGCCAGCCCAGGCACCCCTTGTCTACCCGCCACCATGGAGCCAAGGCTGTGGTGGCCACCCTCAGTGGAGCTTGTACCCCCCCAAGGCAGCCTAGGAGTGGGGTGGGAGTGGGCGGCATCTGCAGTCTGAAATGGGCTGAGGGACACTCTGGCTCTGGGGTGCGGGGGCCTGTGCATCAGATCCCGTCCGGCCCCACAGGCACTCTAGGGCTGGAGGAGGGGCAGGCCACGCCGGAGTCCCTCCTTCAGGAACTGCATGTAGGTGGCCGTGGATGGGTCTTCAAAGGTGGATGAGAAGCTGAAGAGATTGCTCTCGACTTCCTCGGGCTTCATGGAGGTGATGTCCAAGAAGTAGTTGGCATTGATGTGGTGGACCTGGGAGAAGGGCTGGGTGAGGAGAGTGGGACGGAGGGGGGCCCCCAGGCTTCTGTGCCCTCTGCTCTATGGGGAGAAGCAGAGACGCTCTCAGGCCTTGACTGTCCTTGTCTGAGGTGGATGGTGGGCAGGCAGTGCTGCCGGAAGCCCTCGCCAGCACCCGACACCACCTCATCACCCTGTGTCTGATGAGGGGGCACCTCCCTGCCTTGCCTACCAGGTGAAAACCCAACACTTTCCAACATCACCTCTTCACTAGCCGTCCGCCTGCGCCCCCCGAAATGACCGCTCTCCTCTGTTCCTGTGGCCCCAGACTCCATCCTGAACTCTGTGCTCACTTCTCTCACTGGGGCCTCACACACCACGGGCCTCTCCTTTGGCCTCTCGCTCCAGAGAGTGAGCTCTTTCAGCACAGGGCCATGTCTTCGTCTTTGTGCCTGGCACAGAGTAGGTGCCCAGCAGATGAACAGACGAATGAATCAGCAGTCAACCAACATTCATATGAGTGGGAGGCCTGGTTCTCCCAAGCAGGCCCAGCCTCATCCAGTTCCCCAACACCATCTCATCACCCTGTGCCTGGGACAGCAGATGCCTTCTGCCTGGTTCCCTTTCCTTTGCACCGAGCCCTCACTGGACACCTTGCCCGTGCCAGCCCCTGCTCCTGACCTGCTCCCGTCCTAAGATCCTGAGGAAGCTGGCCCCCTCCTACAGTCCTGGGTCCCACACTAACCATGCCTTGGGACTTAAAGTATAAGGGGTCGCTTTGATCAGAAGAGCTGGAGATCTGAGGCTCAAGGGCAGGCCTTGGTTCAAAGCCAGCTGCACTTAATTAACTGCAACATTTGTCCAATCTGAACCTTTCTGGGCCTCTTTCCTTGTTTATAAAATGGGCATTCATGATCATCCGTCTCCCAAAGCTGCTGTGAGGCCCCCGTGAGAAGACTTGCTGAGTGCTAAGGGCCCTGAGGGAGAGGTGGGGTCTTGAACCTTGGCTCAGGGCCCTCTCCTGGTCTCCTCTGTCACAAGGTCTGGCTACTCCCTCCCCTTCCATCCCAGGACTGGCTGCCATGGTCCAAGGCCAGCCTTCTCTTCCAGGACGTGTTTCCAGCAAGGCGCTGACTCTGCCTCGGGACTAGGCTCGCTGCTGCACAGCCCCCGATGACCAACACCTGCGTCACGATTCCTGTTTCTACATGGGGACAACAGAGGCTTAAACTGCGTAAGAGACCAGCTTGAGGCTTTGCAGCCAGGAAGTGGCAGGGCCAGACCCGAAACCGATGAAGCCTGCACATCCACGCCCCCTGCTGGTTGCTCCCTGGGCCCCGTGGGGTCTGGGTGGGGGTGCCTACCACGGTGCCATTGGGCAGGCAGATCATCATCTCCACTGGGAAGCTGTACTTCTCCAGGTGCAGGCCAGCCAGCTTCTGATGGGACGGGTTCTCCTGGTTGTTCTGTGGGGACAGTTGCATACTCCTGATGCCGCGGCCCCCACCACTGTTCGGGAGGCTCCTGTTCCTGCCCACCTGCCGGCTCACCTGCAGCTCCTCCAGCTCCTTCACCAGGGACCAGGTGCTGATGAAGCTCTCGTTAAGCAGGGTGAGGATGGGCGAACTTTCCAGGACAGTCTCCCGGAGAGTCCGCCCTGAACCTGTTCAGGAAGAGGAAAAAGCTGGAAGACAGAAGTGTGAGGCGCCCCCACATCTTGCTGGGGTGCAATCTTGCTTTGGGGAGACCTCACGGGCTGCAGAACAGTCTCTGCACCCAGGTGAAATAACATTCAAAGAGCCGGAGGCAGAGTAGGTACTGAATAAATGGTAGTTGGAATTAACATCCATAGTACACCCGCATCCTGGGCTGAGATTAGGGTTAGGGGTTCTACCTGGCCCCGGGGACTTGCAGACAGTGACAGCTTCTTAAATCCAATGAACGTTCTATGTCCCAGGGCCTTTGCACAGGCTGTTCCTCTACCTGGAACACTCCATCTGATCACTTGACAAACTCCTACTCATCCTTCAGAGTCTCAGCGGAAATATCACTGTCTTCACAAAGCCTTCCCTGACCCCCAGCTATACACTCTGGTGCCACTCTGGACTGTCCCCTGTAGAACACTCACCGTGCTTGTACTGATTCATTCGGTGTCTGCCTTTGCACTGTGTCTCCCCCTTTGAGGGCAGGGACCCCTTCTGACTTCCTCCCTGTGGGACGCCAGCACCCAGTCCACTGCTACACTGATGGCCGACAGGGTGAGGGCGGGGCACTGTTTCATTCATCTTTGTGCCCACTGCCAGACACCCAAAGAACGTTGCATCTAGGAGGCCTCTGGTGAATTTTCTGAATAAATTAACGCAAGACCAGCCTCTGGCCTGATTTTCCCTCTTACATGTATGTAAGTGTAAATACACTTAGACTTCACAGTGTATGCGGCACTTCCACCCCCATGTCCACAGCTCTGAGAGGTAAGTCTATTATCCCTTCTCACTATTGAGAAAACGGAGGCTCGGGGAGGGGAAGACACTTGGTCAAGGTCACCAAGCTGACAATGGCTGAGTTTGAACCCAGTCTGCCAGGGCCCTTTCTTCAGCATCTGGTAGCTCCCACTGGGCTCAGCACAGAAACTCCCAGGCCCTCACCCCACGCCCCTACCCTGGGCAGTCCCTGGGGCCCTCCTGACTCAACGGGAGAGTCCCATTGGTCTCAGAGGCTCCGGTCCCCAACAAGGTGTGGACTTTTCCCACTGCTCCCCTTAGATTCAGCCGGGCCCCTCACCTCAGCAGGACTGGTCGTCCAGGGCCCCCCACAGCAGGATCGAGTGCACCAGCTTGTTCTCAGCCTTGGCTCGGTCGAAGGCCTCAGTGAACGGCAAGTAGGAGACCTGGGGCCACGCCGAGACAGAGCGAAGCCATCGTCAAAGCAGCCAGGGTCCCACTCGGGCTGTGAGTCTGTAGTGTGTGCAAGTGTGTGTGTGTGTGTGTGTGTACATGTGAGTTTGTGTGTAGGCATATATATTTGTGTGTGTACATGTTTGTGTATATGTACATGTGTATGTGTATGTTATGTATATATGTGTGTATATATTTGTGTGTATACATGTGAGTTTGTGTGTAGGCAAATATATTTGTGTGTACACGTTTGTGTATATGTACATTTGTATGTGTATATATATGTTTGTGTATGTATGTATGTGTGTATATGTGTGTGTGTATGTATGTTAGTGTGTTTGTGTGTGTGTGTGAAGGGGGTGCTGCTGAGCCAGGGGATGGATGTCTC
>NW_012117376.1:15545182-15555438 GCF_000951035.1 Colobus angolensis palliatus
CGCCGAGACAGAGCGAAGCCATCGTCAAAGCAGCCAGGGTCCCACTCGGGCTGTGAGTCTGTAGTGTGTGCAAGTGTGTGTGTGTGTGTGTGTGTGTACATGTGAGTCTGTGTGTAGGCATATATATTTGTGTGTGTACATGTTTGTGTATATGTACATTTGTATGTGTATGTTATGTATGTTTGTATATATGTGTGTATATGTGTGTGTATACATGTGAGTTTGTGTGTAGGCAAATATATTTGTGTGTACATGTTTGTGTATATGTACATTTGTATGTGTATGTATATGTTTGTGTATGTTTGTATGTATGTGTGTATATGTGTGTGTGTATGTATGTTAGTGTGTTTGTGTGTGTGTGTGAAGGGGGTGCTGCTGAGCCAGGGGATGGATGTCTCCTCCAAGTTCTATTTATTATTATTATTTTCATTTATTTTTTCTTTGAGATGGAGTCTCACTCTGTTGCCCAGGCTAGAGTGCAGTGGCGCCATCATAGCTCATTGCAGCCTCGCACTCCTGGGCTCAAGCAGTCCTCCTGCCTTGGCCTCCCCAAAGGCTTAGTACTACAGGTGCGTGCTAACACCTCCCCCAGGTAATTAAAAAAATTTTTTGTAGATATGGGGTCTCGCTATGTTGCCAAGACTGTTCTTGAACTCCTGGCCACAAGTGATTCTCCGCCTCAGCCTCCCAAAGTTTTGGATGATAGGCATGAGCCATTGCACCTGGCCTCTTCCTCTAAGTTCTGAATGGCAGCAGGGAAGCCCCGCTGGCACACGCTGGGAGCAACAGTGAGACAGCCTCAGTAGCAAGCCCTGAACACACGCCAGCACCTGTGCCCAGCTGCTGCTCCACAGCTCCCAGCCTCTGCCCGTGCAGCCTGACCCTGGCCTTCACCCCGGCCCAGCCTCACCTTCTTGAAAGGGTACATGGCCACCTCCAGGCGCCGGGCAGCCTCCTCCCAGCTCAGCTCCTGCTGCCACTTGATCTCCTCAAACACAAACTGCAGGGACTCCCCCGAGGGCAGGTGGCTGTCGATCACGCTGCCATCCTCATCCAGGATCACCGAGGGCACTGAGGGGCCCATGGCCTCCAGCTCCATCTGGGCCAGAGGTCATTGGTGGGGGGAAGGCTCAGAGATGGGCAAGAATCCTCAGGGGCTCCCTGAGAGACCCTCCAAGATGCTCCACTCATTGCAGAGGAAGGGCAGGGCCCTGCAGCGAGCCCACCTGGATGGGAGCCTCCTGTGCGCTCACCTGGGGTATGTAGCCGATGTCCACCTCCATGTTGCTGCTTTCACTGGCCCCATAAAGCCACTCCATATCCACATTCAGAGACCTGGGGATGGCCAGGGCAGAGTGACACCATCATCAAAGCCCATTATCTGTGTCACACTTTATCTCACATAATACCTGCAACTGTCTCCATTTTCCAGATGAGGACACTGAGGCTTCTCAAGGTGAACACCTGCTCTCAGAGCCACTGGGATTCTGGCTGCAGAGTCCTGGCCCTCTCTCCACCAGGCTGCCCGTTCCTAAGGCCCTGGAGCCACTTCACCGTCCGCCGGCCCTGCCCCTCACAATCCACAAAGGGCCCGCACAGCCATGGCCCATGTATTCTCCGGGACCCTTCGAGACAGAGAGATGGCCAGTGCCTCACGGTGGGTCACAGGGTGGGGCAGGAATGAAAATGAGCACCGTGGTCCCTGCACAGGCCTCTGGTGGGCAGCAGGAAATCTGAGCCGAGCAGTGCAATCTGCAGGTCCGCCGCACGGGGGAGCCCCAGCACTGACAAACCACCACCTCTGCAGTAGGTGGTGCAGAGGGCAGAGCTAGGTACCCCCCGGGGGTCAGCAGTCCCTGATGCCTGGTCCTCAGACATGAGCCCAGGAGCAGCTGGTCCTGGAGCTGGTCACTGCCTCTCTCCTTCTGTCCCATACAGTCCAGGCCCCCTCCTCAATAACCCCGGGTCGGAGGCAGGTGTGCCCAGCCCGAGGGCTGGCACTTTGACTAGGAAGCCCCTGCTCTGCCCACCCTGGGGAGGGAGGGAAGCCATCCCCACTCCTGGGGCAATTTTCTCTTCCCATGTTATCCCAACCATCCTCTCACGCCTGCCCTGTGGGGGAAATACATCAGGAGTCAGTCTCCCATCTGGCAGATGAGGAAACAGGCCTACAGAGGGCCAGGGCCTTGCCCACAGCCACACAGCCAGTGGGTGCCACAGTTGAGACGTAACTGCAGACCTCCTGGCTCCCAGCCAGGTCTTGTCCCTGTAGAGCGGTCACTCAGGCCCACTAGGTGGCCACTTGCTATCAGTTAGGAATCTGGACAGACTTGAAGCCAGAGCCTCTTGGGTCCTCTACTCTGCTGACAGGTGGCCAGCCCTGAGGAGGTGAGGCAGGCAGGTGGCTGGTGCAGCACTGTCCCGGAAGCCTCTCCGGGGCTCTGCAGCAGTGGAGGGCCTGCCCTCGGCCTTTGCACGTGCTGTTCCTCTGCCTAGCGAAACCCTCAGAGCCCCTTGTCTCTGCTGAGATGACCTTCTTCTTCTGAGAAGCCTTCCTGTACCCCACAGCTGGGTCCCTGCCTAGCTGCCGGCCTTCCCCTTGGTGGCACGCACAGGCTGCGATTACAGCTCTGATTAGGGCCTGTCAGCAGTGTGAGGGCGGGGAGGCCCAGCTTCAGGAAGACTCTGTGGGCTGCTGCACTGGGTCCCAGGCACAGAGGTGGAGGGCCAGGCCACGGGGTGCCTGGGAAGAGCTGGTGGGTGATCAGCTCATCCTCTTGCCTCTTCATGCCGCCTCCTCCCACGCCAGCCCCACGAGATGGGCTCTGGGGAGCAAAGGAAGGAGCAGAGACAGAAGAGGCCCCTAGGCTCCTGGAGCTGGACAGCAGGACAAGCTGTAGGAGGGAGCCAAGGCCGGGCCAAGGTCAAGCTCCCACCTGTGGTTGGGCACGAAGAGCCGGAAGTCGCGGACGTGGGTGGCGTCTTTCGAGAGGATGATGTGGCCGGTGAACTGACCAGGGGAGAACCAGAAGGGGAAGTCGGGTGGCTCACTGAGCTGGAACTCGGCGTGGATCCTGTGTGAAGGGAATCTCCTGCAGCAGAGCTGCCCACCTTCTCCCAGGGAGCCCGGGAAGCCTTGGCCAGACTCATCAGGGAGAGGAGGCTGAGTGTGTAGGTGGAGGTGGATGGGCCAGGGGCAGCAGCAAGGCCCTCCAAATGCTGCTCGTCCTTCGAGGCCCAGGTCACATGTTCCTTCTCCAGAAGCCCTGCCTGGACCCCCTCCCTGAGCCCCCACAGCTTCTGGAGGGCACGTGTGACTGGATGTCCTTCCCACTTCTGTGTGGATGGCACAGCCATGGCTACCAGCCCCGTGCCAAGCAAGTTCCACAGCTTTTTCTTTCGGAACCCTCACATGCCCTATGAGGAAGTCATCAGCACCCTGATCCACAGGTGAGAAAACTGAGGCTCAGAGAGCCAAAGCTGCTTGCCCGAGATGGCAGGGGGAGGAGAGACAGAGTTGGGGGGCTCAAGCATGGCCCTCCCTTCTGGGCGCTAAACTGTCTATGCCTCCCGGAAGCTCCAGGCTGGCCTGTGTGGCCCACTCACCGGAACATCACGGTGTAGTAGAAGTCACTGATGGCAGTCAGGCAGGCCACGGCCCCCTGAGGGGCAAAGCGGGTCTTCACAAAGGGCCGAGGGTGGAACATGCTCAGGAGCCGGTGGATGATGACCTGGGGGCAGTGGGAGGCATGTGCTGGCTTGCTGGGTCCCGCTGAGCCTGGATCCGCTGGGGTGGGGGTCAGCCCAGACCCAAAGGCCCAGGGGCCCCATGGGGAGGGGGCAGGTCCAGAGGGAGGCAGAGAGCAGGTAGGGCAGGCCTGGCACTGGGGTCCAGGCGCAGACAGAGGGGTGGCCACTCCTGGGCTGGGGCAGAGGGCCTCAGGTCGCACCCCGGCTGTCCTCACCTCCTTGCCCTTGGGTGGCGGCGGATAGAAGCGGTTGTTGGATAGGTAGCCAGTGAACACGCTCAGCTCACTGGGGATGATCCACCAGGGCTCGCCCAGCTCCTGGCCTGGCGGGGGAAGGAAGGGCTGGAAGTGGCGGGCGGAAAACATTGCACTTGGCGAGGCTGCGGCTGTCCAGTTTCGGAGGCCGGACAGGGTGAGGCGGGAGACCTGGGGCAGGGGAAAGCGAAGCTCCAGATATCTAAGAACCATGACTCCGGGGCCTCGTGTCCCACATGGGTGGAGGTCTCCCGCAAGCCCGGAGCCAGCCCACACCAAGGGAGCAGATGGACCCCAGGCAGTTTCCTGCCCCAGTGATGGCCACAAGCTTAGCAATATCCCACCAGAGAGAGGCTCCTCTCCCCGCTCCAGTGCCTCTGCAGCTCACCCAGGCACAGCCCAGGCCAGAGCAGCTCGCTTAAAGGCACGGTTGGAATGGGGGTGGTGGGGCTCTGTGCCTCACACCATCCCACCTCCCTCCTATGCATAAGCCCGTGGGCCAGCCTTGGGAGCCACCACCCTGCCTGGCTTCCCCGGCCTTCCAGCAGCCCTGCTCTCCCTCCCCAGTCTCCTCTCCAAGTCTCCTCCCAGGGACTAATGTCAGGATTTCAGTTTGGAGCTAAGTCCGATGAGGGTGGTGGCCAATCATGTTTGAGGTGAGAGCTCTAGGGTCAAGAGCAGGATGAGACCACAGGGAATGGGAAGGGAGGCCTCCCCCAGAAGGGCCCTGCCTTAAGCACAGACTGCCCCACCTTGGGCAAAAGGCCTTCCCTAAGCCCGAGTCCTCATCAGTGACCTGCCTCGCCTCTGACAAACTGATGGCTTGAAGAGGACACTCAGAGACCACAGAGCTGTCTACACATCAGCCAGCATTTGAGGAACAGCAGGTTCCCTCTCCTGTCCCCACCTCCTTGGCAGCAGGAGCTCAGGCTTGGTGGGAGGTGGGAGGAAAGCCGTGCAGGGAGCTCCCGTGGAGAGAGATTTAACAGGCAGTTCTCAAGGCAGAGCTGGCTATGTGGAGCCAGGCCGAGCCCGCCCTGCTGGGTCCTGCTTGTAGGCTGGCCACCCCCTGCAGGGGACCTGCCAGAGATGGGTGCTGGGCTCGGTGGGGCTCTGCTCGGGGGCCAGGGCTGGGGGTGCTGTTCCTGCCTCACCCCAGTTCTTGCTGTCTGTGGGGGCTCATCTGCTCAGATCAGCCCATCACTGCCAGACCCGTAGAGATGGGTTCCCCACCTCCTTCTGTGGAAGGTCAGACCCGTTTCGACCACTTCCTGGACTCCTGCCTATCTGCTGCACTCTCTCTCCTTGGCTGAGAAGAACATGTTTATTCATTTGTTCAGTCAACAAAATGTTTTATGCACCTAATGTATACGAAGTTTCTATCAGAGTACACTATGCAGCCTGTCTTCTTGGAACTTATAGTGGGAGACGGCAAGTAAACAGGAACCAAAATGGCTAGTGCCCTTCCCTGTGAGCTCCTCCTTGGAATTCCCATCCCTGCCTGAACCTGCAGCGATGAGGTTAAGAAAGCGGCTCCCAGCTGGGCATGGTGGCTCATGCCTATAATCCCAGCACTTTGGGAGGCCGAGGTGGGAGGATCGATCAGGAGATCGAGACCATCCTGGCCAACATGGTGAAACCCCGTCTCTACTAAAAATACAAAGGAATTAGCCGGGCGTGGTGGCAGACACCTGTAGTCCCAGCTACTTGGGAGGCTGAGGCAGAATTGCATGAACCCGGGAGGTGGAGTTTGCAGTGAGCTGAGATTGTGCCACTGCACTCTAGCCTGGGCGACAGAGTGACACTCCGTCTCCAAAAAAAAAAAAAAAGAAAGGAAGAAAGGGGCTCCCCAGCACTGCTTCCTTGGGCTGGGCCAGGTGGCAGTTCCGCCACAGGCACCAGCCTCACGGTCATTCCCAAGTTTCTTTTGCCATGTGGCCGCCAGGCTCTAGAGTGGGCACTGCCAAGGGGCTGCTGCTGGGCGGCGGACATCCAACATCCCCTGGGGGCCTCAACTTCAACAAGTGCAGACTGACCTCATTCTCTGCCCCCTTCTCCCTCCCCCGCTACAGTTCCCATCTGGGCGAGCAGCCCACCATGCCCCTGGTCACCAGCCAGAAGCTTGAGTCATCCAACTCCTGCTCACCCATTGTCCATGAGGAGCTGCTCCCTGCCCTTTCTTCCTTCCCCAGCATCCTCCAGGCTGCCCCTACTCTCCATCTCCTCTCCCTCGCCCATCCAGAACTGGTCTTCTTGCCTCCATTTCTCCCCATTCTTCCCATGCCCCATCCCTGGCCTGGAAAGCCCAGGTCTCATGAGCAGGCTGTCTTATTTAAAATCTGCTTGGTGTTCAGCCGCCACAGAATGAAGGCCAAAAGCAGGCAACAAGGCCCTTGGTGGGGTCTGGCACCTTCTCTCCTGGCCCCACTGACCGGGATGCCCCTGCGTGGGTCCTGCATGCCTCCTGGGCCCAGCCACACCAGCCGCCTGGCCTCGGTGACCAGCCTGGCACTCTTGCCTTCAGGCCTCTGTTCGTACTGAAGGGGCGTTGGCTGAGATGAAAAGGCTGGGTCGGTGTGGGCTGGGCACAGAGAGGCAGTGTTCCTGGCAGAGGGAACCGCGTGTGAGAAGGCTCCTAGTTGGAAGAAAGCCTGGGGATTTGGAAGGAAGGAAGTCTGGTGTGGTTGGAACAGAGGAAGCCCACAGAGGGGAGGAGAGAGTGGGAGACAGCGCAAAAGGGCAGGCAGGGGCTGAGGCAGCTTCATCCTGCAGTGCGCTCAGGACCCTGTCCAAAGGGCCTTGGGCTGGGGAGGGGCTGGCAAGGAGAACATCTATCCACCTCCTACCTCCACCTTCTCAGGTGCCCTCCCCACCCCACAGCCCTCTGCTGGGGACCAAACCTCAGGTCTAGATCATCAGAGTTAACAGAGTACCTATCAGGAGCTGTACAGGCATCATGCTGTACCCTAGGGGGAAGAGATGGCTGTGCGGGAAGTAATCATCATAGTGTGTGGGACAGCTGCACTGACAGGGTCTCTACTGCACTGCTGCTTCCTCCGAGACCCCCCACCTGCGCTCAGTCACCCTGCTGAGCCCTCCTCATCCTGCAGTCTACCAGATGTCACTTCCTCTAGGAAGTCATCCCAGATTCCCCCATCTGGGGTGAAGACTAATGCTTCTCTCTCCTGCTCCCCCAGCAGGCTGTATGCCTGGACAGCAGGGACAACATCACAGCCACATGGACCTCCAGGGCCTGGCATGGGGCCTGGCTCCTGTGGGCACACAGAGGGCAGCAGAAAGAAAGATAAATGGAGCAGAAACTCATCCTCAGGAGACGGATGCACACAGATGATCCCGCTGCCTGTGGTCCCCTACTCACCCCTAGGAAGCCATCTTTGCTCTTGGTCATGGTCTCCGGGAGCAGAGGCTGGAATCGGGCTTCTATGGTGAGTGTCTCCTCGCTAGGGTCAGGGGGCAACTCCTCCTCCTCGTAGCTGGCTGCAGGAGTTGACCCTGTGAGACACAGATCATCAGAGAGGCACTGCCCTTACGCTGCAGGGCTCAGCTTTCCCTGGTCATCCACACTAGCTGGTGATTAACGGAGCCAGGCAGGGGGTGGGGGTAGCTGGGGTGTTAACAGTTAGCAATCACCAAAGTAACAACCAGTGTATCACATTTTAGTTTCAGGATAGCCCAGGGAGGCAGATAATAACATTACCAACTGCATTTGACAAATAAGAAAGTGAAGGTTCAGAGAGGTAAAGTCACTTCCCCAGGTTACATAGCTAGATGGTGGAGGAATCGGGATTGAAACCCAGGCCTGTTTTACTTGAAACCCATGACCAACCATGACCCTTTTCTGGGTCTTCTGGGACTGAGAGGAACTCAGTCAAGGGAACCAAAGTAATGAATGAAGCAAGAAACAGAAACAGGCTCTTTGGTGTCATAGGGAGAGCACTGGTTTGGGAGTGAGGAGACTGACTTTCCCCTACTTTTTTGGAGGGAAGGGGAACTGCCCCGGCTGCAGGAGGGGCTGGACTGGCAGTGGCTGGATTTTACTTCTTGGATCTTTTCCTGCTCAGAGATGTGGCAAGTCTGTAACCTTCCCAGTGTGGAAGGATTCATTTTGAAGGGCTAAGGGAGAAATGATGCCTATTTCAAAAGGAGTGAGTAATAGTCACCAATAACAAAATGAAGCCGGTGGGGGTGGGGGTGGGTCTTGTCCTGTCTGCCCTCTCAGGGCAGGGTAGTGGTACAGAGATGATGCCTGGCATTTGCTGACTGAATGGCTAGCAGGCTGAACGATGCATTAAAGCCGTTCTCAACCAGAAGTCCTCAAAATCACCCAGGATGCCTTTAAACTACAGATGTTCACAATCCACCTCACACCTACTGAATCAGAATCTGCAGGGGTGAGAGTCTGGAAACTGCCCTTTTAACGAGCGCTCCCTGCTGCTCCTGATGCAAATCCCTATTCTGAAGAATCACTTATTTCTGTATTTGTAAGTCAACGCAATAAAACTTTCCAACACGCAATCTAGAAACCCAAGAAGAAGGCAGCAACAGGAATATGCAGGGTTATTAGTCGGCCTTGCTTATTCAATTATTTTACTGATATCACAGATAAATAGTAATAATAATGATTCCTAAGGCAGCTCATGCCTGTAATCCCAGTACTTTGGGAAGCCGAAGCTGGCGGATCACCTGAGGTTAGGAGTTCGAGACCAGCTTGGCCAACATGATGAAACCCCATCTCTACTAAAAATACCGAAATTAGCTGGGCATGGTGGTGCACACCTGTAATCCCAGCTTACTCGGGGGGCTGAGACAGGAGAATCGCTTGAACCCAGGAGGCAGAGGTTGCAGTGAGAGTGAGCCGAGCACTCCAGCCTGGGAGACAAGAGTAAGACTCCGTGTCAGAAAAAACAAAAACAAAAACAAAAAGAACACAATAATAATAATGATTCCCCCACCACCTAGCTGTATGATCTGGGGAAGGGACTTCACCTCTCTGAGCCTTTACTTTCTCATTTGTCAAATGGAGTTGGTAATAATGTTATTAATTATAATAATAATACTCAGCATTTTACAGCCCTTTGGCTTTTTTTTTTTTTTTTTTTGAGACGGAGTCTCGCTCTGTCGCCCAGGCTGGAGTGCTGTGGCCGGATCTCAGCTCACTGCAAGCTCCGCCTCCCGGGTTCACGCCATTCTCCTGCCTCAGCCTCCCAAGTAGCTGGGACTACAGGCGCCGCCACCTCGCCCGGCTAGTTTTTTGTAGTTTTTAGTAGAGACGGGGTTTCACCGCGTTAGCCGGGATGGTCTCGATCTCCTGACCTCGTGATCCGCCCGTCTCGGCCTCCCAAAGTGCTGGGATTACAGGCTTGAGCCACCGCGCCCGGCCGCCCTTTGGCTTTTTAATGAAAACTTTTACTTCCTGACTTAAGAGTAACATTTGCCCATTATAGGCAATTTGTAAAAATTTTAAGGGATAAGGCAGAATATTAAACACACTCATAACTCTACCAAATAGAACTAGTTGGCTCTATTTCTTGCTTGGATTTGATTTTCCCCCCTTTGATTTCTCAAAACTTGGTCCATTTTTGCATTCACAGCCTAGAGGTAATGGGGGGATTCTTTCACCCTGCTGGAGAAAAAGATTTCTGTGCAAAAAATTAAAAGTGCGCCTCAAGCCCAGCAAGCTTTGCTAACGTGTCATTATGAGAGAACTCTCTGGCCACAAAAAAGGACAAAGAGGTGGCTGTGCAAATGCTCATAAGTGTATGCAAAATAAGAGGTACAGGCAAGGCCACAAGGAGACAACCTGCTTATCTGCCCATCTGCTTTCATGACAGAACTGCCTGCCACCGAGAGACATCGACACACATCCACTCCAGCTCATTAGCATTTTCCATCCAACTTTTCTCCTCTAGCAGCGATCACAGGTCACTGGGTCAGCACAGAGCCAACCTACCCAATACACCTCTGAAAAACAGCAGGCCCGTGACAGCGCTTTGGAGCTTATGCACCCGAAACAGCCAGCATGTCTCTCTTGCCTTTCCTATCAATGACTGACTTACACCAGGCAATCTGGGTAACAAGTAGGTGCCGAAGATCCTAAGTTCAAGAAATGTCACAAGAAGTTGGAAGAAAATGGACACAGATGGCCGGGCGCGGTGGCTCAAGCCTGTAATCCCAGCACTTTGGGAGGCCGAGACGGGTGGATCACGAGGTCAGGAGATCGAGACCATCCTG